>NC_090725.1:104158391-104175891 GCF_036898095.1 Palaemon carinicauda | reverse complement strand
CCTTGGGCTTATAGGATCTTGCCTTTCCAACTAGGGCTGTAGCTTAGCAAGTAATAATAATAATAATATAAATAATAATAATAATAATAATAATAATAATAATAATAAATATTCTATCATTCCATAAAAGAAAATTACTGCAACTGGAAATGAAAATAAGAGTTTCCAACTCATAATTAACCGAGTAATTAACGAAATAGGAAAATCATGTTACACGCGATTAATCAGCGACCGCGTGAGGGCAACAGCAGCTGTCAAAATATATCAAGTGGGCGTTATATGCATACCGTCGGAATTCCACCATTTCAAATGTTTCTACCTGATATCATAATTTGTCACCAATGATATATGACATGCAACGTTACCTGAGATTCCATGTGTATTAATTAGTGGTGAAAAAAAAAAAAAAAAAAGGGATACATTCCTATCACAAGGTCTTTTTGGACGCAGAAATATACATACGTATACCAAGGCACTTACCCTAACTTTAGGGGGTAGCCGACATCAAAGCATATGAAAAAAAGGTGACCTTTCCTCTTTACGTTCCTCCCAGCCTGACGAGGGACTCAACCGGGTTCGGCTCACCCTCCCCCGTTATGGGCTGTGGCACCCTAGCAGTACCAGCCAAAATATTATAGCAGCAGGTAGGAGCTAATGATTAATATCAACTAGTGTACGCCACCCATCAAAAATGGCGGCCAAGTATTTAGATATGCAAGTATTTAGAAACGATTCAAGATAAGATTTTAAAACACTTTTTCATCGCGCAGATAAACAAATTTCCATTGTTATATATATATTTTGTAAAATGTTCATATTGGTAAATAAACAACTGTAATTTCAAGACATTAAATACATCTAATAGCTCCGAATGAAGCAAAGATATTCAAATGTAAAATACTGCCAATGGCGCTCAAAGGGTTAAGAGAATCGAAAGTAAAACATTTCCAATGGCGCTCAAAGGGTTAAGATAATCGAATGTAAAATACTCCCAATGGCGCTCAAAGGGTTAAGAGAATCCAATGTAAAATACTTCCAATGGCGCTCAAAGGGTTACGAGAATAGTTCTTAAAACAGACTGAATTTGGGGTTTGGATTAACATTTATGCATTTCTGAGCACATTTGAGCTTGCCATGCATGACAGCCATATTGACATTAGCAATATAAATCCACTGCTCGTTAACATTCCACTTTCTCTCGTTTAGTTAAATTAAAACCAACGAATTAATCCATTATATTCACACTGGCCCTTTCATTCAAAATATAGGGAAACACTTGTCTGGTTTGGGCCGTGTGAGATTAATCAGGTTGTGTTCTCAAACAACAGTGCAAAATATTTTGCCTGTTTGGCTTTATCAACTATTTTACTATAGTCAATTCATTTTAGTGAGGCAGATTTGCACTGACTCGCAGGGGTGCCCTCCTAGCTCGGAAAAAGTTTCCTGATCGCTGACTGGTTGGACAAGATAATTCTAACCAATCAGAGAGCAGAAAACTTTTCCGAACTAAAAGGGGATCAGTCAAAAAGTATGAATACATATTTCGATAGATTTTCAGTTATATGCACACGCACCCCAAATCTCGCCAGGGTATGACTACTCTTCCTTCTCGAAAGACGGGCAGATACCGAGTAGTTATACGTCTGGGAATGTTACTGGGTGTGACATAAAAAAACAAATATATATATATATATATATATATATATACATATATATATATATATGATAAAATAACACTGGCTCTTTATAATATTCGGCCGACTTTCTTTTTCACATGTTCTCGGCGAACGATAATAAACTATTTGAATCTGAAACGATATATCCAAAGAAGAGCTGACAAAGCAGCGCCAACAAATGAGACAAAAGAGCGCTGACAAACCAGTGCTGACAAATAAGCGCTGATAAACGAGCGCTGACAAACAAGCGCTGATAAACGAGCGCTGATAAACGAGCGCTGACAAACAAACGCTGAAAAACAAGCGCTGATAAACGAGCGCTGACAAACAAGCGCGGATAAACGAGCGCTGATAAACAAGAGCTCATAAACGAGCGCTGAAAAACAAGCACTGATAAACGAGCGCTGACAAACAAGCGCTGATAAACGAGCGCTAACCAACAAGCGCTGATAAACAAGAGCTGATAAACGAGCGCTGAAAAACGAGCGCTGAAAAATAAGCGCTGTCAAACGGGCGCTCACAAACGAAGGCTGACAAACGAGCGCTGACAATAGAGTGCTAAAATACGAGCGCTAACAAACAAGAGCTGATAAACGAGTGCTGAAAAACAAGCGCTGATAAACGAGCGCTGACAAACAAGCGCTGATAAACGAGCGCTGACAAACAAGCGCGGATAAACGAGCGCTGATAAACAAGAGCTCATAAACGAGCGCTGAAAAACAAGCACTGATAAACGAGCGCTGACAAACAAGCGCTGATAAACGAGCGCTGACAAACAAGCGCTGATAAACAAGAGCTGATAAACGAGCACTGAAAAACGAGCGCTGAAAAATGAGCGCTGTCAAACGAGCGCTCACAAACGAAGGCTGACAAACGAGCGCTGACAATAGAGTGCTAAAATACGAGCGCTAACAAACAAGCGCTGATAAACGAGTGCTGAAAAACAAGCGCTGATAAACGAGCGCTGACAAACAAGTGCTGATAAACGAGCGCTGAAAAACGAGCGCTGAAAAATGAGCGCTGTCAAACGAGCGCTCACAAACGAAGGCTGACAAACGAGCGCTGACAATAGAGTGCTAAAATACGAGCGCTAACAAACAAGCGCTGATAAACGAGTGCTGAAAAACAAGCGCTGATAAACGAGCGCTGACAAACAAGTGCTGATAAACGAGCGCTGATAAACGAGCCTGACAAACAAGCGCTGATAAACAAGAGCTGATAAACAAGCGCTGAAAAACAAGCGCTGATAAACGAGCGCTGAAAAATGAGCGCTGACAATAGTGTTCTAAAATACGAGCGCAAACAAACTAGACAAAAGAGCGCTGTCAATAGAACGCCGACAATATAGCGCTGACAAAAGAGCGCTGACAAACGAGCGCAAACAAACTAGACAAAAGAGAGTTGACAATTTAAACACCAACATTTAAGCATCATGAATTCAAAATACGGTTATAATTGCAGTTCTTCGATCAAAATCTCTCTCTCTCTCTCTTGAATGGTTATTACAATCCAAGGTTACCATCATTAAAATCCTTGTTAAACAAGAGAGGGACTCAATAGATAGCAGAACTCGGCCACGGCTGCTTATTTCTCTATGTTTTGCTCGACCTTGACCTTTGACCTTAATATGTATTAATTGGCATGGATTTTCATACACTGAATTGTGAACCAAGTTTTTAGTCTGTGACAACGATGTCCAAACTTGTCTGATAGCGTGAATTGGACATTTTGCTTGACGGTGACCTTGACCTTCGACCTTGGTCTTCCAAAATTTAATAACCTCCAGCTTTTTACATACCAGTTAATCCCAGCAAGTTTCATTAGTCTATGATTAAAGTTGTGGCCAGGAACAGGGGGTAAAACAGGGGGTAAAACATAACCTCCTTCCAAATTCGTTGGCGGAGGTAATAATTTAGATTTTGATATACTGAATTATTCCGAAAGAAGAAAAAAACTAATAGCGAAAGATTTACTCTTTATTTGCTATGTAAATAAAAAAGCCTATTTCTAAGTGGGGATAACTTAACGTGGTGAAAGGGTTCGTGTATCGCCATGATCAGCAAAGCTGTACTAGGCAGAACCACTAATACTAGGTCGGTTTGGTGTGAGAGATCGGACGAAAATGTCCCACCATGACCAATCCGCCGGGTGGTGATGAAAACTGACATATCTAATGACTAGAAACTACTGCATTTGTTGTTTTGTTGTTGTACTAAATCCAAATCATATCTAAACATAATATATAAAATGCAAAAATTTTACAGCATAAAAGCTTAAATTAATATCTATCACTGCAAACACAATAAAAATATCTTAAAAACAATTTATAAAACTGATAAGTACTTGTGCAGGGAAATATTCAAAGGTATTAAAAAGAGATATTCTATTGGGCCTCTTGAAGAACATTCTCTAACAATTACAGATAAACCCTTATTTATTGTAAAATATTTACAATTTACATTTTCGCGTCACCCAATATTAAATCTGATTCCTTTATTTGATATACGATTTAGTTCGAGTCTTAAAATATCTAGCAATTTGTAAATTTTAGGATGCATATGCCATATTGACAGCTGTATTACACGATGACACCCCTCGAACAAATTATTTGTACTGGATGTTTATAGACAATCCAAACTCTTCTTCTTCCTCTCCTGCAATGTTCTCATATCCAAGTGTCTTCGAGAGAGAGAGAGAGAGAGAGAGAGAGAGAGAGAGAGAGAGAGAGAGAGAGAGAGAGAGAGAGGTTTTCATGATTGTAATAACGTAGTTTGAATCTATGGTGATTAAATGTTACTGACTTGTCTTGGGCTCAAAACCAAAGTCTAAAGAGGGGAAGTCACCTGGTGAGCAGATTATGAATTAAAGGTCGCGGTTAGTGACGTCAATCAAGTCATGTCAAACCTTGTGTCCTTACAGTAATTCAGTAAATAAAGGTCATGGAATCATGGAATGGGTCCACGTATTCAATGTCACAAAAAAGATAACATCCGGATTTCATTAATCAGGGGCACATTTAAAGTATTAGAGGTTTCAAAGAAAGACCAGAAAAGAAGAGTGAAATGGTTTGGTCATGTCATGAGGAGAGAAGAGGAGTTCTCTTGCTTGAGGGTACACTCGGGCACAGTATTCTATCTCATTTCTCTTCCTTTTGTTTTGTTGAAGTTTTATAGTTTATAGGAAATATCTATTTTAATGTTATTTTGCCTTGTTTCCTTCCCTCACTGAGCTACTGTTGGAGCCCCTGGGCTTACAGCATCCTGCTTTTCTAACTAGGGTTGTGGCTTAGCAAGTAATAACAATGACAATAAAAGGGCTATGAACATAGAGGTGGAGGGAAGAAGGAGGAGAAGGCCAAAGATCAGGAGATAAATGATTGAATAACATGAAGGAAAGGGGCTTAAAAGAACAAGATATACAGGACAGAGGAAAATGGAGAAGGCTGACTTGAAACAGCGACCCCATATACAAATGGGAAAAGCTGAAGACAAATAAGATTTAAGATCCATGTACAAAACTATATTTACCAAGGATATTCTTTTCATTATTCAGTTGATTTTCCTACGAAAATACTCGGCAACTGTTCACTGTTTGGATGTTCTAATACAAACTGAAAACAAAGGGTTCACAAACGTAGTATTTAAATTTTCCAAAAGACGATCATTTTCCAGTGCGCTGAAAACACGTATATTGTCGAGCTGATAAAATGAATTTTGAAAATACTGTGATTTATTCTGTTCATTTTACAAACGGTGATTTCATGGAAAAAAAAAAAAAAAAAAAAGAAAAAAAAAAAAAAAAAAACTTCTCTTTTCTTTTCCTTTATGGTAGTAAGTTTTATGGTACAAATTATTCGACCAATTATATTGACGTTATGGAGCGATATTACGGTCATCGGCCCGTAAAAGATAATAACTGAGGGTAAAATTACGGTCGTCTGTATTTTACTGGAAGACCCAGGCCTACATGGCTGAGGACTATGAAGCGCGTAAGTTGGAGATGATGAATGGAGATGTATTGAATTAAAAGCTCAAGATAGAGGCAACTGGCGATCTAGCCGAGGCCTTTTGCGTCAATGAGAGGAGAAGATGATGATGTATCTTACTGGAATACGGCTGAGAACAGTATATTTTTACGGAATTTTTTTTTATCAAAATAATATATATATATATATATATATATATATATATATATATATATATATATATATATATATATATATATTAAACAGTACAGATGAGAAGGGTCCCGTACGCGTACACAATTAGTCGAATGATTTGTTCCATGAAACTTGCTTCAATCACTGTTCCAGCGCACTCAGAAATGATCGTGTTTTGGAGAACTGAAATACTAGATTTCTGAAAGCTTTGTTTGTATTTTTGTATTAGAACATCCAAAACTGAACAATTTTTGTGCCTTTTTATATGAAAATCAACTCAATAATAATATAAAAAAAATATTTTGGATAAATATAGTTCATGGATCATGTATACGTGGATTCATTCCGTCATTATTGTTTATCCAATAGGCTAAAAGTCACTCATGAGTGGCAGCGGCAAGGGACAGTGACAGAGGCGTAGAGACTAACTAAATATACATACGATCAGCGCCCAAGTCCCATCACCACCCAAGCTAGGACCAGGGAGGGCCAGGTAATGGCTGCTCATCTCAGCAGGAAAGACCTATAGGCTCCTCCCAACACCCAAATCCTCAGCTCAAAAGGAAGGTGAGGTTGCTGACACTATAAGAAACTATCGAGCTTGAGCGGGGCTCGATCTCTCGTCAAACACATCCTCAGGCTGGGATGTTACAAATAGGCCCCCACAACAAGCTTTGGCCGTGGCTTCTTTAAAGGTTTAAAGGCTACTCATGAATGGCAGAGGCAAGGGGCAGTGACAATACCAGGGCATTGAACTCGAGACTGACCATATATACATATCGACGCCCAAGACCCCTGTCTACCCAAGTTCGGACCGGGGATGAGGCAAAGGCTGTTGATAATTCATCAGATAGACCTATAGGATCTCAAAAATCCCAATCCTTGGCTCACAAGGATGGTGAGGTTGCACACAACAAGATACTATCGAGTTTGAGCGAGACTCCAACCCGAGTCCCGCGATCGCCAGGCAAGGACGTTTCCCATAGGCCACTAGAACCCCTATGGAAAATAAAATAATTTTATGATGTCCCTGGTGACTGATACAACACACGATAATACGCTACCGGGGTCTAAGCGATGTCAGGCAGGGCAGCTGATCTGGACTACGGTCCACCCCAAAGCCAAAGCAGAGTCCTTTAAAAGGAAGGCAACCGTACTTACCCAATACAAAATGGGAGAAAAGCACATTAATAGAAGAAGTAGTGTGTTAAGCTCTCGAAATTCTTCATTCACAGGGAATGTATACCATCATTCACTGTCAAAAAAAAAAAAAAAAAATCAAAAAAAAAAAAAAAAAAAAAAAAAAAAAAAAAAAAAAAAAAAAAAGCTGTTCCTAAAAAAACCAACCGTACACAATAAAAAAAATGTACCCAACTAAAAATATATAATGAATCAAATATGCAAACTAAACAAAATGTACTCAATGGACAAGATACAGTTAATAAATGTTAGAAATAATTTGAGATTAGGAAATAATGTGAGTATTATTTTCCCTAAATGAGTGAAAATTATTATCATTTTTTCATGATGATTTTATTGCATACTTCTGGTAAAATATTTCCCCAATGTAGTTGTATTCAAAATACCCAAATTACTAACTAATTTGAATCGCTATAAATTAAGTAAATATTTTGTATACGGGCAAGTGTTTGTCCATGAATGATTTGTAAACAAATAAGGTAGAACCTCTCTCTCTCTCTCTCTCTCTCTCTCTCTCTCTCTCTCTCTCTCTCTCTCTCTCTCTCTCTCTCTCTCTCTCTCAAAATATTTCTTAATGTTACTACTCCAGGTATGTGGAAATAAACAATGTATAGACTTTACGTATGCATCGAAGATAGCCTGTGAATATATGCCTACCACCTTTGAATTTTTTTCCAACATGAATTTTGCGTATGTCAGCTATTATTGATGACCTTTGCTCTACATTTACCTCTTTCCATCCTCTTCTGTCTTTACGTCATTGAAGTGTTCATATTAATAAATATTTCTTATAAGAATTAAACATTTAATCTCAGAAACAGTGAAACATACAGTATAGTGAACTTTCAGCTAGTGTACCAGAGCTGTCATAAATGATGTATAAATATTTAGATACAAATGCTCACACAGATTGAACCCATCCCACCCCTCCCTCTTTCCTAACTACAACTACTTACAATTTGTGGGAGAGTGCGGTTTAAGAGTGTATCTCTCGGGTACCTCCCCCCACCAAGGTATGAATACCCCTCTCCCCTTGAGCGTGACAGGATATATATATATATATATATATATATATATATATATATATATATATATATAGTCAGACACTTGCTCTTTATTATATAAGAGCGATACTAGATACTAAGAAATAGCCGTGTGGAAGGGAAATAAGATAACAGATAGAATATTGTGCCTACTCTAACCAAAGACAGTCGCTATGGCACTACCCTAGACTAGAGAACAAAGGTTTGATTTTGGAATGTCCTCCGAAAAGAGCTGCTTACCATAGCCACAGAACCTACCCTTACCAAGAGGAATGTAGCCACTGAACAATTACAGTACAGTAGTTAAACTTTTGAGTGAAGAGGAATTGTTCGGTTATCTCAATGTTTTAAGTTATATGAGGAAAGAGGAGAATGTGGAAAGAATAGGCCAGACTATTCGGTGTATGTGTAAGCAAAGGAAAAAGTGAGCTGTAACCAGAGAGGAATCCAATGTAATACTATCTTGCCAGTCAAATGACTCAATAACTCTAGCGGTAGTGATGCTCTCACTGCGTAATTTTGAATTTGGGTTGATCACATTCTGTTTTAGATAAAGAGCAGGTGGAAATACAATCGTAGGCACATGGCATCCAAGCAAATGTTTTTGGAGGACATTAAAATCACGAGGCCTATGCAAATCCGGATCTAGAATCCAGATCCAGATTCGGATCATCTCCAAAATCTATTAGGATCGTCCATGACCTGAGGCCTATCTGTGGTGAAAATTTCGTCAAAATCCGTTGCGTAGGTTTGACGTAATTCTGTCCACAGGCACACAGACAAATAAATAAATAAACCGACTGGAAAACGTAACTTGCTCTCAACTTAGTTGGAGAAGGTAATAAAGTAGGATAGTATTGATAATAATAGTTCTCACTACCATATTTCTGGGTCTAAAAAGACCTTGTGAGAGAAATGTCACGCTAATTTTTTTTTTTTTTTTTTTACATATATAAATAAATCAGGTCAACATTTCACCATTAATTAATACACACCTTGAATCTCGGGTAACGTTGCATGTCATATATCATTGGTGACAAATTATGATATGAGGTGGAAACATTTGAAATGGTGGAATTCCGACGGTATGCATATAACGCCCACTTGATATATTTTGACAGCCGCTGTTGCCCCTCACGCGGGTCGCTGATTAATCGCGTGTAACATGATTTTGCTATTTCGTTAATTACAAGCTGGATTTTTTTTTTCATTTTCAGTTGCAGTATTTTCTTTTATGAAATGATAAAATATTCTTAAGTATATTCTGACCATTATTCTTTTTTTTTTTTTTTCATTGTTAATTTAGCAACTCATTTTGGGCTAATATATAGATCAGTGGTCTCCAACCTATTTAAATGTCGTACCCCCCTAGTGGTAATTAAGTAAAAGCTCCCCCCCCCCCAAAGGCTAATTAAAAATCTCGCATTTTTAATATCTAAGATAAATGATTCATACCTCATTTCTACGACTATATGTAAAAAAAACAGTTTCTCATTATGTTTCTATTCAACTTTTACATATCTATCTATATATTTAGACACTTCACCTCAAAATAAAAATTAATACCTGAAAGTTTCCCTACTCTATGAGTTAAATTGTGGCCAGGAAGTTGTCGGCAAATAGACAAAAGAACAAACGGGGTGTGAAAATATAACCTCCACCCAACTTAATTGGCGGAGGGGTAACAATAATAATAATAATAAGGTTGTTAAAAATTGCCGATTTCTAAAATGAAAGGGAAGAGAAGAGAAGAGAGAGAGAGAGAGAGAGAGAGAGAGAGAGAGAGAGAGTCTGATTTCTTAAATAGATAGAGAGAGAGAGAGAGTCTGATTTCTTAAATAGAGGGAATCCTGAAAAAGAGAGAGAGAGAGGGTCTGATCTCTTAAATAGAGGGATTCCTGGAGAGAGAGAGAAGAGAGAGAGAGAGAGAGAGAGAGAGAAAGAGAGAGAGAGAGAGAGTCTGATTTCTTAAATAGAGGGAATCCTGAAAAGAGAGAGAGTCTGATTTCTTAAATAGAGGGAATCCTGAAGAGAGAGAGAGAGAGAGAGAGAGAGAGAGAGAGAGTCTGATTCCTTGAATGGAGGGAATCCTGAAAAGAGAGAGAGAGAGAGAGAGAGAGAGAGAGAGAGAGACCTTGATATTTTTAAACAAAGGGAATCCTGAGAGAGAGAGAGAGAGAGAGAGAGAGAGTCTGATTTCTTTAACAAATGGAATCCTGAGAGAGAGAGAGAGAGAGAAGAGAGAGAGAAGAGAGAGAGAGAGGCATATATTCTGCTGAATCCCTTTTCCTTCGATTTCTTAAAAGACTTCTCAGAAAAGAAAAAAAAAATGAATAGACTTTTGGGTCCAGATAACGTAAGCAATGTCTCGAAATGAAAGGTGACATTGGCATTTTCTTTCAAAAATATCTTTTAGAAAAGTCTAAAATATTCTAATTTCATTCTAGGAACCGAATAATGAACATTGTGACTTTTCGCTTTTATTGGGGGGGGGGGGGTAAAAAATGAAATAGCCTACCATAACCTCATGGAGGGTTTGGGGGAGGGGGGGAAAGCGAGGGGTTAACGCTTGACTTATTCTTGCACTTTTACCTCCGCCAACGAAGTTGGAAGGAGGTTATGTTTCACCCATTGTTCCTGAGTGAGTGAGTGCGTGTGTGTCAACAGTTCCCTGGCCACTATATCAATCGTAGAGTAATAAAACTTGAAGGGATTAACTGTTTTGTAAAAAGCTGGAAATATTAAATTTTTGTAAGGCCAAGGTCACGGTCGAGCAAAGGTCAAGAAATGCGCTGCCGCGGTGGAGGTCTGCGCTCTACTGAGTGCCCCTCTAATTTAATTCTTTCTTTACATTTCTTTTCAAAGTTCAAAATGACACAAAATATTTGAAACTCTCAGTAAATCAAATAAAAAAATTTATGATATAATAAAACAACAACGACACTACTGAAGATTTTCAAATTGAGAAAATATAAATAATTTTCAATGGAAAGAATAATGATAGGAATAACACGGATAGACAGAAAAAGAGCAACATGGATACGAGAGAAAAATAAAGTAGAGGATATTCTAACAACTTGTAAGAAAAAGAAATGGACATGGGCACAAAATATAATGAGAATGACAGACAATAGATAGACATGAAGAATAACGGATTGGGTCCTTAGAGATTGCGAACGAAGCAGGGGGAAGGGTAAAGACGATAGACTGACGAGCTAAGAAAATTTTCGGTGTGAACTGGCATAGAAAAACCATAAACAGAGTGGAAGGACATGGTCTGACGCCTTTTTCCCTCAGTATACTAGCAACGGGTGATGATGATGATGATGATGATAATGTATTAAATAATCGATGTTCAATTAACAGTCAGTCTCTATGGCATTGTCCTGCTTCCTAAGGCAATGTTACTGTCCCCTTGCCTCTGCCGATTCATGAACGGCCTTTAAAACTTAATCTTTAAGACCATATTAAGTCATAATCCATATTCTAGCTGAAAGAAATAATGAAAACATTACATTTCCGCCTTAAATATAAAATTTAAAAAATACAACATAAGTTTACAAAACAAACATATCAGAGGTGGAATATTTTCCTATTTTCCCATGGACCTCAAGTATACACCAAGCTATGTAGAATGGGCTAAACTGAACAGGAGTCGAATCTAGGGAAAATAGGTTAATTCCCGTTTCTCACGGTTCGTAAGATAGCAACCGCTCGATAGCCCCCACCTGGAGCTTATCTCCAGCCAGGGAGGGAGGGGCGCTCTTAAACTAAATGCCATAGGCCCCCACATGGAGCTTATCTTGGCGGGGGCCTCTTAGACTAAATTTCATAGCTCCCCCATTGCATAACCAGTTACAGATACCTTTCAAAATGAGCAACTGTGTTTGTGGACTATTACTCTCTCTCTCTCTCCTCTCTCTCTCTCTCTCTCTCTCTCCTCTCCTCATTACCAAGACCAACCAGAGCTATGAAAAGCGCACTCTGGTTTATTAGGGTAAATACAATTAGTCTTTTGGTTCTAAATATCAGCATGTTTAGTTGCAATCTATCGATAAATAAAATATTAATAAATACCAATGGACCTTGTACAGTAGTATATTTGTCCGATCGATCGCAGGAAACCGAGACACCATGCCCTCTCTCCCCCCCAAGCTAGGAACACGGAGGACTATGCAATGGCTACTGATGACTCGGCAGATAGACCTAGAGGCTCCCCTAAACGACCAATTCTTAGCTCCCAAGGATGTAGAGGCTGAAGACACTAAAAAAAAAAAAACTAGCCAGCTTGAATGTTTCCCGAACCCTAGTCCAGCAGATTGCTAGGCAAGGACGTTTCCCAACCGGCTACCACACCCATTATATTAAATATTCTTTTAAGTTAACAGCATTACATTTGACAACATAAATGTTAAACTTGTAAAAACCAGAGAGGCACTCAGTAGAGCGAAGACCTCCGCCATGACAGCTTATTTCTCGACCTTTTGCTTGACACAGATCTTGACCTTTGATCTCAACATGTATTAATTGGCGTGGATTTTTATACACTCAAATATTAACCAAGTATGAAGTCTCTGACAACGATGTCTAAACTTATGGCTGATTACGTGAATTGGATATTTTGCTTGACCGAGACCTTGACCTTTGACCCTTGCCCTTCGAAAAATTTAATAATTTCTAGCTTTATACATAGCAGTTACTCACTGCAAGTTTCATTACTCTACGATTAAAATTGTGGCCAGGAAGCTGTTCATAAATAAACAAACAAACACAAATTACAAACACACAAACAGCGGGGTCAAACCATAACCTCCATCCAACTTCGTTAGCGGAGGTCAAAATCTCATAACCTCAATTTGAGTGATTAATTTTAATTCCTCTTATAATTCTCCCCAGAAAACTCGGTGTTGCACTTGATACATGATCACATAACGCCAATCACTGCCAACTCATGATATTGTTCTCACATTTCTAATTTTCGCCTGTCAAAAACATTGTTCAAATAGTGAATATAAAACATTTAGCTAGGCTTAATTACTAACAATTCCAGGTCATGACATGTTTCATTACGACATGGATATTCATGGGAATAGTAAATTTATGTAGGTTATTTGGTTGATATATATTTAACCAATATTAGTCGGTAAAAAGAACGGTTAGGGGGAGGAGATTGAGAGGGAGACAGAGAATTAGATGGCGAGAACAGAGAAGAGAATGTTGAGGTGGATTAGGGGAATATCACTCCTTGAAAGATTGGAAAATGATGTAATAGGAAGGATGGCAGGCATAGTAAAGATTACAGAGGTGATAAGAGTGTCACGACTGAGATGGTGTGGACCCGTGGTGAGGATGGATAGTGGGGAGGGAGTGAAGAGGGCTTGGGAGGAACCTGTTAGGGGTAGATTAAGAGTGAGGCAGATAATTAGATAGCGAGATAAGTTGAAGGATGATATGGAGAGAAGAGGTTTGGTGGAAGAGGATGTCTTTGATAGAGGGCATAGGAGAGGGTGAATCAGGCAACCGACCCATTATTGTGGGGATAACGGTAGGAAAGAAGATAAGGTGAAGGATGATATAGAGAGAAGTAGTTTGGTGGAAGAGGATGCCTTTGATAGAAGGCAATGGAGAGGGCAAATCAGGCAATGACTCCTTAATGTAAGGATAACGGTGGGGAAAGAAGGTAAGGTGAAGGATATGGAGAGAGGAGGTTTGGCGGAAGAGGATGTCTTTGATAGAAGGCATTGGAGGAGGGCGAATCAGGCAACTGACTCCTTAATGTAGGGATAGCGGTGGGAAAAAAAGAAGATAAGGTGAAAGATGATATGGAGAGAAGTAGTTTGGTGGAAGAAGGATGCCTTTGATAGAAGGGATTGGAGAGGGAGAATCAGGCAACTGACCCTTAATGTAAGGATATCGGTGGGAAAGAAGGTAAGGTGAAGGATGATATGGAGAGAGGAGGTTTGGGAGAAGAGGATGTCTTTGATAGAAGGCATTGGAGAGGGGCGAATCGGGCAACCGACCCCTTGATGTAGGGATGACGGTGGGAAAGAAGATAAGGTGAAGGATGATATGGAGAGAGGAGGTTTGGGAGAGAAGAGAATGTCTTTGATGGAAGGCATTGGAGAGGGCGAATCAGGCAACCGACCCCTTGGTGTAGGGATGACGGTGGAAAGAAGATAAGGTGAAGGAGGATATGGAGAGAATAGGTTTGGTGGAAGAGGACGCCTTTAATAGAAACCATTGGAAATGGCGCATCAGGCAATTGACCCCTTAATGTAGGGATAACGCGGAAAAGAATGGGGACCGGGAAATGACAAATCTGACGTTCATCAGAAACAATTCACAATGATGCATTGGCGACAAATCTTGGGATTTAAAACATTTGGGTATTGTACAGGTAGAGAAGAGAAACATAACAGTCTAAAAAACATCTTTCACACCTTTTATCCATGGCCCGACCACATGGGAGGAAGGTTGCCTAGATGACAGACTTAGGATTAGATTGGTGGCCCAAAGGTGAGCAAAGCAGAACAAGGAAGTATAAATCTAAGCATGGTTTTGTAGTTCATTACCTCCGCCAACGAAGTTGGAAGGAGGTTATATCTTAACCCCTGTTTGTTTGTGTGTGTTTGTTTGCTTGTGAACAGCTTCCTGGACACAATTTTAATCGCAGAGTAATGATACTTGCAGGAATTAACTGCTATGTAAAAAGCTGTTAATTAATAAATTTTGGAAGGTCAAGGCTAAAGGATCAAGGTCACGGTCAAGCAAAATCTCCAATCTCAGTAATCAGCCATAAGTTTGAACATCGTTGTCACAGAGACTTCAGAAAATTTTTCCTCTTTGAGTGTATGAAAATCTACACCAATTAATACATGTTAAGGTAAAAAATCAAGATCAAAGTCGTGCTAAAAGTCGAGAAATAAACTGACCCGCCGGAGATCTGCGCTTTACTGAGTGCCCCCTCAATAGTCGATTAATTTTAGTGAGGCCCATTTGCACAGACTCGCAGCGGTGCCCTTTTAGCTCGGAAAAGTTTCCTGATCGCTGATTGGTTGGACAAGGTAATTCTAACCAATCAGAGAGCGGGGAACTTTTCCGAGATAAAAAGGGTACCGCTGTGAGTCAGTGCAAATGCGCCTCATTAAAAAAAAAAATTGAGTATAGTTTGTTAATTGGTCAGTAGCCACTTAAAAAATGCAGAAGCATCGAGAGAATAGCTGAATCCAAGATACAAAGTTACCCCTCTTTACCTTGGCTGCATTTACAGTTCTCTGCTTAAACTACGAAAAGACTCATGCAGATATTATTCTCAATCTCCAGCGTCCTAAGAAGATAACTTGACGTTACTACACAAATACCTATTATAGTACCTAATAAATATTATACAAACCAAGATAACTTTATTGCTGCAGGAATGGGATGAGTAAGTGTGAGGTTTGTTAAGCATATAACTACAGTGGCATATCTCACATGTAGGAAAACTAGAGGACGGTATTATTATTATTATTATTATTATTATTATTATTATTATTATTATTATTATTATTATTATTATTATTATTATTATCTAAACTACAACCATAGTTGGACAAGCAGAAATGTATAAGCTCAAGGGCTCCAATAGGGAAAATATCACAGTGAGGAAAGGAAGTAAGGAAACATAGAATAGTGTGTCTGGGTGTGTCAAGCAAGAGTACCCCAGGACAGTGATACTACAGTACAGAGGCTATGACACTACCTAAGATTGGAGAACAATTGTTTGATTTTCGTAGGTATATGGCGGTAGAGCATTACCTTCTGAATAATAATAATAATAATAATAATAATAATAATATAAATACCACACACACACACACACACACACACATATATATATATATATATAAACAAATGTAGCTTTTTCTAGTCCACTACAGGGCAAGGGACTCCTTCACGTCCATAGTCATGTCTGGGTTTTCCTCATTACGCTAACATGATTGGTGATGACGGGATATATATATATATATATATATATTTGATAAATTTTGCACATTTTTACGTGTTTTTCATATTCAAATAAGCCATATATATTTTGATACATTAATGTCTGGATTCTCTTAACGACCTTGGGATCAGAGCCCCAGGCGAAATCACACAAAGACAAGAGCTTGGCTCCGGCCGGGAATCGAACCCTGGTCGGCAAGCTTGTATAGACAGTGACTAAGCCACTAAGCTTCGTGGCCAAGTGGCTTAGTCACTGTCTATACAAGCTTGCCGACCAGGGTTCGATTCCCGGCCGGAGCCAAGCTCTTGTCTTTGTGTGATTTCGCCTGGGGCTCTGATCCCCAAGGTCGTTAAGAGAATCCAGACATTAATGTATCAAAAATATATATGGGCTTATTTGAATATATATGTGTATATATATATATATATATATATACACATGTATAAGTATATATACATACATAGACGTGTGTGTGTGTGTGTGTGTGTAATCAGCGACTGTCTACTTGCCTGACATAACATTATGAAGTTTTATTACATCTCGTTGTATTCAATAAACTGAACTGTTTTGACAATGTTACTGTTTTTAAAATGATTTATTGTTAATTTGTTCTCATCATTTATTTATTTCCTCGTTTCCTTTTCCTCGCTGGGGCTATTTTTCCCTGTTGGAGCCCTTGGACTTATAGCATCTTGCTTTTCTAACAGAATTTTTAACCGTAGCAAACATAATATGAACACTTTTCAGAATACTATTACAAGAAGGGTTACATGAAACCGATAAGTTACGAATAATGACTGCATAATTATCTTCATTCAAGTGATATAGAATTGCAATCTAATTTAGCGGTGTTGATTACTCTATTAAGAATAATTAAGGGATTTACAATTGACTCTAAATGTAAAAAGATACACATGGGGTTATTATCTACTTCATGGTATGAGAGAGCAATTAATGTTGCAAGTTCATTAAGTTAATTGTTATGAATTATTGATAGATGGAGTACCATAATAATAATAATAATAATAATAATAATAATAACTTGAGGAGCACTCAGGAATAGCGCAGACCTCCACCACGGCCGCTTTTTTCTTGACCTTTTGCTCGACCTTGACCTTGAGATTTGACCTTGATATTTAAAAATTTATTCAATTCCAGATTTTTACAAAAAATTTAATCCCGGCAAGCTTCATTACTCTACGATTAAAATTGTGGCCAGGAAGCTGTTGAAAAACAAACACACAAACAGGGGTTTTAAAACATAACATACAGTACTTCCAACTTCGTTGTTGGATATAATAATAATAATAATAATAATAATAATAATAATAATAATAATAATAATAATACAGTAATAGAGGATTTTACCAAACATTATTCCTTTAGTCAACATAATATGGACCTTTCAGACAAGTCATAACAACAATGCAATATC
>NC_090725.1:104148391-104153391 GCF_036898095.1 Palaemon carinicauda | reverse complement strand
TTCAAAAACTTTAGATAATATGGGAGTTATGGAAATTGGGCGGTAATCAGTGGGACTTGAGCTACCACAAACACATTTACATAGAGGAGTAACATTACCAATTCTCCAACTAGTGCTAAAAGCTCCTCTTCTTGCTAACTTGCGCAAAATAACAGATAACTTTAGCTAAGAAATCTGCTGTCTTTATAAAAAACAAAGGAAAAATACCATTTGGGTCTACACCTCCATAAGCATCAAGGTCCACCAACAGAGCTTTTATCTCACGAGATCGAAAAGCTAAACTAGTTAGTTTAGCCTCAGGAAAACAGGAATGAGGAAGTTCAAGTTTTTCATTACTCTGTTTACTGTC
The DNA here is from genome assembly GCF_036898095.1 of Palaemon carinicauda. Classification (NCBI taxonomy): domain Eukaryota; kingdom Metazoa; phylum Arthropoda; class Malacostraca; order Decapoda; family Palaemonidae; genus Palaemon; species Palaemon carinicauda. The sequence continues at coordinate 104,153,042 of NC_090725.1, read as the reverse complement.
AAAAACATCAGCCAAAAGGGTTGCCTTTTCCTTTGGACAGTGAGTGACTGAGCCATCTGGTTTAAGTAAAGGAGGAACTATTGCATCTACACCAAAGAGTGCAGATTTAAGGGTAGACCACCATTTATGTTCCTGAGTTGTACCAGAAAGTGTTTCTTTTATGGTTAAATTGTACTCCTTTTCAGTTGAGGCATAAACTCTCTGAGCAAAAGCTCGAAGCTGAGTATAGTTGTTCCAGGTCAAATCTGATCTGTTACCCTTCCAAAGTTGATAGGCCTCCTGCTTCTCAAAAAAAGCACGTCTACAATCATCATTGAACCACGGTTTGTCCTTCACTCGGTACCTTAGTACACGAGAAGGGATACGCCTATCAATTATGTTGACTAGATTCTCATTCAAAGGGACAACAGGATCTACACTATTATATAATTGAGACCAATTCAAGCACAAAAGATCATGTAAAATCCCATTCCAGTCTGCTTGGGATTTCATATAGATTTTACAAGAATATGATATATCAGGGACAGGCTGCTCAGTCTTCACTAATAATGAAATCAAGGCATGATTAGATGTCCCGACTGAAGAACCAACCTTACTAGTTATAACGCCAGGGGAGTCAGTGTATACGAGGTCCAAGCAATTACCAGACCTGTGAGTAGCTTCATTTATGATTTGCTCACAGCCTGATTCAGAGGCAAAGTCTAAAGCTCTTAAGCCATGGCGATCGGTAGGAGAGATAGAATTTAACCACTCCCTATGGTGAGCATTAAAATCACCAACAAAGACAAAAGAAGCCTTTCTATCATCTTCTTGTATCTTAGCCATAATGGTAAGAAGACAATCGAAGATAGAATCATCCATGTCTGGATTCCGGTAGATCGAACACAAATAAAAGTTGTTATGCCTGCCACAAACTTTTATTACCTGAATCTCATGACATCCACATTGATAGCAGGACTTATGAGAAGCAGGGTACTCGGTCCTAATATACACCGCCATTCCCCTGGCCCTAGGGATGGCATCACGTTTCAACATTATTGGCTTCTTAAAACCAGTTATAAGGAGCTCAGATGAGTGCCTCATATTAGAAACCAAAGTTTCTGAGCACAAAAGAATATCATACTGTCTGGACGCAACTGTAAGGTCTTGGATATTTGCATGAAGACCACGAATATTGCAATACAGAAGACGACATTGACGAAATCTAGAACGTACTGGTCCCGGATTTCGCTCAATGTCTCCTGACAGCATAAGAATTAATAGAAATAAAAGAGACATCATACTTAGTATATATAATATACATACATAGGATTCTTGTTGCCTATTTGGTAACGTCTCCATCTGGTGATCGCTAGACTGGGGTTCGAGTCACGCTCAAACTCGTTAGTTCCTTTGGTCATTGCAATCTCGCCATCCTTCTGAACTAAGGATGGGGCTTTAGGAGAGCCTGCAGATATATCTGCTGCGTCACCAGCAGCCAATGCCTGGCCCTCCCTTGTCCAAGCTTGGATTGAGAGTGGTCCTGGGCGCTGATCATATGCATATAAGGTAAGTCTCTAGGGCATTGTCCTGCTCGATAGGGCAATGTCACTGTCCCTTGCCTCTGCCATTCATGAGTGGCCTTTAAAAAACAAATATATTTATGTCTCCCTACTAAGAAAGGGATACACACACACACACACACACACATATATATATATATATATATATATATATATATATATATATATATATATACATATATATATATATACCGAATATATATACATGAGACCAAGAAATCTTTATATTGTGAAAATGTAAAATCGTTGAAAAATGGAAAGGCAATTTTAGACTTCATTCACACTTCTTTAAACGTCCAAAAACCTCCCACCGGTTTCATCGCAGAAGATATTAAAAATGAGATATGAAATTTCAAACATTATTCTCTCTGCTTTACTGGCAAAAAATTCCCTATGGGAATCATATGACATTTATCTCCCCTATATTCGTATAATAAAGAGCACACGAAAAGACACACGAAAATAATTGCCTTTTGCTTTGACACCATAAATTCCAGAAACTTTGAAATGATAATAAAAACAAAATCTTAATGGCCCACACGTCCCCGGCTTTATAAAAGCTAATAACTGTCAAGGAGTTACGCTGATGTCACTCTAGATTAGAAAACAGGAATGAGTGTGAGACCTATGACTGTCATGAAAGAGCCACCGATAAGATATATCATCAAAGGAGTAGAGAAAATGATAAAAAGTCATTGGAACGTTTTGGTAATAGAGGAGTGGGGTAAAAGGTGCTCACTCATATATATTCAGATTACTAGCCACGTTAAGGTTGCAGTGATGCCACTATAAGACATTCCAAAGGAAAATAAAGAATCCCTAATCCATTGACTAATTTAATATGGCATTCATTTATGTTGCTGTAGAAATTAGGCTTGCTCCACGAGCGGATTTTTTCCGTACGGAAATATTTCTGCTCGTTAGGAGGCACGTCTTCACATGAGCGGAATTTTTCCGCAAGGAAATATTTCCGCTCGTTTGGAGGCATGTCTTCACACGGCGGAGTTTTTCCATACGGAAATACTTTCGCTCGCTAGGAGGCATGTTTTCACACGAGTGGATTTTTTTTCCGTACGGAAATATTTCCGCTCGTTAGGAGGCATGTCTTCACATGAACGGATTTTTTTCGTATGGAAATATTTCAGCTTGTTAAGAGGCATGTCTTCACACGAGCGGATCTTCTTTGAGTGGCCTCGCAGTTTCTACAAGCTGTTACACTGGAATCGCGCGGGTTAGCAGTGCACAAGGAAGGTAAATCACTACCTCTCAGAAATTCTTCCGAGTGGACAAAACCGCGCGGTATTAATACCCTCGTGTGAAACGAGTCTAAAAGTACTTTGTGACAAATTATTAATATGAAATTGATTCTCCTTTGTTATCCAGCAGTATAATTTTCATTATTAAGATTAAGTCATTAAGTACTCATGTACGGAGCATGTCATGGCTGTAGTCTAACCCCTTTTATAATGACTGCTACTTGAGGAGTTCATTTCTTAATTGCAGAAAGGGAAGGTAATATCTTCCTGTATTTACTTACTTATTTGCTCAAGTTTAGGTCATGTAAGAATGACGCCAGTTATTATTATTATAATTATTATTATTATTATTATTATTATTATTATTATTATTACAAGCTTGGCTATAACCCTAGTTGGAAAAGCAGCAAGATGCTATAAGCCCAAGGGCTCCAACAGGGAAAAATAGCCCAGTAAGGAAAGGAAATTAGGAAATAAATAAACTACAAAAGAAGAATAAACAATGAAAATAAAATATTTCGAGAACAGTAACAACATTAGATTAGATCCCTCATATTTAAATTATAAAACCTTCAAGAAACAAGATTAAGATAAATAAGACAAAACAGCGTGCCCAAGTGTACCCCTAAAGCAAGAGAACTTAGGAAGTATTTTCTTTCAAGACTCAATGAATTGCCTCGGACATTATTACCTCCACGAAGGAAGTTATGAACGACCTACATTTATCTAATTAATTGTTTGTCTGTTAGCGAGATTACAGCAAAACTTCTTTCCAGATTTTCACCAAATTTCAACAACGAATATATAAAGAGATTATGAAAGAGCAAGTAAGATTCTACTAGGAAAAAACCTTAATAGCCTTGCTGAAATCAGGGTTGAAATCCAAAGTAAAAAAAAAAAAAATACATAGGATGTACAACTCTCAAAGATAGGAATATTGAGTACAACACACACACAAGACATTAATAGTCTTGCTGAAATCAGGGTTGAAATCCTATGTAAAAAAAAAAAATAAATAAAATAAATAAATAGGATGAACATCAAAATATTGAGCACAACACACACACGAAAGACATTAATAGTCTTGCTGAAATATGGGTTGAAATCCTATGTAAAATCAAATAGATTACATAAGCTGAACACCTCTTGAACATAGAAATATTGAGCACAACACACACATTCAATAAATGCACGCATAATCTAATGCCTTCTCCCTTTCCTACATACTTCTCGAAAAAAGGAATTAACCCTTTCCCCGTTCTTCAGAAGGCAAAACGACCTGTCACTACCATTCGCTAACCAAATTTCATAAAGATCAAAAAGAAAAAGAAAGGAATTTTTCCGCTAGGGCAATCGCTAATTGAACCCATCTCCTGACTGGCACGTCCTGTCTACCTGTGAGTAGTGTTGCCAGATGTGTTAGTCTAAAAATCCCCCCAAAACCCAAAAAATCCCTATTTCCACAAATATATTTTCTTATGATACTATAGATTTTACTAATATAGATATTACTCACTAAATATAAGTGCAATCAAAATAATTGCAACAATATAAAGGTTTACTCATCTTTGTTTCTTATAGAAATTTGTACAGAATGTCCCCATCCGACGCCAAAAATCCTCAAATCTAGGAATAAAAACCTGGTAACACTGCCTGTGGATCGTATCAGCTCTTCCTTTTGTCTTTCGATGATTACCTTCATTGGAGGAGGAGGAGGAGGACGACGACGACATATAAAAGCGCGGCCACCGATGTAGTGGATTTCATTTAAATAGACAGTTGAATAGAAATGATTAAATGTTCACGGGTGAATATGGATGAAGATGGAAAGCT
>NC_090725.1:104138391-104145891 GCF_036898095.1 Palaemon carinicauda | reverse complement strand
TATAGTGAAAATATCTCGTGTTTACAAAGTCTGTTGATGTGCCAATCGTTGACAATGTTCATTTCTTTTATTATAAAGCCATAAAATATTATTTAAAGGTTTAAATGTCACTCATGAATGGCAGAGGCAGCGGGCAGTGATAATTCCTTAGCAGGACAATGTTAGGGGCTTACCACACACACACACACACATATATATATATATATATATATCCATATATATATATATATATATATATATATATATATATACACATACTGTATATAGATACATATATATATACATATATATATGTATATATATATATATATATATATATATATATATATATATATATATATATATCTTCTATCTATCTATCTATCTATCTATATGTATATATACATTATATATACATATTCATATATACATATATATATATATATATATATATATATATATATATATATATATATACATGGCCAGGAAATAGCTTCTGATGACTCTGTAGATAAAGCTATAGCCTCCCCCTTGCCTCATTTTACAGTGTATATATAAATTATTTTGACTGTTGTGTAGCATAAAAATCTATATGAAAAGTATTATTGCAAAATAAAAATAAATACCAAATGGAACCGTGTTGCTGAACAACGAAGTGTCAATTACTTCAATTTTAGAATTTAGATTACTGACGATCGAAAATACGCAAGTACAGTTATAAGGATAAAAGCGCAAGTATTTAAAATAATAAAATCATTCACAAACTAACTGTATAATCTGCCTTTATCATCGAACTTTCAATAACATTTATTTATTTAAACACAAAAAAATATTTATACAAAGAATAAAAACATCATCACAAACTAAATGTTTAATCTGTATTTATCATCGAAATTTCAATAAGATTTATTTATTTAAAAAAAGTATATTTCTACAAAAAACATTAATTCACTAAAATTACTGCTAGATCTATGCTCAAAAAACCTATATAACGTTTAAAATGCTCGCAGAAGACTACAATTACAGCCAGATCTTTGATAAAACTGAATCTAATACATTTAAAATGCCTTCGGATATTATCATTTAAAACCAGCCTAGTTCCTCTATAACTTACAAATGTCCGCTTCAAGGTATAGTTATTGTTACTTTATTGACTTGATATTACAAAAACTTACAAAGGTAAAGATACATCATTTACTATAAAAATTGCATACAATAATGTTGCACAGGACAGATTTGCTTTAGCAAAAATATTCATGTCCACAAGAATATATAAACAAGCAAACAAATAACTATTAATAATATAGTCTCTCAAGTAATCACCTGACTACTTCCCTTCCAACCCGCGAAGCTACCCACCACACCCCGGTCCCACGACTCAAACTCACGAAGTTGGCGACAGTAACTTCACGCGCGGAGTTTCTCTCCATTTCCTCGCTGGATTCCACTGAAATGGAGGAGTAACTTTTCAAACTAGGCTGAAACACAGAAAGCCATGTTTCAGGCAAGTTTCGCGTGTAGGCTACGCGTTCTTCAGTTCTCGTTCCTGTCATGAAACATGTGGGTAGTAGACCTATTTATGATTTTTTTTTCTCTCTCTCTCTCTCTCTCTCTCTCTCTCTCTACAGTTTACCCACCTGTTTGAAAGATATGTTGACTACTGATAGTGTTAAGCCTTTAGGATGAGGCTGCCAATAATAAGCACTGTTCTACACCCTTGAGCAACCCACCACACAAGTCCATGATTTGGTAGTCAGGAAGGCCTTGTCAGGGCATAATTATTTTGAGTATTTAAGAAATTTTCCATTCTTTTGAGATGTATTAATCATATATGTGCTGCATGAACTTTTTACAAATACTTCTCGTAAAGATTTTACTCCCTTATTGTCTACTTCCTACCCAAGTAACCCTACCATAAAATGGGATGGTATCAAATGGATTACCAAGGTCAAAGTCTATGCAATTCACGAGACCAAGAGCGTTACAAGAATATAATCATCTCCACTCTAATTATCTTGGCTAGCAAGAGTACAATAACTGATAACTGTCCTCACCTGACATCCATGGCCTAGTTTCAAGATAAGAGTTAAACATATAGAATATTGATACCTAAGAGGTCTAAACAAATATCAAGTAGTTGATGAAACCACCACAGTTCTCACTGGTTCCTTTGAAAAAGAACCCCAATTTCATGTATAGTTCTCTTCTCAACAATTCAGGCAAAAGAGCAAGAGAGGGTGAACTCCCTGATGGAAGAGAGATGGAAAAATATGGAAGTTCCACAAAAATAGAAACAATATTGAGCCATATAAATTCAAACCAGAGAAAATGTATTTCGCAGTTCGACTGGGTTATTGCACATCACCCATCTCCACCATGGATAAATATTTTACAAAGAAGCTGAGTAATTACATAAAGAAATTATCTCGTTATGAATGTTTGCAATTAAGGAATAACTCATCTGTTGCAATCAAAGGTTTAAAGCCTGCCCATGAATGGCAGAGGTGAAGAACAGTGACATTGCCCTAGCTAACAGGACAATGACCTAGAGACTGACCATATACATATGATCAGCGCTCAAGACCACTCTCCACCCAAGCTAGGAACATGGATGGCCAGGCAATGGCTGCTGATGACTCAGCTTGTAGACCTATAGGGTTCCTCAAACCTCCCATCCTTAACTCACAAGGATGGTGAGGTTGCAGTCACTTAAGGAACTAACAAGTGTGACCGGGACACAGACCCGAGTCTGGCGATCACCACAGGATGGACAGCTGGAGGTAAGAGGGAAATAGGTTGAAGGCTAAAAAAATAGTGCAACAAGTGAATTCCAAAGTTGGAAAGTCTAAATCTTCATAGCAAACTAAATTCAACTTGGTAATTTCAAATATTTTCTTTTTCTATCCCAAATATCCATTGAAACAAATCATTTTATTTATCATATTTATTTCTGAATGTTATTTCAGTTCCACTTTCTTTTGCTCCTTTTTTTTTTTTATAACCATTTAGGTACATAAAAATCATTCAATGAATTTTAACCATTCGTACGAAACTTTATCAACGCCCACCTTGAAAAACACACTTGGTACAGGCACTTTTTTCGAGGGATGACTGTAAGATTGTAAAGCAAATATACATATCTTTCGGGTTCACAATACATTTCAAATTCTTTAAATCAATAGGTAAGGGGAGTGAGGCAACTATGCTGTTTTAGTAGAATAAATCATGTATTTTAATATTAAAAGGACAATTTCTGACTGATTGTTATTATACAAAGGTAGGTATAACCCTTCTGGTTGTAATTAAAAAATAGATGTATTACCCTTCTGCTTGTAATTATAAAAAAAGAAGGTATAACCCTTCTGCTTGTAATTATAAAAAAAGAAGGTATAACCCTCCTGGTTGTAATTATAAAAAAGAAGGTATAACCCTCCTGGTTGTAATTATAAAAAAGGTATAACCCCTCTTGGTTGTAATTATAAAAAAGGTATAATTTACAATGAGAAAGTATTATTGAAATACAGACAACAATAAATTTTGGTATGTCCTCACAGAAAAAAAGTCGAATAAGAGTTTTCCTCAGGATAAAGCAAGCAATTTTTACCGGAAGGAGTCTGTATTTTTACGAGTAGAAATTCCTTTCGGGCTACAGTTTGTCTAAGTCATAAGTAAATATCTAAACTGCAGACCACTGGAGAGGAAGAGACTCTGTATTTTGATGGGGAACCCAGAAAAGGTCTGTCTCTTCCGTTGGCAGAACAGAAGACAAGTGAGAGAAAAGTGGATAAGAAAAAGGAAAGTGGTTACGAAAGTTTCTTGACGTTTTGTGCTTATCTTTTCTTCAGGAATTATTCCTCTTTCAGAGCATTTTATTCCGCTCTTTCGAATATATTTCTCTAACATTTATTGAGTTGATAAAAATGTTTATAATGAATAAAGAAATGCATCAGTATTTTAAATGATATATTTATTTTTTGTGTAAAAATTGTAAAAACTAAATTTATTACTTTAATGTTTAATGCCCTGGAAAAAAAGAAAGAAAAACAGTAAAAGACTTTGCACGATATATTAATTATTTTATGTAAATTACGTAAAAACTAAATTTACTACTTTAGCATTTATTGAACTGAAAAAAGGGAAAGAAAAACACTAAAAGACTTTACATTTTTTTTGTAAATGAAGTAAAAACTATTACCTTACTATTTATTGAGCTGAAACAAGAAAGAAAAACAATAAAGGACTTTGCATCTGTATTTAAAATTATATAATTATTTTAAAAATAGCGAAACAACTTCAATTTCTTAAACATTTGTCGAGTTGAAAGAATAGAAATAATAGAATTCACATCCGTATTTCTAAAATATATTTATTAAAAAAAAAAGAGACAAAGATGATGAGAACGGAATATGCAATGGAAGATTAAATATCGTTATAAGGTGAAAAAATTAATGAGGTAGAATCATTTATATATTTAGGAATTATGATCTCCAATACAGGGTCTTTAGAATTGGAGTTTAATGAAAGATTGAAAAAAGTAAATCAGACAATGGCTAGGTTAAGTAGAATTTGGAAATCAAATCGCCTGAAATTACATGTAAAAATCAAGCTATATATCAGTTTAGTGAGATCGGTGCTACTGTATGGACATGAGTCATGGTATGACAATGAAATAATCTCCAATAGATTAGGTAGATTTGAGAACAAAGCCCTCAGAAGAATATTGGGAGTTAAATGGCAGGACATGGTTAGAAATGAAAATATAAGAGATTACTCGAGTGCCATATGTGGAGAATATCCTGGTGAGGGGTAGATAGAGATGGTTTGGGCATGCTCTTCACGCTCCCCAAGAGAGATTAGTTCACTAAACATTCAACTGGGCTCCACAAGGCACTAGAAGAGTTGGAAGACCCACACCCACACGGCTGAGGACTATAAAGCATGATATGGCAGATGATGAATAAAGAAGTATTGATTTAAAAGCTCAAGATAGAGACGACTGGCGAAATCTAACCGAGACCCTTTGCGTCCATAGGCGTAGGAGGAGAGGATGATGATTTATTAAAAAATAAAACAAAACTGACGAAAAAACCACTTCGCCATAAATTCTAACCGGATGTTAAACACTATACTTGAGCTCAGTTCTTCTGCAATATAAAAAAGGGGATGAAGATAACGACTGCATAGATAACAAGATATTATCGCACCTTGCAATACATTAAGAACCAGGTTATATAATATACACAGCAGTCTCACACCAACAGAAATACTGATAAAACTTAAGGCAGTTTACTTCTGGTGCATACCCTCTAAAAAGCTAACAATCATAGTACATGTGCGCGCGCACACACACGCACACACACACACACACCCATATATATATATATATATATATATATATATATATATATATATATATTCTGAAAACTTGAAATGTCTTAAAATAGATGATGCCACAAACGTTCTACCATTTAAAGAAAATTACCTTTATATATATATATATATATATATATATATATATATATATATATATATATATATATATATATATATATATGTATGTATATAGCAGTTTGAAATCAAATTAATTTTGATGATACTGGGATGAATATTAATACAAAGTATTTACATTTTATTACTGGGACCGTATGAGAAGGAAAGTTGGCAAGATTCGCATGCAAATGACTTTACGCTATTTGCGTATATCCTATACGAAAAGGTGCGTATTACCTTTTGCGCTCAAACACTAACTTACGCAAGAGAGTGAAAACCTAAAAGTTTGATGGTAAATGTAAATAGAGTTCGAGGAGATGGAAGTGGAGTAACATTCAACATGTTGTTTGAAGAGTGAACTCAAATTTTAAGTGCATTTGTATGAGAGAGAGAGAGAGAGAGAGAGAGAGAGAGAGAGAGAGAGAGAGAGAGAGAGAGACCAGGTTCTGAGACTCAAGGATATAAGCAAATGAGAGAGAAAAACTTCAAGATAAAATCCAATGAGAGAGAGAGAGAGAGAGAGAGAGAGAGAGAGAGAGAGAGAGAGAGAGAGAGAGAGAGAGAGAGAGAGAGAGTAAAAAACTTAAGAGTGTACTGTCAAATCTTAACCAAATACTCAGAGAAAGAAATTTTCTCAAAAATTATACATCTAAGAACAATAGAAGGAATACAGATTCCAACACAGCTGATACAAATGGAGAGATTGAGTCCGAAGAGAATGCAGCTCTGGGCATTTTGAAGAATTTCTGATATGGAAGGTAAAGGAGACCCAGAGGTAAATCGTAGGAGAGTTGAATTGATAGAACAAATATAAGAAAGTGGAAGTTTCTGTTTGGGGATGTAAGAAGAACCATGAACTGAAGAATGGAAACGTATCTTGAGTCGATGGGATCATTATTATTATCATTAATACTCGCTAAGCTACAACCGTAGTTTGAAAAGCAGAATGCTATAAGCCCAGGGGCTCCAACAGGGAAGATACCCCAGTGAGTAAAGGAAACAAGGGAAAATAAAATATCATAAGAAGAGTAACTATAATAAAATAAATAATTCCTATCTAAACAATAAAAACTTTAACCAAACAAAAGGAAGGGAAATAGGATAAAATAGTGTGCCCGAGTGTACCCTCAAGGAAGAGAACTCTAACCCATGACAGTGGAAGACCATAGTACCTAAGACTAGAGAACAATGGTTTGATTTTAGTGTGTCCTTCTCCTAGAAGAGCTGCTTACCATAGCTAAAGAGTCTCTTCTACCCTTACCAAGAGGAAAGTGGCCACTGAACAATTACAGTACAGTAGTTAACCCCTTGGATGGAGAAGAATTGTTTGGTAACCTCACTGTTGTCAGGTGTATGAGGACATGAGAATGTGTAAAGAAAAAGCCAAACTATTCGGTGTGTGTGTGTGTGTGTGTGTGTGTGTGTGTGTGTGTAGGCAAGGGAAAATGAACCGTAACCAGAGAGAAGGATCCAATGTAATACTGTCAGGCCAGTCAAAAGACCCCATAACTCTCTAGCGGTAGTATCTCAACGGGTGGCTGGTGCCCTATGGTGGGATATTGTTTTCATGTGGTGAAAATTTGACGGAGGGGATGACCAAGATGTACAGTTTGACACAGATATTCCTAGTACACCTCACTCTGAGGAAGTGCACCGAGTTTCATCCTAACTAGGTGGAAAGTTCCCATGTGTAGCCGCACCCAACACCTCTGTTATCTTATCTACCTCTACGGTGGCTGTTTGGTTACTAGCCGTGCAGTACGGGTGTGACAGGGTGCACATAGAATCTACGAGACCGCTCGGGGAAAATCCGCTCTTGTGAAGACATGCCTCCTAATAATAAAAATTTTTCTTGTGCGGGAAAAACTTCTTGTGTGAAGCGAACCTAATAGTTTCTTCTCTACTTCTTGATTGACTAGAAATGCGTCTCAAGTACAAGGGAGAAAAAGGCAAATGAATTGAATAAATACTTTTCAAGTAATATTCTTTAAATATGAGAACTAAAAATAAAATAACTTAGTGAAAAAACAC
>NC_090725.1:104118391-104135891 GCF_036898095.1 Palaemon carinicauda | reverse complement strand
GGCAGGAAAAGGTTGATTCTGTGTGTGTCCATATCTATGCAAATATTTAGCCGTCATTTTTACGGGTCGCGTAAACTGTAGATTCGTAATACTCAGTAAGTGGATATGGCTCCTAAATCTTTTACACACACACACACACACACACACACACGCATATATATATATATATATATATATATATATATATATATGTATATATACTGTATATATATCTATATATATATATACATACATATATATACATATACATATACATATATATATGTATATATATATGTATATGTATATATATATATATATATATATATATATATATATATATATATATATATATATATATATATATCCAATGTTAATTAACTACTCTACGCCATTTGTAGATAATCAATTAAAATTAGCTGAAAATGCATAAATATGAAAACGTTTTCTTCTTAAAGGAAATGATCTTGAATAATTAATAATCATAATGGAAGTGCTAATGGAGTTAAGGCTGGGATACTTTGCGTAAAACTAATCATAAGTGACTTTAATTAAATGAATTAGCTCACCAACAGAATCTCCCCTCTATAATAAAGAAAAGGTGTCTGGCTATATATATATATATATATATATATATATATATATATATATATATATATATATATATATGCGCCTGTGTGTGTGAATGAAAGGTTATGTCTGAGACCTTTGTCCTGTAAGTAACGCATGATGATATATATATATATATATATATATATATATATATATATATATATATATATATATATATATATATATATAGGTCCCTAGAAGTTGCAAACTAATCACAGGAAAAAAAGACGATGGATTGACAAGCTGAAAAAAAAACCGGGTATAGACTGGCATGGAATGACCATATTGAGGCCTTTGCACTGTAATGGACTAGCAACGGCTGATGATGATGATATAGGCCTATGTGCGTAATGTATGTGTATATCTGAGTCTTGAAAATAAAAATTTAGAGGCAACGTACAATAAATGAAAAAAAGACAATGAACCAAAGTTACTAACCTTTTATCCAGATCCCTCCAGATTTTCATCTTTCCTTCCCCTTTCGGAGTGACTTTGAAGGATATTGAATTTTCTTTAGAGGGGGGGGGGAGGGACAATGTGGATTTTTAAATATTCTTTCCGGCCCTCTGGTCCACCTTGACGGACATGGTCAATCTTGCACACCCAGTAGTGAAGTGCTTTTTCTTTTGCATGGAGGTATTCAGTATTTTTTCTTCCTAAATGTTCTCCAGGCCTCAACCGATATTGATGATCGGGAATGATCCTGTGGGACGTAGGTGTGGGATCATCAACGTCTTTACGAGTCCCTGACAAGGAGGACCATCAGGCATCGAATTGCCATCAGGCGTTGGAGGAACAGTAGGTGGTGGAGAATGAAGGCAATGAGGAACATCTGCTCTTCTGTCCCCAGGCAAAGAAGGGGCAAAGTTTATCATGAAGACAGAGCATGGCCACTTGTATTCACTGTAGTATAGAATTTGTCAGCAATAACCTTTAGAAACTCGCAAGGAAAAGTTTTTTTTCCTATCTGTCTTCATCGAGTAGAGTGCAAAGCCATTCAGAAGGGCAAGCTGGAGTAGGTATGAAACATCTTTTTTATTTGACCACGAAAACAAATAATAATTGATTAGCAGCTGGTCGAAGAGGTCCATGCTCCCAATTTATATTCTGCCTCAAAACCTGTGACCTTTCAAGGCTAATTTTTTCATAAATAAACTTGACCCTCTGTCTGACACTGTTCGGCACTGGCATTATATGCATTGGTAATCAAGGCAACTATCCTGATATCATGTCAGCATATGACAAAGATGTTGTCTTTCTTTCTGACCGCAACTCTGGACAACGCAAGGACAGAGTTTTTGGCATAGCCTCCAAGGAGTTTGGTATATCTCTCAAAATTTCGATAGTGTTATTACAATGAGTGTCATTTTTATAAAGCTTTTACATGAGGGCGACAACATTGAAAAAAAAAAAAAATATCTAAGAAGGCATGGTAACCTTTGCCTAAATGCTGATACTTTACCCAGAAAACAATGCCAAGTAGAGACAAAGAGCATTACACAGAAAATAAGAGGTACTCTTTCTACTTCAACATTCATTCGTCAGGCAAAAAGTTTTTCGGGATATAGAGACTCCAGTATTTTTCAAGGAAATACTGTATAACATGCCGAATGACACTCATCTTGACTGTATCATCCTTGTGTACGCTTCCTAAATCTGTGGAAGTACTTCCACATTGCCTCAAACACCAGGGCGACATCGTTGCAGAGAACGACCCCATGGAATACGTTTTGTTTCTTGCCCAAAATATCCTCATCTAGGGCAAGCCAATAATCCACATTCACAACACGATGCCAGAATATTGCCTAATGTCATAGACATTGCACCCACTCCATGGATAAGGCAACGGCCTCTGCAGCTCCTTCCTCCTGTATTTGGCATAATCATTGGCTTCTTCCATGAGTTTGGTTGTAAAAATAAATGAAAAAACCGAGACGAGTGGTTGGGCTAGGCAGTGAAAGGATGTAAGGATGTTGGTGCCATATCTTCAGGCCACCTATCTTCTTTTAAATATTCAGTTAAGGTATATGGAAGGGGGGGGGGGAGGATGGGAGAAGGCATACCCACGGCAAACCCTTGATTCTTGCCTTTTTTGCTGCCCAAGGGACCTGGTAAAAATATTGCCAATTAATACCCACTCCTGAACCAAGGCGATGAAGATCTTTTATCCTCCAGAATGGCTTGTGACACAGGGAAACCATATCAACACAAAACAATGGATGCCAATTATCTAAATTGACATGAATCTATAACTACACACGCACATAAATATATATATTTCCAATAAATGTTAAAGCACTTGTGGCTACTTAACCAATTAGATTATAAATAACAGACGAGGTAAGGTCAATCTTTTCTTCTTGTGGAAGTTTTTTAGCCAGAGAGTCTTGGCAGTGCCTTATTAGGTAATTCCACTCTAAACTTCACAATGGAAGCAAACAAGAAGAATACTCTTCCTTTGCTTGATGTCCTTGCTGAAAAACAACAAACCCACTATGCCATACCAGTCTTAACAAAATCTAAGAGTTTTGGCAAGTACCTCTACACATGGGGAGTGCAATGGTGCTTGTATCAGGAGGGCCTTCTCCTTCTGCAGTGGTTGGTAAGCTGCCCATGAATTGAAATGTATATAACAAGACATTAACGAACAATGGACATCCCAGCAACACCATAGAGGAAATGAGGGAAAAAAATTATGAATATTGTACTCAAGCCTAGGACTCAAAGACAACAAAGATGTAACTCAAGATATGGACTAAAAGTCAGCCTGCAGACAAGACGTAGATATCCTTAGAAAAATCATCACCTATTTGAAAAATGTATTGCTAAGATTGTACACCAAGCCTAACTTGATAACTAACTTTGAGACAAATAACAGTTGTTCCTCCAGAGTAGTCAAGGAGTCTACGACCTATGTAGTTTACAAATTCAAATTCATTTATGGGGAGTGTAAGCTCCTCAATATATCATATATTGGCCACATGAAGAAAACCCAAAAAAGGAGACTTAAACCTCACTGAATTAATGGCGAATGGCGAAGTGCATCAACTTTTTGTTGAAGCGTATAACAAGAATCTAATATCAAATAACCCTAACAAGGCGATAGACAAACTGTCTCTTCGGCTTTTACTCCTGATTCCTGGCGGTTGATCTAACTAGAATTAGTATGGACCGGCTGGGGTCACTTGCCTTAGATAGATAGGCACTGTGCATCACATGGAACGGGCTATCCTTTGATGTATATATGGAGGCCCTTTGCGTCAACCGGCCATTGAGATACTACCGCTAGAGTTATGGGGTCCGTTGACTGGCCAGATAGTACTACATAGGACCCTTCTCTCTGGATACGGTTTTTTCCCCGTTGCCTACACAGACACGGAATAGTCTGGCCTATTCTTTACAGATTCTCCTCTGTCCTCATACACCTGACAACACTGAGCTTGCCAAACAATTCTTCTTCACCCGAGGGGTTAACTACTGCACTGTAATTGTTCAGTGGCTACTTTCCTCTTGGTAAGGGTAGAAGAGACTCTTCAGCTATGGTAAGCAGCCCTTCTAAGAGAAGGGCACTCCAAAATCAAACCATTGTTCTCTAGTCTTAGGTAGTGCCATAACCTCTGTACCATGGTATTCCACTGTCTTGGGTTAGAGTTCTCTTGCTTGAGGGTACACTCGGGCACACTTCTATCTAGTTTCTCTTCCTCTTGTTTTGTTAAAGTTTTTATAGTTTTTATAGGAAATATTTATTTTAATGTTGTTACTATACTTATATTTTATTTTTCTTTATTTCATTTCCTCACTGGGCTATTTTCCCTCTTGAGGTCCCTGGGCTTATAGCATCCTGCTTTTCCAACTAGGGTTGTAGCTTAGCATTTAATAATAATAATAATAACAGGTGTGGGAGGAGATGATGATGAACAGGGACACAGAAGTTTTTCACAAAGAGGATTACTAAGGGAGGTTGCTGATTGCCGAGGCAGTGTGCATCGGAATGCAGCAGCCTGTACTAGACATTCAAATTTCCTCAGACAATGAGTTCCAAGAATCTCCTACAAGCGGATATTCAACAACCTGCCTGGAGCCTATAAAACTGGTGTTGTGGGATTTCATTGAAAATCAAGATTTTCTCCCTGGGTCTTTGGAACTCCAACTGAAATTTTTAGACTTTATTAAGATGAACTGTCATGAATTTTTGGGCGAAATACCTGAAAATTTCCTTTTTTATTCAAGACCTTAGATTTCTTTTATTTTTGGTTTGTGTGAATGCACTGCCCTTATATATGGATGGAGATTTTTAGTAGAGATACTAGTTATTGGCTGAAACAGCTGTCAGCAAAGGTTCAAGAAACAGGGAAACACCGTAACAATTTTCATCTTTTCCTTCAAAATTCTAGTCATCAAGACAAGATATAGAAAAAAAAATAGATTGTGTTATTTTGAAATAAGTGCCTAGGAATACGACTATGACCCTAAAAACACACACATACACATACACACACACTACACACACACACACACACACACACACACACATATATATATATATATATATATATTGAATATATACATAAGAGTTGTTTTGATTTAAATCGATTTAAATCAGAGAAAAAAAATCATGATTTAAATCAAAATTGAAAAAAATAAAACTTCAAAAACAAGTTAATATTTAAAAGTATTGCAACAAATGAACAAAATCCTAGTTAATACCTATAACATTTCTGGTAAACTTACTGTTCTTGAGAATTGAAGTTGTGGAAATTATACAATTTATATAGGTCTTGATTTGTTTAACAGCGTTGATAGGAATTGATTTTTTTTTTTTTGGATGGTACAGTACGCAAATGGAGGAGTCCTGAGATTACCAAAAAATTCTTCTTCTCTCAAGAAGTTAACTACTGCAATGTAATTGTCCAGTGGCTACTTTCCTCTAGGTGAGGGTAGAAGAGACTCTTTTAGCTATGGTAGGCAGCTCTTCTAGGTGAAAAACACTAAAAAATCAAACCATTGTTCTCTAGTCTAGGATAAAACCATAGCCTCTGTACTATGGTTTTTCACTGTCTTAGGGTAGAGTTCTCTTCCTTGAGGGTACAATCTGGCACACTTTTTATCTTATTTCTTTTCCTTTTTTTTTTTTTAGTTATTTTTGGGTTTATATAGGAAATATTTATTTTAATGATGTTACTGTTCTTAAAATATTTTATATTAATTGTTAATTACTTTACATTTCTTGCAGCTCTCGGGCCTATAGCACTATGCTTTTCCAACTAGGGTTTTAGCTTAGCACGTAATAATGATGATGATGATAATAATAATAATAATAATAATAATAATAATAATAATAATAATAATAATAATAATGTATTTTTAGTTTTATTTCTTACAGTGTACTGTATGTTAAAATAGAATTGCTGTATATCTGTATTTTTGTGTCATTGAAGTTTTGCTTATTTTTGTATATTTATGTACTAGTTATTGAGTCTTGTCCACTCCGATTAAATCATTAGTCTGAATTTTGAGAGAAGAAAAAACACATCTTCAGTAATGTATATTAAACTATGGTTTCATTTAACAAAGATAAAGTTCAATACCAGATAATACTTCCATAAGACGAAACACATAACTAGCAGCAGCAAATAGGTATTGTTGAAAAACAATTAAATCAAGAAAATTTATATACATAAAACAAATCATATTCAAATCAAATAAATGGTTTTTTTATGAAAAAAATCATGATTTTTTCAACCCTGAATATATAAATACAAATATATATATATATATATATATATATATATATATATATATATATATATATATATATATATATGTATGTGAATATATATATATATATATAATATAAAATATATCATAAATATACTATATATATAAATAATATACATAATATATATATAGTATATATATACATTATATACACACACACACATATATATATATATATATATATATATATATATATATATATATATATATATATATATTGGAGTATGTGTGTGTGAAACTGTAAGAATTACGATCAACATGAAATTTATAATCCTCTGTTTTTCTTCACATGAAGATTGATATTTCGCTTAATAGCTTGTTATGAACTTTTTTTTCAGACAAGAAAAAAAAAATAAATATACATATATATATATATATATATATATATATATATATATATATATATATATATATATATACTGTATATATAGTGAAAATAGTATTGCAATTAACACCTCATGTCTAAGATATCAATGACAAATAATTCTATGGCAAGAATATCGAAGCAAAAGTAAATTGCTGAGAGAAAATAGCAAAGCTTCTTACTACATATTACCCGATGTTATAAATCGATCAACATTATAACGACATTTATAGAAATACCATGTGATGGACGGTATGGTAACGTCCGCGACTGGTGAACGCCAGACTAGGGTTCGAGTCCCGCTTAAATTCGTTAGTTTCTTCTGCAACCTTACCATCCTTGTGAGCTAAGTATGGGGGATTTTGGGGGGCCTATAGGTCTATGTGCTGAGTCATCAGCAACCATTGCCTGGCGTTCTTTAGTCCTAGCTTGGGTGGAGTGGGGGCTTGGCTGCTGATCATGTGTAATATGGGCAGTCTCTAGGGCATTGTCCTGCTCGATAGGGCAATGTTACTCTCCCTAGCCCATGCCATTTATGAACGACATTTAAACCGCAAATTCATATTTTTTTTTTCTTTGTAATAACAGCATCAGGCATTTCGACTTCAACATCCTTTACAATTTTTGCAAGTTCCTCTATCACGAACTAGTCCTTTTCACCTTAGCCAGCATATTTCATCCAACAGACAGCTCGTTCATGAAGACTCCAGAAAGACAGCTGTCGTTCATGAAGATTCCAGAAAGACTTCCAACTCCCCCAGATGCCTTTTCGAAGGAACCTTGGCACGAGAGCACAAAAAGGATGATGACGTCACATGTCAACAATCAAGCAAGCACTTCACCTTTGAAATGTAAAGGGTGGGTTAATCTAAGGCTTTTCTAAGCTGTATATTACGGGGGGGGGGGGGGTAGGCAGGGCCTTTTCCTTCTTTAGTTTTGACTTTCTTCTCTTCAATTTTATGGAATTTTAAACTTGAATTATTATTAATATTATTATTATTATTATTATTATTATTATTATTACTTCCTGGTTACAACCCTAGTTGGAAAAGCAGGATGCTATACGCCCAGTGGTTCCAGCAGAGAAAATAGCCCAGTAAGGAAAGGAAACTCCGAAAAATAAAATATTTCAAGAACAGTAACAGTAGTTTTCTTTTTTATCTCGTTGACGAATCTCAAGTTAATGTTATCTTGTTTGAAGGTTTAAACGCCGATCATGAATAACAGAGGCAAGGGACACTGACATTGCCCTATCATGGAGGACAATGCCCTAGAGGCCTAGACTGACCATACTACATACGATCAGCGCCCAAGCCAGGACCTAGGAGGGCCAGTCAATGGCTGTTGATGACTCAAGCAGATAGACCTATAAGCTCCAACAAACCCCTCTCACAAGGATGGTGAGGTTGCAACGACCAAAGAAACTAACGAGTTTGGCACTCACCAGTTAGGGACGTTACCACATAGGCCACCACAACCCTGATAGTATGGCTATGGAGTCTATGCCTATGCTATAGGCTTTAAAACATAGTAAGGCCTAGGCAATATATTATTAAAAGACGCTATCACAAGGCCACCACATTCCCGCTCTTGCGGCGTTCTCTTGGTGCGGGAATATCTTCTCTCTCTCTCTCTCTCTCTCTCTCTCTCTCTCTCTCTCTCTCTCTCTCTCTCTCTCTCTCTCTCTCTCTCTCTGTGTGTGTGTGTGTGTGTAAATGCATGACCAAATGTCGTTGTTAACTAAACTTGATAAACAAGATGACGCAAAAAGCACAATGCCTCTTGTGGAAGGGTCCCGATATTATGAGAGAAAATGTTGACTGTATTTAAAAGGAATTCGTTCTTCCCTTAATGTCTGCAATGATTAGAAGTAAATTTAATAATACCCATTTAATGGAATGGATGAAGAGGAAAAAATTACAGAAAAACAATAATGCTATCGCTTACTGATACACAATTTGTCTAAGGAAACCCCGTAATAAACAAAGCGTTGGAGTGACTAAAGCAGAGTGTATTAGGAAAACCCGTAATAAACAATGCAATGGAGTGTCTAAAGAAGAGTGTCTTAGGAAAACACATAATAAACAATGCAATGGGGTGTATAAGGAAAACCCTTAATAAACAAAGCATTTGAGTGTCTAACGAAGTGTCTTAGGAAAATCCATAATAAACAAAGCGTTATAGTAGTGTCTAAGGAAGAGTGTCTTAGGAAAACCAAAAATATAGAAAGCATTAGTGTCTTAGGAAAACCCATAATGAATAAAGCGATGGAGTGTCTAACGAAGTGTCTTGGGAAAACTCATAATAAACAAACCGTTGGAGTGTCTTAGGAAAACCAATAATAAAGAAAGCATTAGTGTCTTAGGAACACTCATAACAAACAAAGCGTTAGTGTGTCTAAGGAAGAGTGTCTTAGGAAAACCAATTATAAAGAAATCATTAGTGTCTTAGGAAATCCATAAAAAATAAAGCAATGGAGTGTCTAACGAAGTGTCTTAGGAAAATCCATAATAAACAAAGCGTTAGTGTGTCTAAGGAAGAGTGTCTTAGGAAAACCAATAATAAAGAAAGCATTAGAGTGTCTTAGGAAAACTCATAATAAACAATGCAATGGAATGTCTAAAGAAAATTGTCTTAGGAAAACCCGTAATAAACAAAGTGTCGGAGTGTCTCAGGAAGGGTGTCTTAGGAATACCCGTAAAAAACAAAGCGTTGTAGGGTCTAAGGAATTGTGTCTCATGTAAAACTGTTATAAACAAAGCGTTGGAGTGTCTAATGAACACCTGCAATAAACAAAGTGTTCGAGTGTGTAAGGAAGAGTGTCTAAGGAAAACCCATAATAAACAAAGTGTTGGGGTGTCTAAGGAAGGTGTCTTAGGAAAACCCGTAATAAATAGTGTTGGGGTGTCTAAAGAAGATTGTCTAAAGAAGATTGTCTTAGGAAAACCCGTAATAAACAAAGCGTTGGAGTGCCTAAGAAAGACTGTCTTAAGAAAACCTGTAATATAAAAAGCGTTGGGGTGTCTAAGGAAGAGTGTCTAAGAAAAACAAGTAATAAACAAAGCGTTGGAGTGTCTAAAGAAAACCCCATAATAAATAAAGCGTTGGAGTGTCTAAGAAAAAACCATAATAAACAAAGTGTTGGAGTGTGTAAGGAAAACCTGTAATAAACAAAGCATTGGAGTGTCTAAGAAAGACTGTCTTAAGAAAACCCGTAATATACAAAGCGTTGGAGTGTCTAAGGAAGAGTGCCTAAGTAAAAAAAAAGTAATCAACAAAGCGTTGGAGTGTCTAAGGAAACCCCATAATAAACAAAGTGTTGGATGCCTAAGAAAAACACGTAATAAATAAAGCATTGGAGTGTCTAAGGAAGAGTGTCTTAGGAAAAACTATTATAAACAAAGCGTTGGAGTGTCTTAAGAAAACCCCGTATTAAACAAAACGTTGGAGTGCCTAAGAAAATTCCGTAATAAATAAAGCATTGGAGTGTCAAAGGAAGAGTGTCTTAGGAAAAACTGTTATAAACAAAGCGTTAGAGTGTCTAAAGAAAACCTGCAATAAATAAAGTGTTAGAGTGCCTAAGAAAGTGTCTTGGGAATACACGTAATAAACAAAGCGTTGGTGTGTCTAAGGGAGAGTGTCTTAGGAAAAACTGTTATAAACAAAGTGTTGGAGTGTCTACAGAAAACCTCTAATAAACAGTGTTGGAGTGTCTAAGAAAACCTGTAATAAATAAAGCGTTGGAGTATCTAAGAAAACCCCATAATAAACAAAGTGTTGGTGTGTCTAAGGAAAACCCGTAATTAACAGAGCACCAGCATTTCAGCTCTTTCTAAATCGAGATTTAAGAAAAGGTAGAGAAAAGAAATCCATACGTATACAGCCTCACCCTCGCGCCGGTGACTCCCATCTTTCGAATGGTATTTTTATTCATACGAGCAGATCCTTCAATCACTTTGATCACACGATGATAAAAAGGACATTATGGGAAGGGGAGGAGGGCGTGGAGAGGGGTGGGGGGTGGGGAGAGGGGTTAGACAAAGAAAATTGTCCGGGCCAACGATGCCCCGAAAATATTTCTTCTTTCAATATATATTTGGTTCGGGTGAAAAAGAGGCAGGACAGGAAATAGAGCAAAGGAAAAAGAGGTACTTCAAAAAGCAGAGTGAAAATATCTACTAGGGATTAAGAGTTACCCCAGAGGGTATTAAGAGGTAACTCAGAAAGCAGAGGGAAAATATCTGCTAGGGATTAAGAGGTACCTCAGAGGGTAGTAAGAGGTACCTCAAAAAGTGGAGTGAAAATATCTGCTAGGGATTAAGAGGTACCTCAGAAGGTAGTAAGAGGTACTTCAAAAAGTGAAGTGAAAATATCTGCTAGGGATTAAGAGGTACCTCAGAGGGTATTAAGAGGTACCTCAAAAAGCAGTGAAAATATTTGCTATGGATTAAGAAGTACCTCAGACGGTATTAAGCGGTACCTCAAAAAACGGAGTGAAAATATTTGCTAGGGATTAAGAGGTACCTCAGAGGGTATTAAGAGGTACCTCAAAAAACAGAGTGAAAATATCTGCTATGGATTAAGATGTACCTCAGAGGGTATTAAGAGGTACCTCAAAAAGCGGAGTGAAGATATATGCTAGGGATTAAGATGGACCTCAGAGGGTATTAAGAGGTACCTCAAAAAGCATTGAAAATATCTGCTAGGTATTAAGAGGTACCACAAAAAGCCGAGTGAGAATATGTGCTATGGATTCAGAGGTACCTCAGAGGGTATTAAGAGGTACCTCTGAGGAGGTATAAGATGGAAAGGATCCATTTTCACTCCTCCCTTTGAAGTGAGGGTGTAGGACCTTCCTTCTCTAGAATGAACGGAAGGACTCTTAAGAGATTTTTGGTACCTTAAATTTCACGATCAGGTGTTGGGCAGCGACTTCAATCTTCCTTTCCGTCGAGACCTCCATAGTTTTCTTCTTTATTCTATTTCTTATATTTTCTTTTCCTCTTTTCAAACATCAATTTGTATTCCTTTCTTTCCATTTCTTTTATTCTAAATGAAATATTTCCTATGATCTTCTTTTCCTCTTCTCAAGGCTGCTGCAATTCATTAATTTTTCTTTTCTCTTTTGATATTACTCATTCCCATTCAAGGGAAAATGTTAATGTTTTTTTAATGAGAGAGAGAGAGAGAGAGAGAGAGAGAGAGAGAGAGAGAGAGAGAGAGAGAGAGAGAGAGAGAGAGAGAGAGAGAGAGAGAGCACCTTGTTAAGAACATACTGAAATAAGAAAAAATAAAAATAAAAAAGTGCATCACTCTCCTATATATCTCAAGAAACAAGAAAAAGTATAAAGCCCCACCTCTCTCTCTCTCACACGCATATTTACCTTCTATTTTATGCATCGGCTTCTTCACCGACTGCACGATTTCTCAAAAGAACTACACACCGTCTTGCGGTACATACATTGGTACATCGCCCTTCGAGAGGGAGAGGTATTGTTAACACGCCTTTTTCCCCAAGGTAATATTCCTCAGATGGAAAACTATATTAAGGTTTTCGAGTATATTTTGAATGATTATCTTATCATTAGTATTTAAAAGTTAATAAAAAATTTTGAATTTTGAATTACTATATCATCTTATGTGTTTAAATTTAATATTTTTGAATTTATTAAGGAATTTGAAAACTCTTATGCTTACCCTGAATGAATTAGAATCCCCAGATGGAAAACTATATTGAGGTTTTCGAGTATATTTTGAATTACTATTTTATCATAGTATTTAAAAGTTAATACAAATTGAGAACTTTGAATTACTATTTCATCTTATGTGTTCAAAGTTACTAATATTTTCTTAATTTTTCAAGGATTTTGAAAACTATTATGCCTATCCTGAGTGAATTATAATCTAATTGTTATTCAGTGTAAAGCTTGCAATCAAGCTTCTACGCGACACAGCGCCAAAAGTGAAAAGTCACGTAACAGAAATAATTGGATAAAATACAGAGAAATCGACAAACAAAAAGCATACATATATAGCAACAATTTCACAGATAAATTCAAGTAATGCTTCATGATTCTCTACAGTAGCATTTCATGTACTTTTTTTTTGAACGTCTGAACACTAAGGGTTAATTACTGTACTGTAATTGTCCAATGGCTACTTTCCACTTGGCAAGGGTAAAAAAGACTATAGTTACGGTAAGCAGCTCTTCTAAGAGAAAGAAACTAAAAAACCATAGTTCTCTAGTGTTGGGTAGTGCCATAGCCTCTGTACCATGGTCTTCCACTGTCTTGGGTTAGAGTTCTCTTGCTTGAGGGTTCACTCAGTCACACTATTCTATCTATTTTCCTATTTCCTTTCCTCACTGGGCTCTTTTTCCCTGTTGGAACACTTGGGGTTATAGCATCCTTTGTTTTTCAACTAGGGTTGCATTATCATTAGTATAGCTAGTAATCACCCCAATAAAATAAAAGCTCAGCAGCATTGCCAGACGTATATCTACTCGGACTCCCCGTTACTCGGGTATGGGGGAGAGGGGTTAGTCATACCCTGGCCAGGGGGGGGGGTGTGCGTGTGCATGCATATCTAACTAAATATCTAGCCGTCATTTTTTATAGGACCCGTACACGAGTAATAATAATAATAATAATAATAATAATAATAATAATAATAATAAGGCAAAAGAAGTGTTATATCCCTTCGTAGGGGAACGAACATTGAAAGCAAGGAACACATATCCATGATATAATTAAAAAGCGCTCTATTATAACTGACGAATGCTACAAAAAATTTCATATGGGGAGACTACACTGTTAGAAATAACCTTATTTTAACTGGAAATTCTCCGTATAAATATACTGCTCTCAACCGTATTTCAGTAAAATACGGGCGACAGTAATTTTACCCTACTTTGTTATTATCTTTAAAGGGTTGGTGACCGTAATATCACCCCTTAACGTCAATAAATCCGTTTTTAAAACCGTAAAAATCCTGGAATCAATGTTGCCAGACATTTACCGTTTCTTAAACTAAAAAAAAAAATAACAGTGTATATCTACATAGTACAATAAATATAAATGCAAATAAGCTACAAGAAGTGTTATAATATTCGTAGGGGGACGAACGTTGAAAGCATGGGCCAGATATCCTGACAGAATTAAAAAAAAAAAAACGCTCTATTATAATTGACAAATACTACAAAATTATATCAAAGGGGAGAATATATGTACATAGTACAATAAATTCAAATGCAAATAAGGCAAATAGGTGTTATAATCCTTCGTAAGGCTCGAACATTGAAAGCATGGAACACATATCAATGATAAAATTGAAAAACGCTCTACTGTAATTGACAAATGCTACAAAAACATATCAAAGGTTGAGAATAGATGTACATAGTACAATAAATTCAAATACAAATAAGGAAAAAGATGTGCTATAACCCTTCGTAGGGGGACGAACTTTGAAAGCAAGGAGCAAATATCCATGACATTTAATAAAACGGAAGCATAAATATGTATGAAAAGAAAAAAGGAGTCAAGCTATTGAACTGCGCTGTCAGTGGACTCTCGCTCAAGATGGATTTACGAATTCCGAAAGGGAAAAACTGTCAAAATGGTGAAGTCGTGAATGCTAAAATGGATCAAAGTTCTGCTCGAATCAATTTGCATATGTCGCGAAAAGACGCGAGTGAAATGTTGTTTGGCATTTTCTGAGAGAAAGAAAACACAGGTAAATTGTTATCGAGGGTACAAAAATATTAAGGAATATTTTTCCATGCAGTGATTCTACTGTAGCACTATATTTGTGAAATATGTAAAGAGCTTTGAAAATTCATCTATACAGTTTTTGCATTTACACACACATACGCACACACACAAACACACACACACACACACACACACACACATATATATATATATATATATATATATATATATATATATATATATATATATGCGTGTGTGTGGTCGGTGTCTATGGCATTGTCCTGCTTGATAGAACAATGTCATGAGCGGCCTTTAAACCTTTAAACTTGGCTATGATTAATGATCCCGAGGTAGAGAGAATCTCGATATTAAGAGGTATATATGGCTTATATGAATATATGTGAAAAACACATATAAATGTGCAAAATTGTGGTTAATCATTGCCAAATATTGCACAATTACTAACAAGCTATAATGGTGAAGATGGGTTGAATTCGATTCCATGTACAAAAACCCGAATTCGACACGAATAAGTATTGGAGAATTGTCATCAACTTTTATCTCTCTTTGTGGCTAGGTGGTATGTCACTGGAACCTCAGTTTCTTGGGCCCGAGTTCGACTCCCTGGCCTACCAAAAGCTATTGTCATGAAGTTGATTCCCCCTTGGGTCTCTGATAGACAGAATCCCGATATTAAGAGGTATATAGAGCTTATATGAATATATTTATATATATCAAAACACGTATAAATGTGCGAAATTATTATGTATGTATATATATAAATATATATATATATATATATATATATATAGAGAGAGAGAGAGAGAGAGAGAGAGAGAGAGAGAGAGAGAGAGAGAGAGAGAGAGAGAGAGAGAGAGAGAGATGTATATAATATATATATATATATATATATACATATATATATATATATATATATATATATATATATATATATATATATATATATATAAGCACACAATAACCCCCCTTGCATCAAAATAATAGTTCCAACAGTAATGTGGATAAAGTCAAAGTGCAAAGAGGGGTGAACAGCCTATATGAGCCTAGCTCAAAATGTGTTAGATCAGCCCAATAATAATAATAATAATAATAATAATAATAATAATAATAATAATAATAATAATGCACAGCCCATAATTCTAATAGCCAGGCCTTCCCCATCATGAGGCTCAATACTACATCGTATTTTAAAGTTTTATTCCAGCTGTGACCAAATTGTGGAATAATCTTCCTAATCGGGTAGTTCAATCGGTAGAACTTCAAAAGTTCAAACTTGAGGCAAATGTTTTTAAGTTGAACAGGTTAACATAAGTTTTTTTTTTACAGTTTTTATATGAATCTGTTTTAATGTTGTTAATATTTTCAAAATATTTTATATTAAATATCCATTACTTTTTATACCGATTATTTCCTTTCCTCACTGGGCTATTTTTCTCTGTTAGAGCCCTAAGGGATATAGCATCTTACTTTTCCAACTAGGGTTGAAGATTAGCTAGTAGTAATAATAACAATAATATTACTACTACTAATAATAATAACAGTAACAATACTACTACTACTACTACTACTACTACTACTAATAATAATAATAATAATGATAATAATAATAAGAAAAAGAAGAAGAAGAAGAATAACAACAATAATAATAATAAAGATAAAATCTTTTATTCATTCACGTGTTTATCAGAAACACATAAAAATCCCAACACACTAAATCATACAATTTTAATAAGAAAAAAATCTTCATTTTCAAAGAACATTGTTGGCATTGAGACCAAGCCCTAATCTCTTTGAAATGAAAGGCCAGGTAGCTATCAATCAAGCCATCAAGTCACATCAGATGAATACTGAAATGCAGTTACAACTTATAGTTGGTTCAGACGTCTTGTTGTGTCTCTGGTGGAGTGATTGATAGCGACTTTGCATTTCATTTGAAGAGACTGGGAGGTCGACCTCAATGTGAGGTAGGTGTGTATATATATATATATATATATATATATATATATATATATATATATATATATATATATATATATACACGTGTGTGTTTATTAATACACATGAATATAATATACAAACCCATATACGGAATTTATATCACATACATATATATATATATATATATATATATATATATATATATATATATATATATATATATATATATATAAAGAGAGAGAGAGAGAGAGAGAGAGAGAGAGAGAGAGAGAGAGAGATTTCGGAAGGACATCTCAGAGTCCCCTTTTATAGTCCAAATCTCATGAAAAAGAAACAGAAGGTATGATAAAGATTAAGGTGTTTTTTAGCCTCTGAATGCATGTCACACACGTCTTTTCAAACTCGGAAAAGGAATGGAAAAACGAAGGAAACCAACGGGAAAAGGAATGATCAAACAATTGTTCAATCTAAATATTGCCTATTTTGCAAAAATCAAATGTGGATGTAGGCCTATTGGCAGGTCTTTCAACGCAGCCTATAAGAGGAGGCAGGATTTCCATTTAAAGATCATTATAGGAATTGCATTTTATCTGATTTTTATGTTTCAGTTATCTTATAGAAATTAGCGTCTGGCTATACATACAAGGATGTAAATATATTTCTTTCCGGTTACGCTCAACGACGAGACTTTAACTACTGGTCTCTCCCCATCCCTCAGGGTGGGAGAGTAGCCATACCCGGAGAGGTTGTGGTTACTAAAGAGGGAAGGAACGGGAAGGGTTAAATCTGTGTGTTTGCGCGCGTGTGAATATCTAATTATTTAGAAGTCATTTGTGACGGGTCGCGTACACTAATTTAACAAGATCAGAAAGAGGGAGAGACTAAGTCTTACATGATAAAAAAAGCAACGATGTACGCCTTTAAGAGTGAAATGTATAAATGAAGAAAATTCAATGTAACAGACGGGACAGGGTCCATGTGATTTTTGCAGTCCCTCTCAGAGGTGATAAACCCTTTCTCCCTCTCAGAGGAGGAGGGGGGGGGGGGGTTTCATGCTGAGAAAGTGACCTACTTCCCAAGCCCCCAACTACCTGATAAA
>NC_090725.1:104110891-104113391 GCF_036898095.1 Palaemon carinicauda | reverse complement strand
GTGGAGGGAAAGAATAAGGAGAAAGTGGAGGGAAAGGGTGAGGAGAAAGTGAATGGACGGAATGGGAAGAAAGTGGTGGGAAAGGATGAGAAAATGGAGGGAAGGAATGAGGAGAAAGTAATGGGAAAGGAAGAGACTGTGGAAAGAAAGGATGAGGATAAAGTTGAGGGAAAGGATGAAGAGAAAGTGGAGGGAAAGGATGAGGAAAAAATGGAGGGAAAGGATGAGGAGAACGTGGAGGGAAATGATGAGGAGAAAGTGGTGGAAAAGGATGAGGAAAAAGGGGGAGGGAAAGGAAGAGGAGAAAGTTGAGGGAAAGGAAGAGGAGAAAGTGGAGGGAAAGTATGAGGAGAAAGTGGAGGGAAAGGGTGAGGAGAAAACGGAGGGAAAGGTTGAGGAGAAAGTGGAGGGAAAGGATGAGGAGAAAGTGGGGGAAAGGAGGAGAAAATGGAGGAAAAATGTGAGGAGAAAGTGGATGACGGAATGAGGAGAAAGTGGTGGGAAAGGATGAGAAAATGGAGGGAAAGAATGAGGAGAAAGAAGTGGGAAAGGATGAGGAGAAAGTGGAGGGAAAGGATGAGGAGACAGTGGAAAAAAGGATGAGGATAAAGTGGAGAGAAAGGATGAGGAGAAAGAAGAGGGAAAGGATGAGGAGAATGAGGAGTATGAGAAGAAAAGTAAGGGAGATAGAGATAAGAGAAAGAGATGAGAAGAGAGAAAGAGGTTAGAGAGAGAAAGAGGTGAGATAAAGAGAAGACACTCATAAGGAGGAAGAAGAGAGAAAAAAAGAGAGGGAAGGCGGAGGGTAAGGATGAAGAGAAAGCAAAAGAGGATAAGAGAAAAAGTGACTGATATAGAAAAAGAAAGGGCGAAAAAAGGGAGAAGACACCAAAGAGGAGGAAGATGAGGGAATAAAGAGAAAAGGTGGAGTGATTGGATGACGTGCGAGAAGGATAAAAGGAAAAGTACCCGATAGAAAGAAAGAGAGAGAGAGAGAGAGAGAGAGAGAGAGAGAGAGAGAGAGAGAGAGAGAGAGAGAGAGAGAAGGAAGATAAAAGAAGGATAGCGTAAAGGAATATAACAGTAGTGAGAGAAATTAAATAAAAATGAGGAAAATGAGGGAATGGAAGAAAACCCGGTGAGGAAAGAATTTAAGCAAGAAGGAAAATGTAGAGGAGAGAAATATGAAAAGGAATTACAGATAGGGAGAGAACACAGGAAAAGTACAGGAAGACAGGAAGGATGAAGAAAATGGAATTAGTTATTTATTTGTAATTCTTTCAAATTCAATTAATAGAAGATACGTTATCTCCCCTATATAGTAAAAGCAAGTTTATATCTACATATTTACTGTACATATATGTGTATATATATACATGTATATATAAGGCTATATATATATATATATATATATATATATATATATATATATATATGTATTTATGTATACAGTATATATAGATATACATACATACATACATATATATATATATATATATATATATATATATATATATAAATATATATATACATATATATATATTATATATATATAATATTATTTCCAGTGACGCTCAGCAGCGCCAAACGTATAACTATTCGGTCTCTTCCTGTCTCTCGGGTAGGGAAGAGGGAATAGTCGTACCCTAGAGAGACGGGTTGTAGTTATCAAAGGGGGAGGGGGTAGGAATATTCTATAAGAGAGAGCTCTGGTGATGCATGATCAGATTTGTGAAAGATTGTAGTTGTAGACGGCACTAAACCTAACATAACCTGAGGAGTCACAATAACGAAAGATTTAGTTACACAAAATATAAGATCTAAGGCAAAAGTTATTCAATGGCTATTTCTCGAGGCTATATCCATTATGGATATCTCAAATAAAGAAATGCAAGAACCACTTTTACGAAGAATAGCCAAAGCTGCGTGGAGTTCTAATGTGACTGAGCTAGAGGGTATCCTTTATAAACAAGAGTCCCTGCTTGGCAGTTGATACACTCACCCCGGAGCATGGGAGACAATACATTCTTTCTTTCATTATTATTATTATTATTATTATTATTACTATTATTATTATTACTTGCTTAGCTACAACCCTAGCTGGAAAAGCAGGATGCTATAAGCCCAAGGGCTCCAACAGGGAAAATAGCCCAGTGAGGAAAGAAAACAAGGAAAAGTAAAATATTTTAAGAACAGTAACATTGAAAAAATTATCCCCTATATAAATTATAAAAAACTAGCAAAACAATTGGAAGAGCAATAAGACAGAATAGTGTGCCTGAGCGTACACTCAAGCAAGAACACTCTATTCCAAGACAGTGGAGGACCGTGGTACAGAGGCCATGGCATTACCCAAGACTAGAGAACAATGGTTTGATTTTGGAGTGTCCTTCTCCTAGAAGAGCTGCTTACCATAGTTAAAGAGGCTCTTCTACTCTTACCAAGAGGAAAGTGGCCCCTGAACAATTACAGTGCAGAAACCCCATGGGTAAAGGAAGAA
>NC_090725.1:104075891-104100891 GCF_036898095.1 Palaemon carinicauda | reverse complement strand
GTGCAGCAGTACTAGAGCAAACACCCAACCTCTCTCTCTCTCTCTCTCTCTCTCTCTCTCTCTCTAGAGTCCAATTCTTACCTCCAGGTATTCAAAAGGATATAGATATACTGGAAGCAGTACAAGCTAGGGCCACCAAACTGGTTCCAACATTAAGGCCACTTGGATATAAACGGAGAAAGGAACGTTTGAACTTGTTTGATCTACAAACTTGACGACTAAGGGGACAGTTAGAGGCATTCAAAATTCTTAAAAGAATAACAAACGTAGATTACAACAATCTATTCACACACAGCACAAATCAGTCCATAGGCAACGGATACAAACTGGAATTGAAAAAATACAATGCTACTCAAGGTGGTAATTTCTTCAAATACAGAGTGGCAAATACTTGGAACAGACTTCCAGCGGATGTAGTAAACTGTAACACGGCAAACGAGTTAATGAACAAGTTAGAAAAGATCATAAAAACTTTAAACGGCTAAACTAAATCGCTATACCACAGGTGTTGAAAGCATTAGTGTAGAGCTTGTAAGAAACACATGCAGTAAAGTCTCCGCATGATGGGCTCTCTCTCTCTCTCTCTCTCTCTCTCTCTCTCTCTCTCTCTCTCTCTCTCTCTCTTAATAATTAAGCTCTCTTTATTACCCAATCTACTTTCTCTCTCTCTCTCTCTCTCTCTCTCTCTCTCTCTCTCTCTCTCTCTCTCTTAATAATTAAGCTCTCTTTATTACCTAATCTACTTTCCTTTTCTCCACCACACATAACACGTTGTAGGCTTAAACCAGCGTTTATACACGGTCGAACCGTTCGTCAAACCCGGTTGTCAAACCCGCTTGTCGAACGGGTCGAAGAGTCAGACACAAATGCATAAGAGTTATGGACATTGAAGCCCCGCCCACAAAAGTCAGGAGAGCACAGACTTTCTTCGAACCGTTCGAAGAACGTGTTCGACAACCAAGTAGCCCGTTCACACGATCGAACATCACTTCAAACACCTCATATATTACAGCCCTTTTTAACCCAAATGGAATAAGAAATAGAAGTAATTAATTTTAATGCGTTTTCATCAGGATTCTTTCATCTCTCTCGTAGTCTTGCTTTTGAATAATATCCCTGCAATCGTTATAGTATGTAGCCTGTATTAATTACATTCACGCTTTAACTCTTTTCGTGTGTGTATATATATATATATATATATATATATATATATATATATATATATATATATATATATATGTGTGTGTGTGTGTGTGTGTGCGTGTTGGTCCTTTCTGATTTAGGTCGTTTGTTCTACTCTAGTTAATTCCATATTTTCATTTCTAACTTTATGAGAGAAATATATTTAATAGTTTTATACTGCGTGTATATATATATATATATATATATATATATATATATATATATATATATGGGTTAGTGGGAGACTATTTTATTACTAGTATATAAAGATGCCAGTACAGTTGGACACAGAAATCCCTGGTACACATCACTCTAAAGAAAAGCACCCAGCCACACCATTACTTCGCGGTGAGTTCCTGCATTAAGCCCTGCCTACAACCTCTGCCATTTCTCCCTACACTATCTGTTTGGTTACCCGCCATGAAGTAAGGATGTAACAGAGTGCATTTCTTCGGCACGTGGTGTGTCAGGGACTCCTGTATCCAACTGTACGTTTATATAATTTTCTAAATTCAATGAGACAATTCACTCTGTGGACGTTATAAATTTTCTTATTTAAAGGATTTAAAGGCCGCTCATGAATGGCCGAGGCAAGGGACAGTGACATTGCCCTATCGAGCAAGACAACGACCTAGAGACTAACCATATATAAATATGATCAGCGCCCAAGCCGTCTCTACACCCAGGCTATAACCATGGAGGGCACGGCAATGGCTTCTGATGACAGCAGCAGATATACTTATAGGCTCACCAAAAAACCCTATCCTTAGCTCACAAAGCTGGTAAGGTTGCGGTGACCAAAGAAACTAGCGAGTTTGAAAGGAATTCAAACCTCAGTCTGGCATTCACCAGTCAGGGAAGTTACCACATCGGCCATCAAAACACCAAGTTTGGGACTTTTTGGTTATCTCTATTTCCAAAATACGAAAATTGTTTCGTGTTTTATCTATATACCAAAAAATATTCCTTCTTTCAGAAAGATAATTTACAGTTCTTTCACTATTGAAGTTCTTGTTTCATGTTTGTTTTGATTAGTGTACACGACCAGTCAAAAATAATTTCTAAATATTCAGACATATGCACACGCACACATTCAACCCTTTCCACCCCTCCCCATTTCCTAACTACAACCAGCTGGTTCAGTAATTGTGTGATACCCATCTCACAAAGGTATGACTACTCCCTCTATCCCTGAGCGTGACATATATATATATATATATATATATATATATATATATATATATATATATATATATATATATATATTATACACCTACACCTCTCAATATTTGCATTCTCTCTCCCTCGAGATCAGAGACCCAAGGGGGAATCAACATGATAATAGCTTCTGGTCAGCCAGGGAATCGAACCCGGGCCCAAGAAACTGAGGTCCTATCGACTTGGCCACTCAGCCACAAATTTCAAGAGGTGTATATATGGCTTATATGGTTTTGAAAAATACGTATAAATGTGCAAAAATATCATTCATATATATATATATAATATATATATATATATACATATGTATATACAAATTTCTACCTCATACTTGGGATCGAACACTAGCCCCTTCAAATGAAAGGCCAGGTCGCTTCCAACCAAGCCACCAGAGGCTCTAAAAGAAGCCGGAACTAAACTGCTACCTGCAGTTCAGGATTTACCTGGCGAAACATCAGTCTCTTACCAGCGAGTATATATATATATATATATATATATATATACATATATGTATATATATATGTATATATATATATATATATATATATATATATATATATATATATATATATAACTATTACAGAAATCCATAAATTACTGTTAATAGCATTTTTTTGTTTTAATATTTTTCTATTGAAACTTTCAATACATAGCAATTAATCAATATTCATCTCTCTCTCTCTCTCTCTCTCTCTCTCTCTCTCTCTCTCTCTCTCTCTCTCTCTCTCAGATTAACAGAAAATCTTGGAAAAAAAAGAATTTTCTCTGTTCAGTCACAAGTAATTAATTAGCTTCATCGAAGATTAGTCTAATAATCTGGAATTCCACCCAAAGAGCGCATATGGGTTTTTGTGAATGAGACCCCACCGAGATTAATCATTCTTGGGTCTTGGTTTACCCAGTAAGAACTATTATCCTTTTTTAATATACTCACTGTTTCCACATAAAATCCATTACCTATTGATTTTTATGTATTTACCTACATGTCCTATTTTCAAGATTTATTATTTTTCTATTTATTCAGCAAGTAATTGATTTACTCTCGATTTTATAACTAAATTACTACATTCGTTTCATTTACTTTTTACATATTTCTATCTCTGTTTCTTTGATAATTTTACCTTGACTGTGAAAGTCTTCCAAAAAGGAACTCATTTAGAATATCAATAGGCTCTATATCTCTTTCAAGCAGCCTTTAATGCTTTTAATTGTTTACTAGTTTACGCGACCGGTCAAAAATAACAGCTAAATATTTAGATTGTTTTGCACACGTACAGATTCAACCCATCCCACCCTTTCCCGCTTACTTAACTACAACACTCTAGTTTGGACAATTTGGGTAATATATATATATATATATATATATATATATATATATATATATACATATATATATATATATGTATATATACATATATATATATATATACATACATATATATACTGTACATATATGTACATATGTACATATATACATATATATATATATATATATATATATATATATATATATATATATATATATATATATATGTGTGTGTGTGTGTATGTATATATACCTGCTCACCTGCTCTTTATCATATAAGGAGATTGATCCATAAAATTACTTTATCACTTAATAAAAAATAAATAAAAAACACATGCCAATATCTATTTCACTAAGCCTTGTTAACGTCACAAGACAACAATAAACCAGGGATAAATTTTCCCAATTTTCATAAAGCTTAAAATCCAATGGTCAGTGATATTTCTAATTAAAACAACAAATACAACTGTTTCTAGTCTACTGCTGGACTAAAGTCTTAAGCATTATTCATGCCTGGGATTTAGTCAGATTTCATCACCACGCTAGCCAGTGCGAATTGGTGGTGCTGAGAAACTTTTGTCTGATCGCTCACAGCAAACCAACCTAGTATGGGTGTCCCTGACTAGCGCGACTTTGCTGATCAAGGAGGTGCATAAACCCCTTTGGCACGTTAAGGTATCCCCGTCATGTACTAAATATCCAAAAACCACATATGGAAAAATATTTTTTTTAGGTACCAACAAATAATTTTTACCAATTTTAATTCCATATTGTCACGGGATCAGGGGGCTGGATCCCACTGTTGCAAGAGGCTGTGTAACCTTGCAGAGGTGCGACAGCTGGTTCCATCCCAACACTTTGCTTGGATTCCATCCAGAGAATCTGTAACCTTTTGAAAGATACAAATTTCGCAGACCTGACCAACCCTGCCTTAGGCCTAGCTAGCCGGCTGATGTTACCCTAGCTCAAGAAATATTCGTAATTTCATAATCGTAATGATTTATCAAAGCATTCTATTATACAAGGTGTTCATTATCTCTCTTTACAATTCAAAAAAAAAAGTTACAAAACCTTTTTAGTGAGACAATGTGTTGTTATGGTGACTCAGCAAAATTAGGTATGGCACTCAGTATTTATGGAGACAGGGACAGTGTTTGATAAAGGGAGGAAAACATCGATCGTTCATTTACAAAGTCCATCAGTAAAATTATGAAACTTATGAAGAAGGATGGCAGGCGTAGTGAAGATTATAAAGGTGATAAGAATGTACAAAAGAGATGGTTTAGGCACGTGTTAAGGATGAATGGTGAGGAGGGAGTGAGGAGGGCTCGGGAGGGACCTGTTATGGGGAGAAGATCGAAAGGGAAGCAGAAAATTATGCGGGGAGACAAGGTGACGGATGATATGGAAAGAAGAGGATTGGTGGAAGTTGATGCCTTTGATGGAAGGCATTGGAGAGGGCACATCAGGCAACCGACCCCTTAATGTAGAAATAACCATAGGGAAGAATAAGACAAGGTGAAGGATGATATGGAGAGAAAAGGCTTGATGGAAGTTGATGCCATTGATGGAAAGCATTGAAGAGGGTACATCAGGCAACCGACCCCTTAATGTAGGGATAATGGTAGGAAGAAGAAGACAAGGTGAAGGATAATGTGAAGAGAAGAAGCTTGGCCTTTGATGGAAGGCATTGGAGAGGGCACATCAGGCAACCGACCCTTTAATGTAAGGATAACGGCGGGAAAGAACACAAGGTGAAGGATGATATGGAACGAAGAGGTTTGATGGAAATTGATGCCTTTGAAATGAGGCATTGGAGAGCGTACATCAGGCAACCAACCCTTAATGTAGGAATAATGGTAAGAAGGAAGAAGACAAGGTGAGGGATAATACGGAGAGAAGAGGCTTGGAGGAAGATGATGCCTTGGATGGAAGGCATTGGAGAGGGCATCTCAGGCAACCGACCCCTTAATGTAGAAATATCGGTGGGAAAGAAGAAGACAAGGTGAAGGATGATATGGAACCAAGAGGTTTCATGGAAATTGATGTCTTTGATATGAGGCAATGGAGAGGGTACATCAGGCAACCGACCCCTTAATATAGGGATAACGGTAGGAAAGAAGACGACAAGGTGAAGGATGATATGGAGAAAAGGCTTGGTGGAAGTTGATGTCTTTGATGGAAGGCATTGGAGAGGGCACATCAGGCAACCGACCCCTTAATGTTGAAATAACGGTAGGAAAGAAGACAAGGTGAAGGATGCTATGGAGAGAAGAGGCTTAGTGGAAGTTGATGTCCTTTGATGGATGGCATTGGAGAAGGCACATCAAGCCACCGACCCCTTAATGTAAGGATGACGGTGGGAAAGAAGATTAGTACTGCTGCCATACACTTACAGCTATCACGTTCAACACAAAAACTTGCAATTATACTCTTAAGTGCAACTCATACAGGCTATGGAAACGTATTGATAAAAAGGAAGAACAGAACAGATATCGATGGTGATGATTCATTCATAACTACGACTCCATTCAGAAATGGATTCTAGCTGAAAAGATGATGATACAGGCACTAAAGCCAAATGATAAACCGAGATAAAGAGAGTTTGAAGTAAAATACTGGAACAAATGTCTGAGGATGTAACGGTCCTTGGTCGAGGTTATTTTAATGATAAGGCCACCTGATAAGGCCACCTTCCACGTTTCAGGGAAACTGAACCCGCAAAATGTGAGAATCTGTGGGTAAGAGCATTCCCATGGGACTAGCGAACTTCCCCCAGATAATCCAGAGGTGAATATGTGTTGTGAAATTACGTGCAATCGAATCATTGGTCCCATTTCCTTCAACGACACAGCAATTTCTACAGATATATACCTCGATCTTTTGACAGAATATGAGGCACCAAAACTAGATGGCCTTGAACCAAGAATAATTTTCCAGCAAGATAGGGACTATTCATATTTTCCAGCATTACATTAGAGCCTGCATGTTCTTAGGTTCCTAAATAAAACATTTCCAGACCGGTGGACTGGAAGGGATGGTACAATTCCCCTGAAATTCTTTCTTTGGGATTATGTTCAAATCTAAGTCCTCACGGACCTCAAAACAAGAGAACAAACAAACACCTGTACGAACACTAATATCTGCACAAGCAAAAATCTGTTAGACACAAATCATAATTTCATTTATTCTCTCTCTCTCTCTCTCTCTCTCTCTCTCTCTCTCTCTCTCTCTCTCTCTCTCTCTCTCTCTCTCTCTCAAAACAGTATTTTTTTTTCTTAAAATTTTTCTGTAATGAACCTTTCAACTTTCAATTATTATAAAATTCACTCTCTCTCTCTCTCTCTCTCTCTCTCTCTCTCTCTCTCTCTCTCTCTCTCTCTCTCTCTATCTCTCTCTACAAAATATCAAACGAAAGAATATGATGGACTTTAATCTCTTATTTTATCATGAGAGTGATTTCCTTCTTTTCTTAAAAAAAATTAATCTACACAAAATCCTCCTCCTCATCATCATCATCCCCTCCTACCCCTATTGAGGCAAAGGGCCTCGGCTAGATTTCACCAGTCGTCTCTATCTTGAGCTTAGCAAATCAGAGTTGTCAGGTAACCTATGTTTTATAAATTCTAAATTATTAGTATTTATAAAATGTGTCTTTTCTGATAACTCTGATTTGCTACGGGAAAACTGTACACTTAATTTTAGAAAGTTAAAAAGGAAAACTCTTATAGGAATCACAAATGAAAAATGTTAAGTACATTTAACAATATTCACCATTTTATTTTTCGTTTGAGAAGAAAATCTAGAACCAGAATTCTCAGGTTCGGGAGAGGACTTTACTTTGGCTCTGGGAGAATACTTAGTAATTCCTGTCACTGGAGGTTTCCTTAATTTTTTTTCGGCCAAAATTTTTGGACCATTCAGAGAATTTCCGTGTGTAATTTTCCAAATTCGCACCAAATTGTCTGTCATGTATTAGTGAAACCATGGATATGCAGGGCTGATATATATATATATATATATATATATATATATATATATATATATATATATATATATATATATATATATATATATATATATACATATATATATATATATATATATATATATATATATATATATATATATATATATATATATATATATATATATATATACTGTACATATAACCATACATATACACATAAATATATATATATATATATATATATATATATATATATATATATAATATATATATTATATATATGTATATATATACATATATATATATATATATATATATATATTGGTACCTCGATTTATGAGTTTAATTCTTCTTTCAGGGAGCGACCTCAAAACCAAAATTTATTGTACAGTAAAACAGTTTTTATCATAAGAAATAAAGGAAATATACTGGATACGTTCCACACGTCCATAAATGAAAATACAGACTCATTTCCAACAGTCTGTAACGAAAGGTATTGAATGATTTATAACCTCAAACATCAGAAATGAATAAAAATGAATAATTCCCAATAAAAAACAGAAATATTGAGGGGGAGGGAGAAGGGAGGGTGTTACTGCTTGGAGGGAGAATTTTACTTCATGAGAACTTCTGATAAAATATCGTGAGTTCTCTGTCCCGAACGACTTTCACTAATACTATCTGAATCACTTACTTATGCTTTCTTTTCTCTGTTTTTTTACACTCTTACATTCAGCCTTCACAAAGAACCCATCTAGAGACGACTGCTTTTGCCTTTTTTTTTAAATGGTATGAAAATGTGAGTGACGGTAGATTGATTCGCTGCTCGCCCTATCGAAGCCTTATCTGGATGATGTGTTTCTACAATATTTTGCAGGGTTTACCACATCTTCAACATTTCACTAGCAGCGAGAGGTTTGACACTCTGTCCTTCCTGCTCTACAGATAAAACCTCCACAATCCCTTGATGCCGTACTTTATCAACTCCAACAGCACATCAATCGTCAGCTGCTATGTTTCTCGAGAAGATTGTTGCTATCTTAGTTTACCTTCAGCCCCAGTCACCATTGTTCAGTCCAAGGACACAATATCATTGCCAAATACTTCCTGTATGGGTTCGAATTCCTCGAAATCTCATTCAGTAACGCCTTCAGGTCAAAGTTTACTCCACGCAGAATTCATGGTTCTGTTGGTGACCCCTTCCTAGTCTTTGTCAATCATTTAAACATACTTGACAATGTAAACTGTTCTTTCCACTCTCTTAAGTACACATTGCTCTTGAAATTAGAGATCACCTGCTGCTCCACTAGTTGGGAAACTGGAGTAGTGTTGAGCAGCAGGAACGTAATTCTAACGAATTTAATCTCTTCCATTAGGTCATCTTCTATGGTTGGAGGATGGGCAGGAACATTATTGCCCACAAGCAACAAGGCTTGGAGTGAGAGGTTCTTCTTCATAAGGTACTTTTTGACAATTGGACCAAAAACCTTTTTGACCCTTTCCTCAAACAAAATTCGAGTCATCCAAACATTGTTGTTTGACCTTCACATGACGTTCAGTTGTTTCTTCTGCAAGTTATATTCATTAAAGACTCGTGGATTCTCTGAGGAATACACCAGGAAAGTTTGATCTTGCATTTCCCATTGGCATTAGCATAGAACAGCAGGGTGAGATGGTTTTACATTACCTTTGATTCTGCTGTAATGAAGATCCTTCTGCGCATCTGTCTTTGGTAAGACACTCACCTAATACTACTAAACTTTTACTGAGGTACGTAAGACTCAAAATCCACGCAAGTTTTAAATAAGAAATAGATGCCTCTGGTGTTCTGGGTTCAGAACTTCCAGCCTCGCAGTGTCGCACACTATGAATGCCAGTTCTTCTTCTGAAATTTTCAAACTGGCCTTGAATGTTTTCCTTTTCTTTATTAGCTGGCATATCTAACTTACTTTTCAAAAGGTCAGCTAACAATAGCATAATTTTTCACAAATAATGATTCTGTATCTCCTGCTGACTGTTTTTCCTTGATCCATTTAGTAGCAACTATTCAATGTTATTAGAACACGTAGCAATTATTTTGTTAATGTCAGTATCTCTTTCACACCATCAATTGATTTCAATACTAATTTTTCTTCAGAATTGTAAAAATCGTGGAGGCTGCATGATTGTACATTTTTGCTATGTCTGTCACACGCCTACATTGTTCAACCTTCTTGATAATTTCTTTCTTTTTACTTCTATAGTAATCATCTTCTTACAGTCTTTTATAATCATGTTGAGGGCCATTGTAATAATAATGCGCTCTTAACTTGATGATGAACAATAACGATAACAATTTGACAAACGACAATTTTAAAGAGGCTTGCACGACACTGTGGATGATGCTACTACGATAGCTGCTCGGACAGTGGAAGAGTTAAAGTTTGAGCACATGTGTGAGTGCATGTGTGTATATGTGTTTAAGAGCTAACGCGAGACAAAATGGCGTGAAAGTCACGTGAGCACTAAGTGTGTAACGTATGGGCACCGAATGACTATTTTTTGTACATAGATTGCTAGCCTGGTTAGTACTTGCCCACAGAAAATCACCATACAGAAGGAAATTATGCTTGCAGACAGATACATTGCTCATAACCCAATTTGAATTTGCATGATCTTATTCCAATTTGCTCGTATGTAAAGTACTCATAAACTGAAGTATCACTGTATACGCATATATACATAAAAATACACACATACACACACACATATATATATATATATATATATATACATGCATATATATATATATATATATATACATACACACATATATATACATATAGATATAGATATATATATATATATACTGTACATATATACAAACATATATACACATATAAATATATACATATATATGCACATATATAAATATATATATATATATATATATATATATATGTATATATATATACATATATACATACATACATACATACATATAAAGAAAAAAACCACACAAAGCACCGCACGTTCTTCTCCCTGTTATCATGGGAAGCTGTGAGGGCGAGGGAGAATGTTCGGTCAAAATGTGGTAATTCCGTTTGTCGGCAAACAGCCGACCAGAGAAATTTCGGGGTTAATCGTGACCCATTAGAAGATCTCAACGACTTTTAAGAGGGGGACGCAAGAACCATAACGATTGTGGCATGACTTAATTTTCTCATTATGGCCTTGAGTACCCGGACCCCTCTACCTCTGTTTATCTTGGCAAAAGGTGAAATGGGATAATACCACAGACACCTTGAGAGTGGTGTTGTTGATATGGATAGGGACAGCGAATGGCAAAGCAGTTGATTAATGATTCAACTAGAATTCTTGGATTGTTATTATGAAGGGAATTCAGGAGTGCA
This sequence comes from Palaemon carinicauda, assembly GCF_036898095.1. NCBI lineage: Eukaryota > Metazoa > Arthropoda > Malacostraca > Decapoda > Palaemonidae > Palaemon > Palaemon carinicauda. The sequence goes on along the minus strand of NC_090725.1, from coordinate 104,089,823 downwards.
ATGTTTTCTTCAAGTATATATATATATATATATATATATATATATATATATATATATATATATGTGTGTGTGTTTATATATATACACAGTATATATATTTATATGTGTGTATATGTGTATGTATGTATGTGTACATATACATATATATATATGTATATATGAATATATATATACATATATATATATATATATATATATACATATATATATATACATACAGTATATACCGTGAAAAGGCGGTATATCTTAGCAATCCATGTTTGCCAACGGGTATACGAGTATAAGTAGATGAGCAACCTGGTGGAGTAACGAAAACTTTGGGTGGAAGGAAATCCCCCCCCCCCCCCAACCTCAATGAAGTTACTGTGAGCAGGGTGACGGATTGAGTTTATGGCGATAGACAAGATGTCTCTTCGGCTTCTATTCTTAATGCATGGCGGAGGATCTTACTGGAATCGGTATGGACCGGCATGGGTCGCTTGCCTCAGTTAAATAGGCACTGCGCATCACAAGGAACTGGCTATCCTTTGATAAATTTAGCCAAAAAATCCTCTACGGATTTAGTCAGTCTATGGAGGCCCTTTGTGTCAATAGGCGTAGGAGGAGATGATGAAGATGAAGTAATTAAAGTTATCTGGCATCCAAAGACGATTATTTTTAGTAGAAGAAGAAGAGGAAAAATTAGTAGTAATAGTAGTAGTAGTAGTAGTAGTAGTAGTATTTCAAAACTGAAATATTCTTTGGGACATCGTGATAAACCTAAAAAAAAAAATGGTTATTTGAAATCTAGTGAATATCTATAAATCTTTTGGTGTGTAACACATTGGAAAAAATGGTTATTTAAAATCTAGTGAATATCTATAAATCCTTTGGTGTGTTACACCCCAATACAGCAAGGATAGACCTACCATAAACCCATTAACCTAATGCAATAACATTACCAATTCTCCAGCAAGTGCTAAAAGAACTTCAGACTATCTTGTGGAAATATTTATACAAAAGAAAAAATACCATTTGGGTCTACACCTCAATAAGCATTAAGGTCCACCAAAAGTATTTAAATTTTTCAGGACCAAAAAGCTAACCTCAGTTTAGCCCAGGGAAAACAGGATTGCCTTTTCCTTTGGACAGTGAGTGATAGAGCCATCTCGTTTAAGTAAAGGAGGGACTGTGAAGTCTACACCAAAGAGTGCAGATTTACGGATAACCCACCAGTTAAGTTCCTGGGTTGCACCAAAATAAGGGTAGCCCACCAGTTAAGTTCCTTGGTTGCACCAAAGTAAGGGTAGCCCACCAGTTAAGTTCCTGGGTTGCACAAAAATAAGGGTAGCCACCAGTCAAATTCCTGGGTTACACGAAAATAAGGGTAGCTCACCAATTAAGTTCCTGGGTTGCACCAAAAGGTGTTTCTTTTATGGTTAAGTTGTTTTCGTTTTCAGTTAAAGAATAAATTCTCTGAGCAACAGCTTTTAGACGAGTATATTTACGCCAAATAATACAAAGGGATTTGTATGATTTATGTACAGTAGGGAAAATTATAAGAAGGGTATTGCATACTTCCAGACCTTTGCAAAAGCCAAACTGGAAACTAGGGAACAGATAATCACCTTTAGCATACCTATTAAGACATTTTCCAAAAGATGTTGATCTATTTAGATAATATGGGAGTTCTGGAAATTGGGTGGTAATCAGCAGGTCTAGAGTCACCATAAAAACATTCACCTGGAGGAGTAACATTAGTAATTCTCCAACAGGAAAAAAAAAAAATCTTTCTTGCTAACTTATGTTTTTCATAAGCTAGCAAGAAATCAAGAAACCAAGAAATCAATGCTTTTTATATAAAATAAAGAAAAGTATCACAGTGGTCCATACCTCTATAAGCATCAAATTCCAGGGAAAGTAGTTTTAAAGGTACAATAAGCTGAACTAATAAAATATCAAAGCCCGTTGTCGCCTAGGTTTTTTTGAATATCTTTTTATATGTCATCTGTATCTTCTAGATATTTTGGCATATTTCACCAAAGCCATTTGGAAACTGATAATACATTAGCAGAAAGGAATCATTCTCTTTATAATAAAGAGCAAGTGCTTGGCCATAAATATAAATGTTTCTTTCCTTTCGCACTGAGCAGCACGGGGAGAATGGAGTAGTTATATCTTGGTGAGAAAGGGTACCCCAAGAGGTACACTCGGAAACCATAATCTCCAACATATTGCAGAAACTGCCAAGTTGTAGTTGGGGAAGGGGTGGGAAGAGTTGAATCTGTGTGTGTGCATGTCTACCTGATTTCTTATCCATCATTTTTGACGGGTTGTGTACACTAGTAACAATATAAACACAGTCCCCTCTTGATTGTATTTATGGCTCGGCATCTGGATAAAGCAGAAAAAAAATAAATTTATGACCTCACGATCAATCTTTGTCCTCCACATGATTTTTCAGAATGACTGTACCCTTCCTTTTTACATCTGACTTTTTAGAATGACTGTACCTTTTCCATTTAAAATCGACTTTTAAGTAAGTGGGTGTCGATAACGTCCAACTGGAAATATCACATCTCTTCTATTTCAATTGATTACCTTTGGACGATAAATTTTAGTTTATACCGAGTCCTGAATTTATCCTTTTCACCTTGTCACTTTCATGTTTTATGAGGATTGCTCGTTCTTTTTCCCGAAGGATTTAACTAAAAGACAGAAACGAATATCCTGCCACGTGCGTCGCAACGTAAATAAAATGGCAACAGTTGGCATATTTTTTCAATTAATCTTGTTCGGGAGTATTTCCAAGCATGACTTTCCTTCACTCACGGGAGGCTAAATGTTTTTTTCCCTCGACGCAGCAAAACAATTTGCTCTTAAATGTTACAAAGAAACGTTTGGAACGTTTAACTTGTAGATAAGGTTGTCGCGCTTACTGCGCTGTCCTATCACAAATTGATAAAGTGTATAACTCCATATATAATAAAAAGAAAGTGTCTGGATATATATTTATATCTCTTTCCGGTCAAGCACAACAGTCCCAGGCCCAAAAGGAGAGAGGGAGTATTCATACCCTGGTGAGGGGGGGGGGAGTACGTTGTCTCCCTAATAATTCTCCTAGGCCTTATGACAAATGGGTACAGGGAGTATTCATACCCTGGTGAGGAGGATGGGTACGTGATCTTCCTATATATTAATGAGCAAGTGTCTGGCAAATATATATATACATACATACATACATACATACACACATACATATATATATATATATATATATATATATATATATATATATATATATATATTTCCGGTTAGGCACAGCGCTCCTAGGCCCTAAGGGAGAGAGGGAGTATTCATACTCTGGTGAGGGCTGGGTATGTTTTCTCCCTATATATTAAAGAGCAAGTGTCTAGCAAATATATATATATATATATATATATATATATATATATATATATATATATATATATAAATTTCTTTCCAGTTAGGCCCAGCGCCTCCAGGCCCTAAGGAGAGGGGGAGTATTCATACCCTGGTGAGGGGGTGGTTACGTGTGGTGGTGTGTGCATATCTATATAATAAAGAGCAAATGTCTGGATATTTATTTATATTTCTTTCCGGTCAAGCACAAAGCTCCCAGGCCCTAGAACCAAGGGAAAGAAGGAGTATTCATACCCTGGTGAGGGGGGTGGGTACGTTATCTCCCAATAAATTAAAGTGTCTGGGTATATATTCATATTTCTTTCTGGTAATGCCCAGCATTCCCATGCCCTAAGGCAAAGAGAGAGAGGGAGTATTCATACCCTGGTGAGGGGGGTGGGTACGTAATCTCCCCCATATAATTAAGGGAAAGTGTTTGGCTATATATTCATATTTCTTTCCGGTAATGCCCAGCTCTCCCCGTCCCTCGAATAGAGGAGAGGGAGTATTTATACCCTGATGAGGGGGGTGGGTACCTGTGGGGGTATGTGTATTTCTATAAAAGTATTTAGCCTCCATTTTTGACGGGTTGCTACACTAGTGTAAAAAAAAAAAAAAAAAAAAAAACCGAGGATATAAAAACCAATAACAAAAACATAAATATTTCGTATAAGCAAATTAATTGAACTAAACTGATTTACACATATATTGCATTTACTGATTCGTTTACTTCGAACACACACTTTTCGCAAGTTCAATCTAGCTGGGCTGCAGTTGAAAATCAAGAATTTTAAAACGAAGGTACTTGAAATTTTTTTATTCGGACAATTTAATATGTATGTTTTTCATCCTCAGAATGTTTACTAATTAACAAAATCTGAGACATCAGAACACTGTTTAAATGCACACAAGGCTTGCAGTGGCCGATGCGGTAACGTCCCTGACTGGTGATTGCCAGACAGGGGTTCGAATGCCGCTCATACTCGTTAGTTTCCTTTGGTCGCTGCAACTTCACGACCCTTGTGAGCTAAGGGTGGTGGGTTTCGGGGAGCCTATAGGTCTATCTGCTGAGTCATCAGCAGCCATTGCCTGGCCCTCCTTGGTCCTAGTTTGGGTGGGGAGGGGGCTTGGGTGCTGATCATATGTATGTATGGCCAGTCTCTAGGACATTGTCCTGCTTGATAGGGCAATGTCACTGTCCCTTGCCTCTGCCGTTCATGAGCGGCCTTTAAACCTTTAAACAAGGGAATAACTTAAGATTCCGCACAAGGCAACAAAAATAAATGCAGCAGTTTCTAGTCCACTGCAGGACAAAGGCCTCAGATATGTCAATTCATGTCTTGAGATTAGGTTAGTTTCATCATCACGCTGGCCAGTGTGGACTGGTGATGGTGGGAGATTTTTGTCAGATAACTCATAGCAAACTCACCTGGTATGGGTAGGCCTGACTAGTACAGCTTTGCTGATCATGGCGATACACAAACCTTTTCACCTCGTTAAAGTATCCCCCCTCAAAAAAGGGTCCCGCCCATAGCAATGGACTGTAAACTTTATTTCTGTTGTTGAAAGCACTACCATCGGTATAGCTGCAGCTCCACCCATAAAGTCAAACTTTAAAATATCGTCAGTGTAAGGACATTGCAAGATAGTTCAGGTACTATGTGCCCGTATGTTGGTATACCCTCCAGAAATTGAAATAGCTTTCAACCTTACAGTTTCTCAAAAAAGAAAAAAAAAAACACTCCCAAAAGACACTGCAATATAGTTCGGGTACTATGTGCCCATATGGTGGTATACCCTCTAGAAATTGCAATAGGCTTCAGCCTTACAATTTCTCAAAGAAAAAAAAAGAAAAAACTCCCAAAGACACTGCAATATAGTACAAATACTATGTGCCCATATGGTGGTACTCTCCATAAATTGCAATAGGTTTCAACCTTACAGTTTCTCAAAGAAGAAAAAAAAAACTCCTTGAGACATTGCAAGATAGTGCATGTACTATGTGCTCACATGGTGGTATACCCTCCAGAAATTGCAAGAGATTTCCACCTTACATTTTCTCAAAGAGAGAAAAAAATACTGCCAAAAGACACTTCAAGATAGTTCATGTGCTTTGTTCCCATATGGTGGTACTCCTTCCATAAATTGCATTAGGGTTCAAAAAAGCGAGAGAGAGAGAGAGAGAGAGAGAGAGAGAGAGAGAGAGAGAGAGAGAGAGAGAGAGAGAGAGAGAGAGAATAATTGGCGCAAAATGCTAAAAGGACAGTTCTAAGGTGTGCGCAAGGCGTACGACATTTTTGACATACCAATACAAAGACAGGATGATATTCTTCCAAATGAGGTGCACCACCCCACCGAATGTGGTAACGTCCCTGGCTGGCAATCTGCCAGACTAGGGTTCGAGTCCCACTCAAACTCGTTACTTCCTTTGCTTGCTGCAACCTCACCAACCTTGTAAACTAAGGATGGGATGTTTGGGGGACCCTATAGATCTACTGTATCTGATGAGTCATCAGCAGTCATTGCCTGGCCCTCCTTGGTCTCTAGCTTGGGTAAAGAGGGGGCATGGTTGCTAATATGTATATACGGTCAGTCTCTAGGGCATTGTCTTACCTGATACCATTCATGAGCGGCTTTATACTTTAAAATCACGAGAGGGAACTCAAAAATACCGCAGCCGCCAGAAAAGTTTACTGCGCAGTCAACAGATGGCTGTGTGTGTAGCAACTTACATGATTTTGAACAAAACTAGTGATAGAATTAAGAGGGCCAGGTAAAAGTTTTAAAATATCGTTATAAAAGAGTAAGGGGATAAATTGACGGATGGGAAATTTATAGTCAAAAGGGTTAAAATGAACAAAGTCAAGCATTGGTACCTTAGACATGAAATTGACGAAATAGATTTAAGAACATCTTAGTATAAAAACTTTTAGGAATTAATTTCATGATTCTCACCGACAAGTGCTGTTGATTAAGCATCCCTTCTTTCAGCACGGGCTCTTGCCTTCGAATCTGCAGAAGAGAGAAAATAAATTAAAATGGCATCACTACATTCACATAAGGAACCTAAACCAATTATATTCCTTTATAAGACTAAATGAAAACTAAAAGTTAATAATTTGTAGCATAAAGACTTAAAACTTTAGATAAAAAGTATGTTACAGCCTTACAGAAGAGCTATTTTCCCTAATCATTATTAAGGCACTCGTATGAATATATCATATATTTATATGTATGTGTGTGTATATATATGTATATATATATATATATATATATATATATATATATATATATATATATATACATTATATAAATAAATAAATATATATGTTATGGGCGACACAAACTCAGAAACTCAACTTTAGCCTTTATTCCGTTAATAGTAGTAGTAGTAGTAGTAGTAGTAGTAGTAGTAGTAGTAGGTTCATTCCTGAAAGGAATTATTACAAACTTTAAATACATTATTAAATAACCCATAATATTCAATAAGTCATAACGGTGACAAGATGTACCTTAATACATCTTGCAAAGCTAATTAAATATACTTTTCTAAACAAGACACTTTCATAGCCACTTTAAACCTCCTTTGACTATATCACATTTTATCATATTTATAGGACAATCAAATGTTCAATGTCACAAATAAACCAATTTACGCCTTTTAACGCTTAAATGAATAAGACATATAAAAAAATATATATATATAAGTTCGTCAAAAAACTTACATCTGTGTGCCCAAAATGAATCCTTTGAATAACGAAATATATACAACTGTACTCCTTGAAGACCTTGCTTGAACTACCAAAGAAACTTCATAATTTTAGGAAGTAAGATGAAATCGTAATTTGTTTACACCTCTCAACTTTTTAACTACCACTCACAAAAGTAACGACATTGTTTTACCAACTAGATGGATTTGTGTTTCTGCATTAACATACTCAGCCTCATAAACAGATTAAACCTGTTTATCAAAATATACACTTACTCATGCAAACACAATAAATAACCTTTAAGTTACAATACAAACTCTTTGAATTCAAAACACTTCCATGATTCACTTATTCACCTAAACAAAATTAAACATCTTCATAACTCAAATAATATATATCAAATGATAGGCCATAAGAACAACATAATATCACGTTACATTTAACATGAAAATCCTAGCCTTCAACTAATAACACTAGCTTCTGAATAGGACAGACAATAACCGAAGAAAGTGTCTTAATCTTGGCACTGTGAATTGTTCCTTCGTCATCAGGGTATACTTCTATCTCTCGCCCCATTGGCCAGTGATTCCTTGGCTCAATGTCACTCTTTACCAAGACCACATCGCCAACAATTAGATTTCTTCTTGGTTCATTCCACTTTTGTCTAGTCTGTAAAGTGCTCAAATACTCTTTTCTAAATCTTGACCAAAACAGGTTGGTCAGATATTGAACGCATCTCCACCTTCTCCTCATGTAAACATCATCCTTTTGAAACAAGCCAGGGGGAGGGATCACATAAGATTTTGGAATCAACAAATGGTTTGGAGTTAGTGGCTCAAGGTCATCTACGCTGTCACTTACAGTGGTTAACGGTCTTGAATTGATGATGCTCTCAACCTCACAAAGCAGAGTCCGTAAACTTTCATCATTTATCCTTTCACCAAATTCCTTCACCAATGCAGACAACACTTTTCTAACTGTTCTGATTTGGCGCTCCCAACAACCACCCATGTGGCTTGCTGCAGGTGGATTGAATTTCCATTCAATATGATGATGCGACAAATACTTCTCAATCTTCTTTTCCTCCATCTCATCAAGAGCTGCCTTAAGTTCTCTCTCAGCCCCATGGAAGTTGGTTCCATTATCACACCTGATAACCTTAGGATGACCTCTTCGAGAAACAAATCTTCGCAAAGCATTTATGAAAGAGTCAGATTGTAAAGTGTTTGCAGTTTCCATATGAATTGACCTACTAACCAAGAAGGTAAATATCACACCATACCTCTTTAACTCCTTTCTTCCTTCCTTGATGTAATAGGGTCCAAAGAGGTCAATACCAACATTACTGAATGGTGGTGAAGGTTCCAATCTGTCTGCTGGAAGATCAGCCATCCTTTGACTCAAAGCTGGTTCTTTCAACTTCCTGCAAGTAACACAATGAAATAACACATTCCTGACAGTTGCATTAGCATTGATGATCCAATACTTCTGCCTTAGATTTGAGAGAACATGGTTTCTACCTGAATGAGCTAATAATTCATGCTCATGTCGTATCAAAAATGCAGTCACATGATGCTTCTTTGGTAACAGTATGGGATGTTTGGCAGACTGTGGAATGTCAGACCTTCTTATCCTACCTCCAACCTTCAATAATCCATCCTCAGAATCAAGAAAGGGATCAAGCTTATATATTGGACTACTCTTGCCAACTGACAATTCCCTTGATAAAGCCTTCACTTCATCACCAAACACCTCCCGTTGAACATACATTATGATTGCCCTTTCAGCATCAGTGGTTACACAACCTTTCCTTTTACCACTAAGGATTGACTTTAGTTGTTGAAATACAGAAACTGCCTTTTGTAACCTTGACCATGAAGAGAAATATTCAATTAATCTTGTAAACCCATGATGTTCTTCAGAAATTGTGACCGCAGACACATGTTCACTCTTATCATCAACACAATCTGCACACACATACTCCTGTGAAGGCAAATAATCAGATGCAATAAATGATGGGCCATGAAACCATTCGTCATACTGCAAAAACTGATGTACACTAATACCTCTTGATGCCACATCAGCAAGGTTATCACTGGAGTTTACATATCTCCATTGCTCAGGCTGGGAGTAGTCCCTTATAACCCTGACTCTGTTGGCTACAAAAACAGGGAACCTTTTAGTGTTGTTATGAATATAGTGAAGGACTGTTGTTGAATCTGTGTAGTACACTACCTTGCCAACAGTAAACTCCAACTCCTTCAGGATGTGTTGAGCAACCTTGACAGACACAGTTGCAGCTGTAAGTTCTAACCTAGGTATAGTCACCACCTTTTTGGGAGATACTCTTGATTTTCCCATGACAAGATTTGACTGAACTTGGTTTCCATCGTGAAGAACAAGGTATGCTGCAACACCATAACCAACTGTACTTGCATCGCTGAATAATACAAGACTTGAACCTGTCACATTACCAAACCCACTTGACTTGAAGCATCTTGGTATTGAAAGTTGCTCCAGTAAATGAAGACCTTGTATCCAATGTTGCCACCTTTCAGCTAGCTCATCTGGAATCCTCTCATCCCAGTCCAAACTCTCAACTTGACACAATTCTTGTAACAGTTTCTTGGCCAGTAAGATGATTGGAGAGAGCAACCCAAGGGGATCATATAATGATGAGATAGTTGATAACAATCCTCTTCTGGTGAATGGATTATCCTTGAGCTCAATTGAGAACTTGAATGAGTCTTCTTTAAGGTCCCATAACATTCCTAAGTCTCTTGTCATTAAACTCTCCATGTCAAGATTAAACTTGTCACTTTCAACCGAACAATCTTCAGCAGCAAAATGAATTGCTGACAAATTTAGTTAACCTAAATCCTCCTTCACCAGTTGCAGATACCAAATCCTTCACCAACTTCACTACTGTAGGAACATCAGCACATGACTTCAAACAGTCATCAACATAGAAATTGTGCCTTATGGTGTTGCCAACAGTTGAATCATACTTCTCATCTGCTTTGTCTGCTGTGGCCTTCAATGCAGTATTTGCAATACTCGGTGATGAGATTGCTCCGAAAATGTGAACAGCCATTCGGAATTCTTCAAGAGGTCGATTGATGTCACCATTAGGCCACCACAAGAATCTAACATAGTCCTGATTCTCAGGTGGAATCTTTATTTGAAAGAACATAGCTTCAATATCTCCAATGAATGCATAAACCTCCTACCGGAATCTAATGAGTACTCCCGTCAATGAATTGGTGAGGTTTGGACCCTGTAGCAGAACATCATTTAATGACACACCTTCAAACTTGGCACTACAGTCAAAAACAACCCTAATCTTCCCTTTCTTGGGATGAAAAACTGCGTGATGAGGAAGATACCAAACAGGAATCTTATTGACCTCATCATCTGGGATCTTGTAAGCATAGCCTTTTTCAAACAACTTGTCCATGAATGCTGTGTACTGCTATCTGTAATCTTCACTATTCTTCATCTTCCTCCTTTGCCACTTAACTCTGCTAACAGCCTGCTTCTTATTGTTGGGAAGATTCACATTGCGATCTCTGAAAGGCATGGGTAGCTGAAAGTGACCATCTCTAAATTCAATGTCATCCTAGCACCTTTTCACAAATCTTGTGTCCTCAAAAGATAAGCCACGCTCATCAGGAACTGACCCAACATCCCTTTCTGAAAAATCTAACTCAAAGTACTTCCTAATACTTACTGTGTCAGTAACATGTTGAACATCAGATACAAGTAACCTGTGACATGAAACCCCATTTGAACTAACCTTAACATGTACAGGCCCATTAACTGTCCATCCATGCAAATATTTTACTGCAAAGGGGCCATAACCTGAAGTGGGTACAACCTCTAAAGGTTGTAAAGCTGTTGGACAGTTACTACCTATCAAAATTCCTATGTCTAACTTTGGCTGATACACTGGAATCTTATTAATAACACTTGATAAATGAGGCCAATCCTTTAACATTTCATACCTTGGAATTTGATCATGATTAACAGGAATATCCTTTTGTGTGAATACCTTTGGTAATACATCATCATTATTACCATGTATATCAGCAACAACAAGACCATTCACAATAAAGGTTTTAACCGTATCCGTCCCATGCATTGTTTGCAACTTGATAGCTGTTTCAATACCTTTACAGTCTAACTGATCCTTGATACTATCTTTAATGAAACAACCTGTACTGCCCGTATCATAAAAGGCATAAGTTTGTACTACATTGTCGCTACCCTTTACACGTAATTGCACAGGCAAGATTGATTGCAACACTGTATCAGAAATTGTACATGCAGAAGACCTCACATTACTTAGAGTTTGAGTATTACCTTGACCTGGAGTGCGACCTTCACCTTGAGTACCATCTTGACCCTTAGCACAACCTTGACCTGTACTTTCAGACTGTGCACTAGCTTGTGACACAATTGCACTGTTGATGTCAAGCATCCTAAAATTCTCAATGTGCAGAGTGGTAGGATGCCTTTTATTACATGTCTTGCACTGCCGTCGATTGAGACACCTTTAAGAAGTGTGGTTATTGCCCAAACAACTGAAGCAAAGACGGTTGTCTTTAACAAATTCTCGTCTTTCAACCACACTCCTGTGCAGAAATTGAGGGCACTCCTCAAGGTCATGATGACCACTACAGAGTTGGCATTTCCTAGTATACTGGTTGGCAGAATTTGATGGTTGCACTGTAACTGCAAACGATTGTTGCTTGGTCTGACTTGAGCCATGATTTGCCTTTGCCTTTGAAAAAACACACACTTTACCCAAAGCTTCCCTGCTGAATACAGGATCCATTGCTGCCTCTGCTGCATTCTGCACAAATTCCACTAATGTGGTGAAACACACACAAACACCTTGCTTCCTGAGCTTTATCACATGATCCAACCACTTATTTTGAATATACACTGGCAGCTTTGAAATCACCCTCTGAAGGTTTGGCAAATCATTCAAAACCTGCATGTTTGACAATGACTGCATGGTATGATTACATTTCACAAGATACAAAGCATATTCCTGCAAAGATTCACTGTTATCACCTCTCACTTGTGGCCACTTGGTTAGCTTGTCTATGTATGCCATGGAAACCTTGTATGGATCTCCATACACTTTGTCCAGAAGTCTTTTTGCTTCAATGTATCCTTCAGATGCATTCATAAACATGCACCCAGCTATGAGTGACTTAGGCTTTCCTTCTAGAGGCTGATTTAAGAAATACAACCTGTTGGAGTCTGATGTGGTGTGTGGCACGATGCGGTCATTATATGCCAACATGAATGATGCATATTCAAGAAGATCACCACAAAACTTGGTCACTTCAGCATGAGGCAGCATCATAGCCGCTGCTAACTGTTGCTGACTTTGGTAGAATGACTCTGGGGCAGGTGCCATGGGTAGAAAAGGCGCCGTGACATTGGGTTTATTTTGATGCAAATTGTGACTGGGAACAAATGCTGGTGTTTCAGGGATTAAAACTTTGTCTGTCGATGGAATAACTTCTTCCTGGAACACCTTCTCCCTCGCCCTTGCTGCTTCAATTTCACCATCCAACTTTAACAAATCTTACTTGGCTTTTAATTCTGCCTGTTGTTGGGCTATTTCTGTTTGTTTCTCAAGCAGTGCCCTCTGTGCAAGCAAACCAGCTAACTTTGCCTTCTCCTGTATGAGAGAAGACTTTACACTTGATGCCGTGCTTTTAACTGACCTCCTGGATTTATGTGACCTGCTCCGCAGTGAAGATCCGTCCATAGAATCTTGCAAATTTGCTTCTGTTGTGGCTATCCATTTATGCACCTGTAATCTGAATCCTAAGGCAGACAATTCTTTATCTTCAAACCTTTTGATTTCTGACTGGTGCTCGTTGACAGGTAGTTGAGACAAGTAATCACTGTGGCAGTCTTTGTACTTCTTTAACCCTTCCTCAAACTCCTCCAAGCCTGTCTTTACTAAATGGAGATTATCAGGCCTCTCCATACACTTGCTGACTTCATTCCGTTTCTTTGTGAGGGCAGAGAGAGCAGCAGTCTGGTTGTTCTTGAGGGTGCGTAACTTCTCCTTGGCGTCACCATTGTCTTCTACGTTGTCCTTCTGATCCGTATTTATGTTACAGATGAATGAGCTATTGTTATGGGCGACACAAACTCAGAAACTCAACTTTAACCTTTATTCCGTTAACAGTAGTAGTAGTAGTAGTAGTAGTAGTAGTAGTAGTAGTAACAGTAGCAGTAGGTTCATTCCTGAAAGGAATTATTACAAACTTTAAATACATTATTAAATAACCCATAATATTCAATAAGTCATAACGGTGACAAGATGTACCTTAATACATCTTGCAAAGCTAATTAAATATACTTTTCTAAACAAGACACTTTCATAGCCACTTTAAACCTCCTTTGACTATATCACATTTTATCATATTTATAGGACAATCAAATGTTCAATGTCACAAATAAACCAATTTACGCCTTTTAACGCTTAAATGAATAAGACATATAAAAAAATATATATATATATAAGTTCGTCAAAAAACTTACATCTGTGTGCCCAAAATGAATCCTTTGAATAACGAAATATATACAACTGTACTCCTTGAAGACCTTGCTTGAACTACCAAAGAAACTTCATAATTTTAGGAAGTAAGATGAAATCGTAATTTGTTTACACCTCTCAACTTTTTAACTACCACTCACAAAAGTAACGACATTGTTTTACCAACTAGATGGATTTGTGTTTCTGCATTAACAATATATATATATATATATATATATATATATATATATA
>NC_090725.1:104060891-104068391 GCF_036898095.1 Palaemon carinicauda | reverse complement strand
CCACCCAAGCCTGATCTATGATCTTCAAGCAGTGCACGATGTTAAAGTGGCTTTTCCAAAATTCACGCAAAGTTAAGTTTGCGCTTTGCGTGACATTAAAGCACTGCTTGAATAGGTGCTTGGTGTAGAGCTTCTTGAAATTCGAGATGACTTGCTGGTCCATGGGCTGGAGGATAGAGGTGGTATTTGGTGGAAGATACAGCATCTTTATGAACTTGAATTCTTCGAAAATATCATCTTCAAGTCCGGGGGGGGGGGGGGGGTGAGCGGGTGCATTGTCAAGGCATAGCTGGCACTTTAAAGGCAATTTCTGCTCATGAAGATACTTCTTCACAGAAAGACCGAAAACTTGGTTAACCCATTGGACAAAGAACTGCCTAGTGACCCAGACCTTCAAGTTAGATCGCCAGAAAACATGAAGCTGGTCCTTATCCACATTCTGTGCCTTAAAGGCCCTAGGGTTCTCAGAATGGTAAACCAGTAAGGGCTTGACTTTAAAGTCCCCGCTAGCGTTGGCACATAGGGCAAGAGTCAACCAATCCTTCATTGGCTTATGCCCAGGCAATTTCTTCTCTTCGGCAATGATGTAGGTTCGACTGGGCATCTTCTTCCAAAACAGCCCGGTTTCATCACAATTAAACACCTGCTGCTCTACGTAGCCTTCTTCCTGCACGGTCCTTTCAAAGCTCTTCACAAAGTCAGCTGCAGCCTTTGTGTCCGCACTAGCAGCCTCTCCGTGGCGAACAACTGAATGAATCCCGGACCGTTTCTTAAATTTCTCAAACCAGCCACGAGATGCCTTGAAATCGTCTGAGGAAGGTTCGGTTGAAGTCTCCCCAGCATCACCCCCAGAGCTCGCCTCCTTCAAGTCCGTGAAGATGGCGTGCGCCTTCTCGCAGATGATAGTTTTGGTGATGGTGTCGCCAACAGTCTCTCTGTCCTTGATCCAGATTAGCAGAAGTCGTTCCATCTCTTCTATGATAGGGCTACGACGTTTTGAAATGATGGTGATCCCCTTAGAAGGTTTCACTGCTTTAATGGCTTCTTTCTGTTTCAAGATTGTCGAGATCGTCGACATATTTCGGCCATATTCTTTTGCAAGTTCACTCATGCTTTTCAATAATTTCTTGCTTTACTTCTAAAGAAAGCATTTCCTTCTTCCTTTTCTCACCACTACCACTACCACTTGCGAAACTAAACCTTTTAGGACCCATGCTTTACGTAAAAAACTGTAAAAGGATGTACCCAAAAATTCACGATTAAAATACAGTTACTGTAATAGCAGAACGCATAGCGCACAACCACACGAAGCCAATGAGAACAGAGGAATGACCCAAGCCACACTAATTGAGGGTCCCTCCGAGGTCGATGTGCTGCCTTCTATCGGCGGAAATAAAAAATACATCCGGCGCTATGAGTACCGTCTACGCGTACGGGTATTGTTTACTTCGGGTGTCGAAAAAAAATTCGGGTGTAGAGTAGGAACGTGTTCAAATTGTACTTCGCGTGTCGAAAAATTCGGATACAAAAGGTACGACGAAAATTGCTTACTTCGTGTGTCGAAATAAAATTCGGGTGTAGAGTCGAAAAATTGCTCGAATTTTACTTCGGATGTTGGAAAATTTGGATGTAGATACGTTCGTGTGTAGAGGTTCCACTGTGTATATATATATAATATATATATATATATATATATATATATATATATATATATATATATATATATATATACCGGTATATATATATATATATATATTTATATATATATATATATATATATATATATATATATATATATATATATATATATATATCACTCTTAATGTTTCTATTTCCCTGTCAAACCCTGCAGCAGTTTTTATTATTTATCTAATATTTGATGATCGAAGAAAATGTTATTCCCTAATTTTTCGTTATTGCCAATTATATATATATATATATATATATATATATATACATATATATATATATATATATATATATATATACATATATATATATATATATATATACATATATATATATTATATATATATACTTAAGCTTCACTGGTTGGGAGTATGTTGGAAGTTAGCCTAGCAAATATTAGGATGTCCAATTCAGCCACAGTGCTCATATCCATACATTCTTCTTCACTCAAGGTGTTGACTACTGCAATGTAATTGTTCTGTGGCTACTTCTCTCCTGGTAAGGGTAGAAGAGAATCTTTAGCTATGGTGAGCAGCTCTTTTATGAGATGGATACTCCAAAATAAAACCATTGTTCTCTAGCCTTCGGTATTGCCATAGCCTCAGTACCCTCTACAGTCTTGAGTTAAGAGTTTTCTTGCTTCAGGGTACACTCAGGCACACTATTCTTTCTCTTTACTTATTACCTCTCCTCACTGGGCTATTTTCCCTGTTGGAGCCCTTGGGTGTTCCAACAAGGGTTATAGCTCAGCTAATAATAATAATAATAATAATAATAATAATAATACAATATAAATAACAACAACAATAATAAATATATATGCTCACACTCATATGTGTGTGTGTGTATATATATATATATATATATATATATATATATATATATATATATATATATATATATATATATATACACACACACATACATACATACATACATATACATAGATATACATTAATATAAAATAATAATAATAATAATAATAATAATAATAATAATAATAATAATAATAATAATAATGAGAATCCTGTAATAAGAACTTTCTACAAAAACATTCATGGAATATGTGCCATACCCGAATATGTAAGACGTTCCAAACTTTTACATAACAGACGATCCTCAAATACCTAAGGTAAGCACCAAGTATACTATAGGTAAAGGGTAGCCACCAGCAGTAGTCTGGTTAATTGGGGAAAATGTACATTCCGGTCAGTACTATCACGATAAGGTAACGTTGTCTCAGTGATAGGGAGTAGAAGTGGTTATTGTGGATATAAAAATGCACACACACACCCATTTATATATATATATATATATATATATATATATATATATATATATATATATATATATATATATACACACACAAATATAGATAGATACATTATCATTATTATTATTTAGAGTCTATATATTCATTTATCAATAAATATGTATATATATATATATATATATATATATATATATATATATATATATATATATATAAATACTGTGTATATATATATATATATATATATATATATATATATATATGTACTGTATATAAATACTGTATATATATATATATATATATATATATATATATATATATATATATATATATATATATATATATATATATAAATGAACTTATGGTTTTTGTCAATTCACGACAACACTTGACCTGTTTAATGTTAATCCTTCATCAAAGCTATATTGAACATTGGCAATACACTTCAATATTAAGGATAGCACAAGAGAATTTAACTACTAAACCCAAATATTAGTGAAGAAAATTTTATACTATATATATATAGTATATAGTATAAATTTCAAACTATTATATTTGATAACAAAACAATTTTCCAACGAGTCTCCAAAACACAACACGGAGGATTCACAACTCACTAAATTAATAATAATATGCCTTTGTTACCTTAAGTAACACAAGAGAGTAAAAACAAGACACTCAAAGCCTGTAACAAATAATACTAATATTAGTTCTTGTTTTCTTTCCAGATCGAGTGAGATAAATGTAGATTCCTAGACGTTTTCCCGAAGCGAACGTTCTTCCCAACAGACAGGAAAGGAAAACAAACGTTTGTGCGAAAACTTTTCCGCTCCAGGTGATTCGAGGACCAAAACATATCTTAAGGGTTAATGTATTCAAATGTATTCTAGTCGCCTATTATTTTCCGATCTGTTGCGGATGGTGTGTTCAAAAACAGAATAAATGGTTGGAATTTGAATGCTGGTCTTTAAATATAAGATATTAAATTTTACTTATAGAATTTTTTTCAAGTAGAAAAGTTTTATTATAGTTATGTATGATACATCTATGGATATAATATAAGATTAATTTTATTCTTAATTTTATTCTTAATTTTTTTTTCTTTTTTTTAAGAAAAGTTTCTATATATGTACTGGTGTAGCTATGGATATTCGTAATATTATTGGCATATTCAAGAAAATTTGGTGTTACGAATTTTACATTTGAAAAAAAAGGAACTTTTTTTTTAAATAAAGCTTTGGATAATCAAGTGATCAGTCATTGAATATAAATGATATCAAGTTTTTTTTCAAGTAGAAAGTTTCTATATAATTATGTACTGATATATCTATGGATATTCGTAGTATTATTGGCAGATTTAAGAAAAATTTGCGTCATAAAATTTACATTCAAAAAAGGAAAAAAGGATTTTTTTTTTTCAAAGTAAAGCTTTGGATAATCGAGTGATCAGTAAACTGTTTGAGATTACTATAATATAAAAAATACTCCATTTTGGCTAAATAATTTTGAAGCAATTCAAAATGGGAAATGTATGCAAATAATTATAAAATAAAGTATAATTAATATATTAGAAAGTAAATCAAGTTTCAGGGGTTGTGAAGCAGTTCAATTTCTAATGAACTCGGTGAGTTTACAAGTATAACTTAAATATCAATCAAAGTCTGATCTTAAGTTCTAAAAAAGTAGCAAATTAATCCCAATTTATAAAAAAGAAGCAAATTAATCCCAATTTATAAAAAAGAAGCAAATTAATCCCAATTTATAAAAAAGAAGCAAATTAATCCCAATTTATAAAAAAGAAGCAAATTAATCCCAATTTATAAAAAAGAAGCAAATTAATCCCAATTTATAAAAAAGAAGCAAATTAATCCCAGGTTCAAAGACTGCACCAAATTATTCTAAAGTTCTATAAAAGCAAAAGATAAATTTCAAGTTCCAATACATCAGCAAATAAATCCCAAATTATAAAAATGCAGAGAATTAATTCTAAGTTATAAGAAAAAGAAAATAAATTCAAACTTCTAAGAAAGCAGCAAATTAATTCTCTCTTCTTGGAAAGCAGCAAATTATTCTCTGTTCTAGGAAAGCAGCAAATTAATTCTCTCTTCTTGGAAAGCAGCAAATTAATTCTCTCTTCTTGAAAAGCAGCAAATTAATTCCAAGTTCTAAGAAAGCAGCAAATTAATTCCAAGTTCTAACAAAGCAGCAAATTAACTCCAAGTTCTAACAAAGCAGCAAATTGATTCCAAGTTGTATGAGAGCAGCAAAAACTCCAAGCTCTAAAAAGCAGCAAATTAATTCCAAGCTCTTTAGAAAGCAGCAATTTAATTCCAAGTTCTAAGAAAGCAGCAAATTAATTCCAAGTTCTGAGAAAGCAGCAAAATAATTCCAAGTTCTGAGAAAGTAGCAAATTAATACCAAGCTCTAAAGCAGCAAATTAACTCCAAGCTCTAAAAAGCAGCATTTTAATTCTAAGCTTTTTGGAAAGCAGCAAATTAATTCCAAGTTCTAAGAAAGCAGCTAATTAATTCCAAGTTCTAAAATAGCCGCATATTATTTCCAACTTCTAAGAAAGCAGCAAATTAATTCCAAGCTCTAAGAAAGCAGCTAATTAATTCCAAGCTCTAAGAGAGCAGCAAATTAATTCCAAGCTCTAAGAAAGCAGTAAATTAATTTCAAGCTCTAAGAAAGCAGCAAATTAATTCCAAGCTCTAAAAAAGCAGCAAATTAATTCCAAGTTCTAAGAAAGCAGCAAATTAATTCCAAGCTCTAATACTCAACAGTGTATGTAAAATCTGATGAATATTTTCAAAATTATAGCGAAACAGATGAGAAACGTAAAATAATTTGATTCTGAATTCCATTACGTGATACGTATAAAGTCAGTTATAAAAATGTCTTTTCATGTAAATCCTCCCATTAATATAAATGCTTTCACCTCTTAATGATTTTGATATTACGTCACTGAAGAACTTCGTAAAATAATCCAATACTAGTGGAGCTTAGTCATTATCTACGATTTTAATATCTGAAGGATATATATATATATATATATATATATATATATATATATATGTATATATATATATATATATATATATATATATATATATATATATATGTATGTATGTATGTATGTATGTATGTATGTATGTATGTATGTATGTATATATATATTTATATATATATATATATATATATATATATATATATATATATATATATACACACATATATATATATATACATACATATATATATATATATATATATATATATATATATATATATATATATATATATATATAGGCTTATCCCTATTCAAACATTATCTTTTATATATATTTTCAACGAATATCTAAAAATAATACATTTGATGACTCATAAATTAACAATAATAATAATAATAATAATAATAATAATAATTATAATAATAATGTCTAATGCATTAGGTACAATTTGGCAGAATTTCAAGAGAAAATGTACATTATAGGTTTTGATTTTTAATATCCTGCTTCATAATCTGCCAAACTAAAAACGACTTTCAAAATATTAGTTACTGTATCTGTTAAAACATGTATCCTACTTTCATGAATTTGCAAACTTTGACATTTAAACACTGAATCCATTATTAAATTATTATACTCGATATGACATTTTTTCCAGACTTTCCAGAACGAAATCATTCATTTTGCAATTATCTTCCAGCAATTCCTCTTTTGAGAATGAAATACTTCATATAAATTTGTTGAAATTGTAAGCTACTATTCGCCATGACGAAAACCGTGCTTCTGCGAACCTTAGAAACTTTATATTCAAATAAGATAAATTTGAAGGCTTGGTTAACAAAAAGACATTCACTTGGCTGTTTTCAATTTTCTTTAAATCCCCATTAGTTCATCAAAATGGCGACTGTAAAAAATGACTAGGCCTAAGTTTTGAGTAAGCTTAATGTTTTAAGAGGACTAGTTTTGGGTAAGCTTAAGTTTTGAGTAGGCGTAAGTAAATTTAAAGGACTAGTTTATTTGCTGAATAGGTTATAAACATGAAGGCATAGTTAAAAAAAAAAAAGAAAAAAAAAAACTTAATTCGCTTAGTTGTTTCCAATTAGTTTTAAGTCATCCTCAGTTCATCAAATGGCTACTGTTAAAGATGAGTATGCCTAAGTTTTGAGTAAGCTTAAACTTCGAGTGGGCCTAGTTTTGAGTAAGCTTATGTTTTGAGTAGTCCTAGTTTTGAGTAAGCTTAAGTTTTGAGTACGCCTAAGGTTTGAGTAAGCTTAAATTTTGAGTAGACCTAGTTAAGTTTTGAGTAGGCCTAAGGTTTGAGTAAGCTTAAGTTTTGAGTAAGCCCAGTTTTGAGTAAGCTTAAGGCTTGAGTAGGCCTAAATACATTTTAAGGCTTAGTTTACTTTTGGTTGTTTCCGAATAGTTTTAAATCATCATCCGTTTATCACATGGGAATTCTAAAAAAAAATTAGCAGGCCTACGTTTGAAAAAGGAAATAAAGCGTGGAATACTGCAAATAAATAAATTGTA
>NC_090725.1:104053391-104055891 GCF_036898095.1 Palaemon carinicauda | reverse complement strand
TTGTCTTAATCTTGGGTTTGGAAAAGTCAAACCCAGAAAAATAAAATGGTAATTGCTGACCCCAGTCTCTTTGTCTAGTATGAGGGAAATGTGATAATGCCCTAGAGACTGACCATACATACATATGATCAGCCCACAAGGCCCCACTTTACCAAGTTAAGACCGGGGAGGGCCAGGAAATGGCTGCTGATGACTCAGCAAGTATACATATAGGCTCCCCCAAATCCAACATCCTAAGCTCACAAGGATGGTAAGGTTGGAGACACTACAAAAAACTAATGGGCTTGAGCATGTTGATTGATTGATTGATTGTGAGTTATCTGGCATCCTAATATCTAAGGTCATTGACGCCGATATTTCTTATAAATAAAAAAATAAATATTAATTCAGTTTAAAACAATAAAAACAAAAACATCTTTATAACAGTTAGATAGCTTTCAGAAGACCTGCTTCTGAAATAAATTTAAAAATACCACTATTATTGTACGACACATCATGTCCGAGAATCTTGGCTTGAGCATGTCTGGAACCCCAATCCAACAGATGGCCAAACAGGGACGTTTCCAATATGTTACATCATAACAAAAGGATATTAGGGAGTTAGTAAACTGAGGAAGGAAACTAAGATTTTAGGAGCAAAACTCAGAACATATGATGTAAACCCTTCTCCATAAAGCTAGGACCAGGGAGGGCCAGGTAATAGCAGCTGATGACTCAGCAAGTAGACCTATAGGTTCCCCAAATCCCACATCCGTAGTTCACAAGGATGATGGGGTTGCAGAAACTACAAGAAACCAATGAGCTTTAACATGTCTCGAACCCGAATCCAACAGATCTCAAAACAGGGACGTTACCAATAGGCTACATCCAAGACACTACAAGAAACCAATCAGCTTGAGCATGTCTCGAACCCCAATCCAACAGTCCGCTAAACAGGGACGTTACCAATAGGCTACATCCAAAACACTACAAGAAAACAATGAGCTTGAACATGTCACGAACCCCAATCAAACAGATTGCCAAACAGGGACGCTACCATTAGGCTACATCCAAGATACTACAAGAAACCAATGAGCTTCTAAATATTTCGAACCCCAATCCAACATATTGCAAAATAAGGAAGTTTCCAATAGACTATATCATAACAAAGGATATTAGGGAGTTAGTAATCTGAGGAAGGCAACTAAGATTGTAGGAGCAAAACTTAGAACATATAATGTCCTTCCCTAATGATATCTGTAATTATGAGATCAACATGACATCTCGAGGAAACAAGGACCACGTTAACATGACGCACGAAACCACCTGTTTAGTAGTGAAATAGGAATCTAATTATACAATCAATATCCCGACCATTTGCCTAAATACAACAGAGAGAGAGAGAGAGAGAGAGAGAGAGAGAGAGAGAGAATAAAATAAATGTTAGCATATTGTATCATATTAACCAAACATTAACTTCTGTAACATCACCTAAAGAATGTTTAACAAGTGGAGGATACAGTAGTTTTAGAAAATTAACGAGTGTGTGCACGCGTGCGTGTGTGTTTAATCATTTATTCATTATAGTGAATGTCTTCATTCGGTCATTATAGTGTTATTCATGACGTCACACGTGTGCGCGCGTTTATGCATCCCCCTTACATAAATGGCTTTTAATTCTGTCACTAAATCCAGACTTTTTTCCATAACTATTCTAGATAACACACCATAATAAAGGGGGGAGAGAGAGAGAGAGAGAGAGAGAGAGAGAGAGAGAGAGAGAGAGAGAGAGAGAGAGAGAGAGAGAGAGAGAATGGCTAAACTCTAGACAGATCTAGATAAAAACAACCCGAGAGTTCCACTTTGCATTATGGGAAACCCTAAAAGATCTATCAAATATTTGCTGAACGATCAGTCTTCGTCTGACGAATAAATGCAGGTTCCTTTGTAGAGTTTTCTGGAGACAGTTTTTCTGAAGAGATTTTTTTCTGGAGACAAGTTTTTCTGGCGACCTTTTTTTCTGGAGACATTTTTTCTAGAGACCTTTTTTTCTGGAGAAAGTTTTTCTGAAGAGAGTTTTCCTGAAGACAGTTTTTCTGGAGACAATTTTTCTGGAGACAGTTTTCCTGGAGACAATTTTTCTGGAGACAGTTTTTCTGGAAACTGTTTTACTGGAGACCATTTTTCTGGAAACCGTTTTCCTGAAGACAGTTTTTCTGGAGACCGTTTTTCTGGAGACAGTTTTCCTGGAGTTTTTCCAGGAAACAGTTTTTCTGGAGATCGTTTTTCTGGAGACAGTTTTCCTGAAGACAGTTTTTCTGGAGACAGTTTCCCTGAGGACAGTTTTTCTGGAGACAATTTTTCTGGAGACAGTTTTTCAGGAGACAATTTTTTCTGATAACCGTTTTTCTGGAGACGGTTTTTCTGGAAACCACTGAAGACAGTTTTCCTAAAGAAATTTTTTCTAGAGAATTTTTCTGGAGACAGTTTTTCTGGAGACAGTTTTCCTAGAGAAATTTTT
>NC_090725.1:104028391-104048391 GCF_036898095.1 Palaemon carinicauda | reverse complement strand
AAATATATATATATATATATATATATATGTATATATATACAATTATATATATATATATATATATATATATATATATATGTATATGTATGTATATATATATATATATATATATATATATATATACACATATATATATATATATATATATATATATATATATACATACATCAACAAAAAACAACAAATGCAGCCTCTTCTAGTCCACTACAGGACAAAGACCTTGGACCTGTCTAGCCAGTTTTCATTACCACGCTGGCCAATGCGAACTGGTGATGGTGGGAAATTTTCGTCTAATCCCTCACAACAAACCAATCTAGTATGGATGGCCGTCAGTAGTACACAGCTTTGCTGATTATGGCGATATACATAGCCTTTCGTCACGTTAAGGTATCCCCACTCAAATACAGTATATATATATATATATATATATATATATATATATATATATATATATATATATATATATATAATTTTTCGTGACAAATTATAATCTATGCCTTCTGCTATTAAAGGCGTATCAGACAACCGACCCTTAATGTAGATATAACGGTGGGAAATAAGGATATATATAAATTTTACATGATACAAGCAATATCAAGAGGTAAACTTCCTTTAAAGGATTTGGGGTTTAAAGGCAGCTCATGAATGGCAGAGGAAAGGGACAGTGACATTGCCCTATAGAGCAACTCAATCCCCTAGAGACTGACCATATATACATATGATCAGCGCCCAAGCCCCCTCTCCACCCAAGCTAGGACTAAGGATGGCCTGGCATTGGCTGTTGATGACTCAGCAGATAGACTTATACGCCTCCCCAAAGGCCACATTCGTACCTTACAAAGATGGTGAGGTTGCAGTGACCAAAGAAACTATCGAGTTTGAGCGGGACTCAACCCCGAGTTTGGTGTTCACCAGTCAGGGACGTTACCACATCGGCCACCACAACCCTGGCACTTAGATCTATTACAAGAATTATGAAGCTTATTCAAGTAACCTGAAAATGAAAGCTCTAGTTATCATTGCTAAATCATTAATGGCAGTATGTCACAAACTTGAATGTGTTCACTTTTACGTCAAGAATGAGTGGAAGACATAACTTGGCCAAAAACAAACATGAAAAACAAAAGTAGTCAACAAGCAACAAGGGGTAAGATAACCTTAAGGCTAATGAGAGAAGTTTGAAGTCAATATCCAGTAAAAATCTATTTCCTTAATTCCTGGAAGCCAATATTTTATATTACTATCAAAACACTGCAATATTGGTTTGATTTTTTTACAGCAATTAGTATACGACAGGTTGATGTTGATTTTCCTGTCTTTTATCGTAGACCTTAAGCTGTTTTAATGTGTTAGAGGCAATAAATCCAATTATTACTGACTAAAATCCCATGGGATATTGAAAAAGTGAATTGTTTTATATTCTTAGACTCTTATAGATATTTTGAACAATAAGAGTAAATCATTGTAATAAAAACTTGAAAAAGAAAATATTTTCAGTTATAATATCATTACAAGGAAAATTAATCACAATCGCAGTCATCAATTCATTATGATAAAACGCATGAATATGTAAGGTAGTAAGGTATTCAATACAAATGCCATTTTTTTGTATGTATGTTTTCAAAATGAACGTAACCCTGAATATTTGATTTTCTTCTAGTTCAGCTTTTAACCTGTAAGATATTCACTGCTACTGGAAAATCAATAATACCAGTTATATTTCCTGCTGTCACACTGCATCCCTTGAAAAGAGACATCCATTATGTATATTCACTTTGAATGCAGAGGCATTTACGTAATCGTCTTCGAACTCTGGAACGTAAATTACAATAGAAATTATCAGCATGCAAAGTGACCAAAAGACATCCACTGCATATGATTGAAGTAAATGAAAAAGAGTCCACTATATATGATTGAAACTATCAAAATATGTCTACTATATTTGACTGAAGGGAAAAAAAATCCTCCACTACTGTACATCCAATTGAAGCAACCGAGACAAGTCCACTACATTTGCGTAAAGGGACCAAAATACGACCACTACATTTTGAGTGAAGTGACCAAAATGTCTTCACTACATCCTATTGAAGGGACCAAAATACTTCCACTACATTTGAGTGAAGGGACCAAAATACATCCTCTAAATCACATTGAAATGACCAAAATACGTCCACTACATTTGAGAAAAGGGACCAAAATTCGTCCCCTGCATTCGACTGAAGCAATCAAAACTTCTTCACTACATCATATTGAGGTCACCAAAATACGACCACTACATTTGAGTGAAGTGAACAAAATGTCTTCACTACATCCTATTGAAGGGACCAAAATACTTCCATTACATTTGAGTGAAGGGACCAAAATACATCCACAACATCACATTGAAATGACCAAAATACGTCCACTACATTTTAGTAAAGGGTCCAAAATTCGTCCACTGCATTCGACTGAAGCTATCAAAACTTCTTCACTACATCATATTAAGGTCACCAAAATTCGTCCACTACATTTGAGTGAAGTGACCAAAACATATTCACTACATCCTATTGAAGGGACCAAAATATTTCCACTACATTTGAGTGAAGGGACCAGAACAGGTCCAATATATCCGATTGAAGCAACCGAAATACGTCGACTACATATGTGTGACACGACCAAAATATGTAGCTTACATACGACTGAAGCAACCTGAATATCTTCACAACCTCCTATTAAAAGGACCAAAATACGTCCACTATATCCGATTGAAGCAACCAAAATACGTCCACTACATTTGAGTGAAGCGATCAAAATACGTCCACTACATTTGAGTAAATCGACCAAAATGTGTTCGCTACATACTATTGAAGGGACCAAAATACGTCCACTACATGCGATTCAAGGAACAAATATAAGTCTTCTACACCCGATTGAAGCAATCAAAATACGTCTACTACATCTCATTCAAGGGACGATTATACGTCCTCTACATTCGATTGAAGAGATCAAAATACATCCACTACATGCGATTCAAGGGACGAATATACGTCCTCTACATCCGATTGAAGAGATCAAAATATGTCCACTACATGCGATTCAAGGGCCGAATGTACGTCCTCTACATCCGATTGAAGAGATCAAAATACGTCCACTACATACGATTCAAGGAACGAATATACGTCCTCTACATCCGATTAAACCGATCAAAATACATCCACTACACTTGATTCAAGGGACGATTATACATCCTCTACACCTGATTGAAGCAATCAAAATACGTTCCCTACATCTGATTCAAGGGACGATTATACGTCCTCTACATCTGATCGAAGAGATCAAAATACGTCCAGTACATGCGATTCAAGGGACGAATGTATGTCCTTTACATCCAATCGAAGAGATCAAAATACGTCCACTACATGCGATTCAAGGGACGAATATACGTCCCCTACATCCGATTGAAGAGATCAAAATACATCCACTACATGCGATTCAAGGGACGAATGTACGTCCTCTATATACGATTGAAGAGATCAAAATACGTCCACTACATGCGATTCAAGGGACGAATGTACGTCCCCTACATCCGATTGAAGAGATCAAAATACGTCCACTACATGCGAATCAAGGGACGAATGTACGTCCTCAACATCCGATTGAAGAGATCAAAATACGTCCACTACATGCGATTCAAGGGACGAATATACGTCCCCTACATCCGATTGAAGAGATCCAAATACATCCACTACATGCGATTCAAGAGACAAATGTACGTCCTCTACATCCGATTGAAGAGATCAAAATACGTCCACTACATGCGATTCTAGGGACGAATGTACGTCCTCTACATCCGATTGAAGCGATCAAAATACGTCCACTACATGCGATTCAAGGTACGAATATACGTCCCCTACCTCCGATTGAAGAGATCAAAATACGTCCACTACATGCGATTCAAGGGACGAAAGTACGTCCTCTAAATCCGAGATCAAAATACGTCCACTACATGCGATTCAAGGGACGAATGTACGTCCCCTACCTCCGATCGAAGAGATCAAAATACGTCCACTACATGCGATTCAAGGGACGAATGTACGTCCCCTACCTCCGATCGAAGAGATCAAAATACGTCCACTACATGCGATTCAAGGGACGAATGTACCTCCCCTACCTCCGATTGAAGAGATCAAAATACGTCCACTACATGCGATTCAAGGGACGAATGTACGTCCCCTACCTCCGATTGCAGATATCAAAATACGTCCACTACATGCGATTCAAGGGACGAATGTACGTCCCCTACCTCCGATTGAAGAGATCAAAATACGTCCATTACATGCGATTCAAGGGACGAATGTACGTCCCCTACCTCCGATTGAAGAGATCAAAATACATGCGATTTAAGGGACGAATGTACGTCCCCTACCTCCGATTGAAGAGATCAAAATACGTCCACTACATGCGATTCAAGGGACGAACGTACGTCCCCTACCTCCGATTGAAGAGATCAAAATACGTCCACTACTTCAAGGGACGAACGTACGTCCTCTACATCCGATCGAAGAGATCAAAATACGTCCACTACATGCGATTCAAGGGACGAACGTACGTCCCCTACATCCGATCGAAGATCAAAATACGTCCACTACATGCGATTCAAGGGACGAATGTACGTCCCCTACCTCCAATCGAAGAGATCAAAATACGTCCACTACATGCGATTCAAGGGACGAACGTACGTCCCCTACATCCGATCGAAGATCAAAATACGTCCACTACATGCGATTCAAGGGACGAATGTACGTCCCCTACCTCCAATCGAAGAGATCAAAATACGTCCACTACATGCGATTCAAGGGACGAACGTACGTCCCCTACATCCGATCAAAGAGATCAAAATACGTCCACTACATGCGATTCAAGGGACGAACGTATGTCCCCTAAATACGTCCATGTATGTCCTCTACATCCGATTAAAGAGATCAAAATACGTCCACTACATGCGATTCAAGGGACGAATATACGTCCCCTACATCCGATTGAAGAGATCAAAATACGTCCACTACATGCGATTCAAGGGACGAATGTACGTCGATTATACATCCTCTACACCTGATTGAAGCAATCAAAATACGTCCACTACGTCTGATTCAAGGGACGATTGTACGTCCTCTACACCCGATCGAAGAGATCGAAATACGTCCACTACAGGCGATTCAAGGGACGAATGTACGTCGATTATACATCCTCTACACCTGATTGAAGCAATCAAAATACGTCCACTACGTCTGATTCAAGGGACGATTGTACGTCCTCTACACCCGATCGAAGAGATCGAAATACGTCCACTACATGCGATTCAAGGGACGAATGTACGTCGATTATACATCCTCTACACCTGATTGAAGCAATCAAAATACGTCCACTACGTCTGATTCAAGGGACGATTGTACGTCCTCTACACCCGATCGAAGAGATCGAAATACGTCCACTACAGGCGATTCAAGGGACGAATGTACGTCCCCTACCTCCGACCGAAGAGATCAAAATACGTCCACTACAAAGTAACACTTAAACTGCAATACAATCATTACAGTATGTGGTTACTTTTAATTAGGAAGAAATTGTAATTTTGCAAACCCTCAAATTTTAAAAAATCTAAATGACAAATTGAATATAGGCAATATTTAGAAAAAATATTTCTAAGTCTCACGTAATCCATAAATCCATAATATTCGCACTGAAATCGGAGTAAAAAATAATAATCTTGAACTTCCCCTTTCTTGGTTTTTGAAAATCATTCAAGAATTTTAATAATACCAATCATTCGCAGATGGGAGTCGAGCGTAATCTTTAAAAAAGAGAGAGAGAGAGAGAGAGAGAGAGAGAGAGAGAGAGAGAGAGAGAGAGAGAGAGAGAGAGAGAGAGAGAGAATTATCAGGTGTGCACGAGCAGAATAAAGATATTCATGAAAAAAAAATCCGCTTTCCATTTTATATTCAGAAAACTTTAATCCAAATCAAAAAGTAATTGGGGCATTTCTTTCCTCAAGTTATTTCATTAGCAATTTTTATTTCTGCGGACTATGACATTAAATTATCTTTTGCAGGAATAGATTTTGGTAAAGATGACAATATTGAATGAAAACTAAATCTTCGCACTTCCCCAAGAGAGATTAGTTCATCAAACGTTCAGCTAGGCTCCACAAGGCACAAGAAGAGTTGGAAGACCCAGGCCTACATGGCTGAGGACTAAGAAGCGTGAAGTAGGAGATGATGAATGGAGAAGTATAGATTTAAAAGCTCAGGATAGTGACGACTGGCGAAATCTAACCGACGCCATTTGCGTCAATAGGCGTAGGATGATGATGAAGGACAAGTCGTAAAAGCGACTACATGATGATGATGAAATCTTCCACTCCGCTTACTACAAGGAAATGACCTTCTATAATCTATAAGTCTCATATCTTAACTATGGTCAAATATTTATAATCCAGATAAAAAATCAGAAGGGCACAGAAATACAAATATAAAAACGAGCACACGAAAAAGAAATCTCTTTAAAATTAATAAATTCTGCAACACACATGAAATACTAGTGTACGCGACCCGTCACTAATGACGGTTAATATTTGAATAGATATTCACACACAACTATTAAACCCCCCCCCCAACACCTTTCCTAATTAAAACACACCAGTTGTAGTTTCCCAGGATAACTCTCAGGGTACCCCCCCACCCATCAAGGTATGACTAATTCCCTTCCGCCACCTTTACTGAGGGACTATACTGTCCACATCGGGCACTCCTGCCACCTCAAGAATTGTTGCATTTGTTAATAGTCAGGCCTTCTCCATCATGAAGCTCAATGGTTCACAGTACTCTTGAAGTTTTATTCCAGCTGTGACCAAGTTGTGGAATGATCTTCCTAATCGGGTAGTTGAATCAGTAGAACTTCAAAAGTTCAAACTTGCAGGAAATGTTTTTTTTTTTTTATGTTGAACAGGCTGATATAAGTCTTTTTAAAGTCTATATATGACATATCTGTTTTGATGTTGCTAATGATTTTTAAAATATTTTACTTTAATTTTTCATTACTTATATCGTTTATTTATTTCCTTGTTTCCTTTCCTCACAGGGCTATTTTTCCTTTGTTGGAACCCTTGGGCTTAAAGCATCCTACTTTTCCAACTAGGGTTGTAGCTTGGCTAATAATAATAATAATAATAATAATAATAATAATAATAATAATAATAATAATAATAATAATAATAACAGTAATAATAATAATAATAATATGCTGCTGCCAATTAAAACAGAGCGTATTTGTACAGTTTCTATTCCTTTTGTACAATGGTCATTCACTGTCTTTGGGTAGAGTTTTCTTGCTTGAGGGTACAATCGGGGACACTATTCTATCTTATTTCTCTTCCTCTTGTTTTTTTAAAGGTTTTATAGTTTATATAGGAAATATTTATTTTAATGTTGTTACTGTTCTTGAAATGTTTTAAATTAATTGTTAGTTACTTTTTTTGTAGTTTCTTTATTTCCTTTCCTCACTGGGCTATTTTCCCTGTTGGAGCCCTTGGCCTTATAGCATTCTGCTTTTCCAACTAGGGTTATGGTTTAGCAAGTAGTAATAATAATAATAATAATAATAATAATAATAATGATGATGATAAAACGCAGGTATCATCAAATGCTTTAAATTCATCACGGATTTCAATCCATCATGAAAATACATCTTCTCAGTCCGGTCTTGTTTTGATGAATATGACTATCTCTCTCCCTTTTACGAAGCTTCATGTGAAATGGAA
This sequence comes from Palaemon carinicauda, assembly GCF_036898095.1. Lineage (NCBI taxonomy): Eukaryota > Metazoa > Arthropoda > Malacostraca > Decapoda > Palaemonidae > Palaemon > Palaemon carinicauda. The sequence continues at coordinate 104,040,596 of NC_090725.1, read as the reverse complement.
TGCTTTAAAGAAACGAACGGTGAGCATTATCTGTTATTCAAATTTGTTTGAACCTCGGCAATATACATCGTCTATCAATTTTGAGGCAAAAGATCAAAAGGAACTGAAATGTAATTTCCCCGTTTATGTTTTTCGTAACTCTCTCTCTCTCTCTCTCTCTCTCTCTCTCTCTCTCTCTCTCTCTCTCTCTCTCTCTCTCTCTCTCTCTCTCTCTCTCTTCCATTGCATACTCCGTTCTCATCATCTGTCTTTCTTCTATTTATCTTCAGCCCAACTTCGTGTGATATTTCATGCATTCTGGTAGGCAAGTATTGCAAATTCTGTGGTGTTCTGCTAACAAGAACAGCCTCTTCAGCTTACTCTAGGTCTGCTAAATTCCTCTCACCAAACCAGTCCAATCCTTCTCCACCATCTCTGACTGTTGTACGCATTACAAAATCCATGAGGAGGATAAACAACACAGGTGACAACACATTCCCTTGGAGTACTCTGCTGTTCACTGGAAATTCATTTGATAAGACTCCATTAACATTAACTTTGCACTTGCTATGCTCATGAACAGACTTAATCAAATTTACATATTTAAGAGGAATTCCCTATTAACGCAGGACTCTCCATAAAATTGGCCACTGCACGCTATCAAAGGCTTTTTCATAGTTCACAAATGCCCTCAAAAGGGGATTTCTATATTCTACGCATTGCTGTACATGACTCAAAATGAAAATTTAATCAGTGCAACTTCTACTTTTCTAAATCCTGCTTGTTCATATCTCAGCTTTTCATCAATCTTTTTCTTCAGTCTCTTAAGAATAAGCATACCACATATTTTCATAACAACTGTCGTAAGGGTTATGCCTCTGCAATTATTGCAATCAGTAAGGTGTCCTTTTCTTTTTCTTTTTGCCATTTTCATCAACACTCATAACTCCCATTCATCAAGTTTTGCCTCTCCATGCCACATTTTACAAAACAATCTTGAGGTACTCTAGGAGTCACTTCACTCTCGGCCAGTATCATCTAGTCACTTCATTTTCGGCCAATATCATCTCGACAATTATTCCATCGTATCTTTAGAGTTTTGAGGATAGCTTAAACTTCAAGCACACTGAATCATTCATGGGCACATCACAGTCTCCATCAGCTTCAGGTATATCAATCAAATTATTCCCTTCGTATCTCCTATTCATAACCTCACTAAAGTTTTCCATCCAACGTTGTCTTTCTTCATCTTCTGTTGTTATAAAAGATCCATCTCTCTTTTTGATGGGTATATGTTTCTTCTTCTTTACCCCCCTAGAGATTTCCTTAATAATTCTATGAGCAATTCTTACTCCAAAGCCACTTCCTGAATTCCTAGCTTTGTCAGCCTCATCTGCTTTACTGTCTAAATATTCTCTCCAGACATTCCTAGCTTTTCTTTTGACCTCACTATCAATACTGGAATACTTAGCCTGCTCTACCTTGTAATTTTCATTACTTTCTCAAAAACATTCAATAATCAAATTGTGTTTTTGTCTCCTTTTAATGGTATCCCAAGTTTCATTTGATATCCATATCTTTCTCCTTGTAACTGCATGTCCCAGGACTTCACTATCAACTGACTGATATATGTTCTTAATATCACACCATTCTTCACCCCTTTTGAGTTACCTTTACTTAAATGCCTTTAAAGCTATCTCTACATACAATGTCTTAAGTTACCTTTAATTACAAAGTCTTTCAAGCTTTCTTTACTTACAATCAAGCTACCTTTACTTAAAATGCCTTTTAGGTTACCTATAATAACAAAGTCTTTAAAGCTACCTTTACTTATAATACCTTTTAAGTACGTTTAATTACAACGTCTTTCGAGCTACCCTTACTAACTGTTCCTCCCTTTTGGATACCACAGCCTTGATCTTAAAAGGTTTTAGCCTTGCCGTTCTCAAAAGCCTTTAAGAAAAGGTTACTAACCTTAAGCATTTCCAAAACTTCATTACAAAACTTGATTGAATTCAATGGAAAGCTATCACAGTTTGCTCCATGGTGAGACGAGCATCTTCGCTATTGGGCTATACTGCGAGCCAGGACAGTACTTGGAAGGGTAACACCAAAAAATACCAAATGCCATTGGTACAATAGAACCCAATCACATAAAAACTTGATGAATAGTTCTTAAACTTCTTTTGTAGCTTTTCCTTATTTCCTATCCTCTCTGGGTTATTTTCCTTGTTGGAGCCCTTTGGCTTATAGCATCCTGCTTTTCCAACTAGGGTTGTAGCTTAGCAAGTAATAATAATAATAATAATAATAATAATAATAATAATAATAATAATGTAAAACATTTAATACCACACTGTCTCGTTGGAAAGGGCATATACTTGACTACACATACATATACAAACACATATATACACTACTATATATCCTTCCATCTATGATGGATATGAAACATTTATTAGAGTAGAAGGCAGGAGAGATTGGCTTGGTGCTTAATTGGGCCTAACACAGGTAACACAGGTGTGTATTATTACGTATCTAGGGCGGTTCAACATAATTATGAAGTGGTGCAGGCAGGTAGAGAATGCACAGTGGATGAAGATGTAAAGTTGTGATATAAATGAGGTGTGAATTGATTATACAATGGATGTATATAAATGATGCTATGCCGATTGGGGATAGTGAAAGGAAACCAAAAAGATCCTAGTAATATAATTTGAAAGTATATGAAAGAGGAAAAAGCTGAAAGTAAACTGCACTAGGAGTAAAATAAGAGGGAATGGAAGAGTGAGTTCTGAATGTTTGTAAAATAATTTGAATGTGTATAGAATAGAAAAAAAAGTTGAGGGTAAACTGAGTAGGAGTGAGAGAATGAGAGTGAATGGAAACGAGAAAGATTGAGTTATGAATGTTTGTAAAATAATTTGATTATAAAATAGAAAAAAGAAGTTGAGGGTAAACTGAGTAGGAGTTAATCGAATAAGAGTAAATGGAAACGAGAAAGATTGAGTTATGAATGTTTGTATGGATGGTGGAAGTAATAAATTGTATGAATTTTTATAAGTATTTTGGAGTATATGTAATGTATGATGGCAAAATGGAAGAAGAGACCAGTCAAAGGATACATATAGCAAGAATATTTCCAGGATATTTAGAATGATTGGTTACAGACTGTGGAAGACAGGGTGTGAAAGTATGATAAGTATTGTTAAGTTGACTCTCCTTTATGGCAATGAAGTGAAGAGGTTAGATTGAATGGGATAAAAATAGAAATAGATTGTGGATGTACTTTATATAATATCCACTATATATAAGTATGGAAGAAGACTGGTTTTACACACACACACACACACACACACACACACACACACACACACATATATATATATATATATATATATATACACATATATTATATATATATATATATGTATATATAGTATATATATATTATATATATACATATATATATGGTATATATGTATATATATAGTATATATCTATATCTATATCTATATATATATATAATATATATAATATATTATATATATATATATATATATATATATATATATATATATATATATATATATATATGTATGTATATATATATATATCCGTCAGGGCACGCTCAGCAGCATTACCCTATGAATAACTACTTTGTCTCTCCCCATCCTTCAGGTAGCCTGGAGAGGGATTAGCCATACCCTGCTGAGAGGGGTTAGCCCATGAGGTGCACTCGAAAACGATAATCTCCCACAAATCGCCTAAACTGCCGTGTTGTAATTAGTCTTAGTATTGAGAAATGCTTTAGGACAGTTCGCATACATTATTTTAGAAAAAAATCTGATCGAGTACAATATGTGGAGATGAACAGAGTTGGTAAATAATTGGTATAGGTTAGAATTGTTCATAAACAATAGGTTTCTAGAACAAACAAAAGGCATTATATTGTTTTATTTAATTATGATGAAACGTGTTACACCTTTTTTTGTTACATTTTTATTGAATTGATTACTGAAATATTTTTAAATGGGTTCGTATACAAAATTCATAATCATTGTGCGATGAAAAAAATTTATTTGAATGCTCTATTTATTTTCGTAATTTTTGTAAACAAACTGACGACACAGCAATTTTATTATCTTTTTGTCCTTTGTTAGTTAACAAAGAACATATACTATGATGTCAAAATTTTCTGAAAGGGTGTACATTCTATATTCATTGGCTTTATATAAACTGTTAATCTGTGCGATTCACTTGTGTGTGTGTGTGTGTGTGTATATATATATATATATATATATATATATATATACATAATATATCTATCTATCTATCTATCTATCTATCTATCTATCTATATATATATATATATATATATATATATATATATATATATAACCGTTGAAAACAGCACCTGAATTGGGAAATATCGTGTGAGTCAGGTTTCAGTCTGCTTTGAAAACAAGAGCCAGGCCTTAGTCTGCTTTGAAGACTTGAGTCAGGCTTTAGTCTGCCAGGGAATGGGCTTTGAAAAGACATATGGATTGATACAGGGAAGGCATCAATAGTCAAGATAACAACTTGGTGTGTGAATTAAGGCTTTATTATGACAAAGTGATGATGGTGTGATAGTAGTGATAAATAAAACTATATGGCACTTACTACAGGTTCTAGTCCCCTATTTGAAACGTCCCTCCCTGGTGATTGCCAAGCTACGGTTCAAGTCCCGCTCAAGCTCGATAGTTTCTTGTAATATCAGCAACCTCACTATCCTCGTGAGCTAAAGATGGGAGGTTTGCGGGAGCCTATAGGTCTACCTGCTGAGTCATTAACAGCCATTGCCTGGCCCTATCTGGTCCTAGCTTAGGTGGATAGGGGACTTGGGTGCTGGTCATATTTTTACTTTATATGGTTAATCTTTAGGGCATTGTCACTGTCCCTTGCCTCTTGAATGTAAGGGTTGTTGTGTGTAACATGATATATGATAGGGTTGCTGTGGCCTGATTGGTAACGTCTCTGCCTGGTGTTCGCCAGTAGGGGGTTCGAGTTCCGCTCAGACTCATTAGTGCCATTAGTGTTTGCAACCTTACCATCCTTGTGATCTACGGTTGGGGGGTTTGGGGGAGCCTATAAGTCTATCTGCCGAGTCATCAGCAGCCATTGCCTGGCCCTCCCTGGTCCTAGCTTGGGTGGAGAGAAGGCTTGGGCGCTGATCATATAATATATGGTCAGTCTCTAGGGCATTGTCCTGTTCGCTAGGGTAATGTCACTGTCCCTTGCCTCTGCCATTCATGAGAGACCTTTAAAAATTTAAACCAACCAATTCACAAAACCTCTTCATAATTTTGGACTTAACTGACCCAATGATTCTTGATAAAACAACAAACAGTCTCCTACGAGAATACACTCGGTACAACTGGTAATACTTGAAAGGTTAAAGGTTTCATCAGAATAAATGATCAACAGAACGTCAGCCGGCAAGCCTAACACCCACACTGTGATACCCAACCACAGCAGTGGCCTCCCCAGTAAGCGGATTAAACTCACGATTTCTGGCTGGGATCGATCTGCCGCCATGCGAATCCTAGGCGAACAAGTTACCAATGTTCTAGCCAGGAGGCTTGTATAAATTTCAATAGGCTAAAGCTCTTTGTCAGAATGTCATTACTGTTCTGCAAGTGGATCCCTGATATTTCTTGGTTAGAAATTTGTTTGTCATCTATTCTTTCAAGCACAAATTGTAGAGGTTTGGTTTGAATTTACTTATGAATGCTTTACTCTGTTCTTTACCTTATGACAAGAAATTTCAATTGGTTTATCGACACTTATGACAGGCTGGTGACAGTTTTTAATCGTGCAGATTGATATTAAAAGAACACTTCTAGTTGCATTCATAACTACAGGAAATATATATATATACATATATATATATATATATATATATATATATATATATATATATATATATATATATGTATATAATATATATATATATATATATATATATATTTATATATATATAATGTATATATATATATATGTGTGTATTTATATATACATGTACACACACACACATATATATATATATATATATATATATATACATATATATATATATGTATATATATATATATGTATATATATATAAATATATATATATATATGCACATATAAATGAAGATATATATATATAATAATATATGAATATATACATATGTATATATATACTGTATATATAAATACATATACAGTATATATGCGTGTGTATGTGTATATATATGTGTATTTATATATACACATATGTGTATATAAATACATACATACATATATATATATATACATATATATAAATAAAGATATACATATAAATATATATATATATATATATATATATATATATATATACTGTATATATATATACATATATATAAATGCGTGTGTATATATATATATATATATATATATATATATATATATATATATATATATATATATATATATACACATAATCATTCATCTTCTCCCTCCCAAGAAAACTTTAACATTTGTGCGTCTCCTTCTCTTTGCCCTATTGAAACAACGCCTTCCCCATCGGCATTTCTCCCTCCCCTTGTTTCTATCAGCCGAGCAATACTTTCTCGTTGTAAAACTCCGACGAACAAAAGACTGCAGTTCCTCTTTTTCCGCAATACTGCCATCGACGAAGGAAACCCAGGAGACTTAGCTGCACTATCTCCCAACTTGACCCGAAACTTCTCTTCGACCTCATCAGCCTTTCGGAATGATCCTTTCTTGGAGCCGGATTGATTTGGAAGAGTTACCCATCTCAAATAGTTTTTAGCCAGAGAGGTTACCATTTTCTTTGGGTGCACAACCGTCTTCGGTTGGGTACGAGATGTAAGCGTTGTGTAGGTTCTTTTTATTCTTTATATATATATATATATATATATATATATATATATATATATATATATATATATATATATATATATATATATATATATATATATATATATATATATAAAGCTAAACTAAACTAAATTTTACAAACGATGAAGAAGCGAAGCTCTGCGAAGAACTCCATAACTTTAAAAGTTCAAGCTTGCAGCGAATATTTTTTTAGAGATAGTTTATATAAAAAGAACTATTCTAAAGTGGATAATGTATTTAAAATATTTTATTCTAATTGTTCATTACTTCTCTGATAGTTAATTTATTTCCTCATTTCCTTTCCTTACTGGGCTATTTTACCATGTTGGGGCAATTGGGAAGGAAATTTTCAATAGATGACGTTAGTCTAAACGCTCGGTAAAACATTGTGCTAAATGTGTTTAACTTGAAATTAGCATAGCATCTACTCAAAAAGTTAACTCCGAATCCCGTGTGAGAAGGTTTTCTGTAAATATTCGTGTCTATACCGTTATTTGATTTTTTTTTTTTTTTTTTATTAAAATATATGAGATTTGTAATTATATTAGTTTCCTGAACCGGTACATTTGTATATAGGGGCGTTTAGACTAACGTCATCTTTTGAAAATTTTCATAAGGAAATATTTTTCCTGTAGAAATTCTTTTCCAACAATGGTTTCCCATCCAAAATCTTCTATTACAATCTCAGAACTTATCTCAACAGTATATTTTGTCCTAAATCAAAGAAATTTGGTCCAAAAAAAACTTGAACTCATCAAATTACCATATTTTAATGATGAAACAAACAAATATATTAAAATCAAAATACATGAAATCCTGAGTAAATACCTACCACAAATTAAACCGAATAAAATATTCTATAATTACTCCAAAATAAAAAGTTTTGTTAATCATAAAGATAAGCTGCAAAAGATCTTTGACTCAATGGTGGTTTACTTGTTCAACTGACCAAATTGCCAATTAGCTTATATTGGTTCCACGAAAAAAAATGCATTTTTTTCTCGCTACCAAGATCACAATGGAATTAGCAGCCGAACTGGCAGAGCCTTGTCTCCAAACCTTTACAGTCCAGCATACGAGACCATTGCGACATGGATTGTAAGTGTTCGTTCTCTTTGGACAACTTTTCAATAATATACAGAGGTTCATATGAAAATGAAATAAGAATAGCAGAGTCAATTTTTATAAAATCTAAAAAGCCACAACTTAATCAAGAAATTTTTAGTTTTCCTTTGAAGATTGCCTAATTATGCCTTTTCCCATTCTAACTTAGATTCTATTTGTTTACAATATTTATGTACAGCTTGCTCTTTATTGTTTTACTTTCTTTTACCCAGGAACATGATTATGAACACAGATGTTTGAAACGTCGTTATTTGTTGCTGATGGAAATAAATTTAATAATGTTTGGCGTTGTCGTAATTCTCCCGTTCCTTATTATTATTATCAATATTATTATTATTATCATTATTATTATTATTATCATTATTATTATTATTATTATTATTATTATTATTATTATTATTATTATTATTACAGCAGTGTCAGCGCAGCATCGACTAAAAAAACGGCCAAATTGGCTTTTTTTCCTGTCATTTCCCTTGCATTAATGCAAAAGAAACTTTTGGAATCGCTAATGTAAGCCAGGAATTATATTAACATTAATTATTTTCTCTCTCTTACGCTGATGCTCTTCAGCATTTTACTGTTGGAAAATGACGGAACTAATATATGTATATATGTGTATGTGTGTATGTATATATATACACACACACACACACACACACATATATATATATATATATATATATATATATATATATATATATCTATATACATTTATATGAATATGTATATATATATATATACATACATACATATATGTGTATATACAAATACATATACATATATACATATATATACATATATATATATATATATATATATATATATATATATATATATTCATGTATATATGTATGTGTATATATATAATATATATATATATATATATATATATATATATATATATACTGTATATATATATATTCAAATAAGCACTATATTTTAATATATTAATGTCTGGATTCTCTTACCGACCTCGGGATCAGAGCCCAAAGGCGGAACCACTCAAAGACAATAGCTTCAGACCGGCCGGGAATCGAACCCTGGTCCAGGAAACTTGTAATGAGAGTGACATAACACTTATTTGAATATGAAAACACGTCTAAATGTGCAAAATTTATCATTTTATATATATATATATATATATATATATATATATATATGTGTGTGTGTGTGTGTATATTATATATATATATATATGTGTGTATATATTATATATATATATATATACATACATACATATATACATATATATTCCATATCTCTTTCTGAGTGGTGATAGCTTAACGTGGTGAAAGGATTTGTGCATCGCAATGATCAGCAAAGCTGTACTAGTCAGGGCCATCCAAACTAAGCAGTTTTGCTGTGAGCGATCAGACAAACGTCTCCCACCATCATCAACACTTAGTGGCCAGCGTGTGAATGAAAGCTAACCAAACCACAAAAATGAATAAGGATATGACTGACGCTTTTCTCCTGCAGTGGACTGGATACGTCTGAATTTGTTGTTGTTGTTGTTGTTGTTGTATGTATGTATGTATGTATGTATGTATGTATGTCATCACCAACCGTTGCTAGTCCACTGCAGAACAGAGGCCTCAGAGATTTCTTTCAACTCGAATCTGTTTATGGTCTTTGTAAGCTAGCTTTTACCCACAAATATTCTTAACTTGTCAACCCATCATCTTCTCTCCCCGATATAAAGATAAATATATAAACAGCACGCACACGCGCACACACACACACACATATATATATATATATATATATATATATATATACACACACAAATACTTGCATGACAGTGACACTACCACTCAGCCACGAAGAAAGAATTTTATCTTTCTTCGTGGCTAAGTCATACAAGTATCCTGGACCAGGGTTCGAAACCCGGCCGGTCAGATGCTATAGTCTTTGAGTGATTTCGCCTGGGGCTCTGATCCCGAGGTCGGTAAGTGAATCCAGACTTTCATGTACTAAAATATGTGGTTTATCTGAATATGAAAAAACACGTCTAAATGTGCAAAATTTATCATATATACAGTATATATATTATTGATCATACTATTATTCGGTATTTCAAGATTTCCTCATATAACACACACACACACATATTGATGAACGCATTACCTATACGAAAAAACTTTAACATCTATTTTTTTTTCTTTTTTGCACTCACACTGGGTCATGCAACTATAAAAGTGAAACCACAGAGATTTAATTTCTCATATATAATCTTTCCGTTTCATCCCAATTAACATAGTCAGCTCATAGTCATTAATACAAGCCCAGAAAATTCGGGTTCTACCCCAAAAAGACCCTTTTACATAGCTTCGTAAAATTTAAAAGCAGCTGTTGCAAGTTTTCTTAATTTATCTTGGAGAGTTTCTAGTTAAGTTACGGAAATGTTTTCCTTGCATTTGCTGGTATTTTTAAAATGTAGTTTCCCCATATAATAAAGAGCAAGTGTCTGTGTATATAAAAAATTATATGTGTATACATATATATGTATACATTTATATATATATATATATATATATATATATATATATATATACACACATTTATATATATATATATATATATATATATATATATATATACTGTATACATATACTGTATATATGAATATATATACATATATATATACACATACATATATATACATATATACATACATGTATATGTATGTTTATATATAAACATATTTATACATATATACATTATATATATATATATACTGTATATATATACAGATATATACATATATACATACATATAAATATATGTATGTTTGTATATAAACATATTTATATATATATATATATATATATATATACATACTGTATATATACATATATATTTATATATAATATATATATAGATATATATATATATATATATATATATATATATATATATATATATATATATATATATATATATTTCCAATCACGGTCAGTGGCATTACCCAATGTATAACTATTTGGTCTCTCCTTGTCCCTAGGGTAGAGTTAGTGGGAATAGTTAGGAAAGGCGGGAGAGGGTGACAAGGATTGAATCTGCGCATGCGCGTGTGTGCATAACTATCTACATATTTAGCCCTCATTTTTGACGGGACGCGTACACTAGGTTATATATAATAAGATTTAAAGAGTAATCTATGTTTTCGGACACTTGTATGATTAACAAACACGACTGATATTTCTCAATTTGTCATTGAATCGAAGTAATTTTTAGTTTGAGCTTTTTTTTTTACTGCCGATTGGGTTCCTTTTTCCAATAATACAATTGCATACACCATTTTACTTGGCAATGATGTCATATATATCAAGACGAGGGATAGATGGAAATGGTTTGGGTATGCTCTTCGCACTCCCCAAGAGAGATTAGTTCACCAAACGTTCAGCTGAGCTCCACAAGGCACTAGAAGTTGGAAGACTCAGGCCTACATATCATGGCCCTACGAGGTTAGGGACTTTGTATGATTTCAAAGACATCAATAACTAAGAAAATAATACAGAAGAGATTACAAAGGCAATTTATCAATTCTCTTTAGTCATATTTTGTTGATTAAATTGTCCTTGAAACGTTAAGATACCAATATGCTGACATAAGTCTCTTTTCATAGTTTATATATGAAAGATCTATTTCAATGCTGTTACTATTCTTAAACTATTCTATTTTAATTGTTCATTACCTCTCTTGTAGTTTATTTCCTTATTTCCTTTTCTCACTGGGCTATTTTTCCATGTGGGACACGGGCTTGGAGCATCTTGCTTTCCTAACTAGGGTTGTAGCTTAGCTAATAATAATAATAATAATAATAATAATAATAATAATAATAATAAAAATACCTTATTTGACTTGTCTATAATTTCGTTCTAAAAACAATCATGAAATTCCATGACATCGCCACGGATAGTTTGAGACTTTTAAAGCCTTTTACAAATGAATCTAACCCTTTCAAAATATCTAATCAAAGTGAGATAACAGGTCTAAACACATCAGCTTATACAAACCGACAGGATAAACTGTTAATGCTCGGACAAATCCATTTACCTATCCATTTTCATAACTATTTATAATAAATACCTCTGATAATGAATGCTATATCGCATCAGGATAAAAAGGTAATATATATGCTAATACTCGTGATTTATTCAAA
>NC_090725.1:104015891-104023391 GCF_036898095.1 Palaemon carinicauda | reverse complement strand
CAGGTGGAGCTAGTTAACAGGTGGAGCTAGTTAACGAGGAAGGGTGGGGGGGGGGGGCTTAGTTATACCCGAGGAGAGTTAGTTAACCCAGAAAGGTGTGGCAGGTAATTTCGGTTCTGTACAGGAGCGAAAGTCATAATTCCAGGCAACCTTCTAACGAGCTAGGCATGAAGATGATGAAAGTATTAGCCAAGGTCACTACCTGGAACTGGTAGAGGTCAAGGCAGGAACTATACATATGTGTGTGTGGAGAATATGTTGTCCAAATGTATTGTCATTTATGAGAAAGAAGTTAGCATATATTTACCAATCCCCCTCGTCTGGGAAGATTGAGGATATAATTCTAAACAAGCGTTGCTTGATTATGAGGTTTACCTACATCTAGCATCCGATCCAGTAAATAACGCAGCGACTGCTGCACCATAAGCAAGGGAAAGAAAGAAGAGATAGAAAGGTCCAGTCAATCTCACCTCTCTCTCATTCTAGAATAATCTAGATATACGTCGCAATCGCTATTTTAGACAAAATATTTTTTTTCCTGTCATGGAACAAGGTTCACTATATGCTGCCTTGAACAGCAAACCTAGGATAAAGGTATCCAAAGGCCTGTGGTTATACTCCCATAGGTAATGGGTAGCGAAGGTTGTTTATCATTACGAAACTCCTGTACACATGAGCTGTAACATTGACAGCTTCTTCCTGGGAGATAGGATAGGTCTGACATATGAATCCTGCATGGTCCTTTCATCTCTTTGCTTGCAGGCAAAGTTCGTCTCATGGCCCGCCAAAACCCCAAAGTTATCGTGTCCTTGTATCTCTTCTCTTATAACTTACATTGCTGTAGGAACAGTCGTAGTGTACTATCAGGACAGGATGGTAAGTTACCCTGGTCCCCGCTAGACGTTTCCTGTAGGTAAGAGATGAAGGACTCTAAAGTTGTGAACAGCTGGGTTGTAGGTGCTGGCCATGAACTTCTGAGCTAAGGTGAGAGAGACACTCCTCTATCCTTCTGAATGACTTGTGACACAAGATATCCAGTTCTTCTACTTGCTTCACTGAAGCTAAAGCTAGTAGAAGACAATCTCGAGGGTCAAAGCCTTTAATTGTTGTTTTTTTCGATCAGTTTGCCCGGCATACAGACGAGCTGGGGCTCTTGGCACAATGCACTAGCCACCAAGTGCACACAGTGTGTGCTCTCAGTGAAGCAGCTGCTCAGCACCAGCATCGTAGCTGCAGAAGTCACAGTTTTTCTTATTATAACTAGGCACTTTTAGAGTGCTATCCGTCCTACATGATTTAGTAGGTTCATTTGAGAGACCTGAGTAATCCTGATACACTCTGCGCAGCTTGAATTCCCTTTAAGGACAAGACAGTCTCAGACTCATCATGAGTCTTGGCGACGCTTTCGAAGAGTCAAGGCCTCAGTCCTAATTGAAAATTGAGGATTGAGGAGTATCCTTCACAGCGGAAATCGAGGGGCTTTCCCAACGAAGGGAAATAGAGACAAAAAGATCTGGATACCATTCGGCATGTGGCCACTTGGGAGTGTTCAGGGTAAACTTGAGTGAGATGGGTACGAACGTTAACTTCATCTTTATACTTTGGTGCCCGATGATTAAGTTGGAAATAAGCACTCTTAAAGAAAAATCAGTATGCATACATACATACAAATATATATGAAGCGATGGAGCAGTGAGTTTGAGTCTGAGTCTGATGATGATGATGATGATTATTATCATTATCATTGATTATTATCATTATCATTATTATTATTATTTTTATTATTATTATTATTATTTGCTAAGCTACAACCCTAGTTATAAAAGCAGAATGCTATAAGCCCAGGGACTCCAACAGGGAAAATAGCCCAGGGAGGAGAGGAAATAAGGAAAAATAAAATATTTTAAGAACTAACATTAAAATAAATATCTTCTATATACTCTATAAAATCTTTAGCAAAACAAGAAGAAAAATTAGAGAGAATAGTGTGCCGAGTGTACCCTCAAGCAAGAGAACTCTAACCCAAGACAGTGGAAGACCATGGTACAGAGGCTATGGCACTACCCAAGACAAGAGAACAATGATTTGCTTTTGAAGTGTCCTCCTCCTAGAAGAGCTGCCCACCATAGCTAAAAGTGTCCTTTCTACCCTTACCAAGAGTTAAGTAACCAATGAACAATTACAGTGCAGTTGTTAACCCCTTGGGTGAAGAAGAATTGTTTGGCAATCTCAGTGTTGTCAGGTGTATAAGGACAGAGGAGAATCTGTAAAGAATATGCCAGACTATTTGGTGTATGTATAGGCAAGGGGAAAGAACCGTAACTAGAAGGATACAAAGTAGTACTGTCTGGCCAGTCAAAGGACCCCATAACTTTCTAGAGTTAGTATCTCAACGGGCGGCTGGTGCCTTGGCCAACCTACTACCTACAAAAAAGCAAAGTGTTTCAGTAACACAGATACGGATTTCTTGAAAATCCTTCCATTTCTGACTGATGCTTTCACAGTGAGTTGGATCAATAAAAAAAAATAGTGATGCAATCAAGTATCTTTTCCCCCTTGGGACTTGCTGAGAAATCAAAGTGTGATGTTGTTAAACATTTTACGACGTCTGGTAACTAGTCGCAATGTTATTTTCCAAAGTTAAATTGCCTTTACAGTTGAGGGTTATTGAAAGGTCATAAAATATTGGCAAAAAAAAAAAAAAAATCTAGTCCAGAATGCCTATCAAAGTGAAGAAAATTGAATTCAAGGGAAACTTTCAGATAGGACACGCCATTTAACTCTCAACTTGCTCTTCATATCCAAACGTGTTTAAACGACCGAAGCAGAAGGGATGATAACAGAAAAGTTTTGATACGATGAATATTGACAACGAAGAAAAAAAGACTTCGACTATTTTGGCTTTATCTCTCATTCTTACTTGAATCATTACCTTAATTTGAACACAATGGATTAATGAAATTCCAGGTATTTTAAGCCGTGCAAATTACAAGATAACATTGATTTCTATTAAATTTCCTTAAAAAGAAAATGAATAACAAAGAACTTCGTGCAACAAAAAAGTATGATATAAAGTAACACATAAAATCTATTGATAACAAGATTATAAGCAAAAACCCAGCAACAGATAACTGTCTATTGAAGACACCTAGTATGAAATTACCTTTTTTCCAATCAGGCAGTATTCATAAATTATTTCAATACTAATATTTCAAATCTAGAAGAAACAATTATTATTATTATTATTATTATTATTATTATTATTATTATTATTATTATTATTATTATTATTATTATATTACCATAACCAATATTTGAATTATTAATTGTACTATCATTATCGCTCTCATCCAAGAAGAACATTTAAAAATACAGTGGGCCTGAAGAAAAAAAAATTACAGGGCACGTATAAAAGTTAATAACTATAAATCAAAATAGTTTTGAAATATATATATATATATATATATATATATATATATATATATATATATATATAATTAAAAAATACAAGTACAATGTGAGTGCGTGAGTAAATATTTATACAGTGGGACCTTCAGAAGTTCAATCTTGCAGTGAATCATTTTGATGTTGAACAGGCTGGCATAAGTCTCTCTTCATAACTTATATATGACAGATCAATTATAGCGTTGTTACTGATCGTAAGATATTTTATGTTCATTACTCATTGTTTATAACTTATCTTGAAGATTGTTTGTTTCCAAATTTCCTTTCTTCACTCTGCTATTTATCCCTGTTGGAGTGCTTATAGCGTCTTGCTTTTCAAACTACGATTGTGCTTGGCTTATAATAATAATAATAATAATAATAATAATAATAATAATAATAATAATAATAATAATAATATACTAATAATAATAATAATTATAACCATAATAATAATAATAATAATAATAATAATAATAATAATAATAATAGCATATTTGGATAAATACAAATTGCCAGGTCGACTTGCACAAAATGTCGCCTAATGATACAGTAAATGCAAGTTACGAAATTAGGCCTCGTTTCCAAATCCACCACATTTTCCTTAAATTAGAGAAAGTTCTCTTCCTTAAATAGTTCAAAATTTCAAGACGTCCAAAGAATAACTCACTATAAATCTTTTTCTAAAAACCCCAGTATAAGATACAAAAATAAAAAGAAAAAGGGAAGGGATTTTTAAAAACGTTTACCTTCATCAACTATGTATATAGTCCAATAAACTGTTTGCAATAGTTCAATTCGTTTCCATTCTAATTTCCAGTACTCCAGAACTTCAGAGATAAATTATCCTCTCTCTCTCTCTCTCTCTCTCTCTCTCTCCTCTCTCTCTCTCTCTCTCTCTTCTCTCTCTCTCTCTCTCTCTCTCTCCTTTGCGACTTTGGAATTAATTAATATCATGGAGGGGCATTTCAAAAGAGAAGTGACCAAGTGATCAAATATACTCAATCTTGGTTTCCAGTACTTTGAAAACTATATTTTCCAGTTTTGATACTCATCATAATATCCTCCTGCGCCTATTAACGCAAAGGCCCTCGGTTAGATTTCGCCAGTCGTCTATATGTTGAGCTTTTAATTCAATACTTATCCTTTCATCATCTCCTACTTCACGCTTCATAGCCCTCAACCATGTAGGCCTGGGTCTTCCAACTCTTTTAGTCCCTTGTGGAGCCCTGCTGAACGTTTGGTGAAGTAATCTCTCTTGGGGAGTGCGAAGAGCATGCCCAAACTATCTCCATCTACCCCTCTCCTCGGGTAATCTCTCTTACAGTTTCATTTCTAATTCTGTCCGGCCATTCAACTCCCAATATCCTTTTGAGGGCTTTGTTCTCAAATCTACTAAATCCATTGGAGATTGTTTCATTGTCATACCATGACTCATGTCCATAAAGTAACATCGATTTCACTAAACTAATATATAGTGTGATTTTTATATGCAAGTTCGGGCGATTTGATAACCAAATTTTACTTAACCTAACCATTGTCTGAAATATCATTGGAAGGAGAAAGGATTAATGAGGTAGAATTATTTAAGTATTTAGGAACTATTTTCTCCAATATAGGGTCTTAAGAATTAGAGTGACACATAATGGGGCCACAGGCTCTTGCGTTGGCAGCCCGTAACAGTATTTACCTCTTATTTTAAAACTGATGTCCAGCTGGACGCAGGAATTCCTGGTTCACCTCGCTTTGAAGAAGTACAACTCAGCCACACATTAACTGCATGACTATAGTCTATTTTTTATAGCGGTGCATATTTGCACCGACTCACAGGGGTGCCCTTTTAGCTCGGAAAGGTTCCTGATACCTGATTAGTCGGAAGTATTTTTGTCCGAACACCTTCATTGTTCTCAAATAATTACCAACTAATGTGAATCAAAACTTATTTACTAACATATATTTCTCCATCAGATATATGTTTTGCCAATAAACAATGTGAAAGAATAAATATATTATAAAGAATCGTCTTGGTAAGTCTAAATTTAATAACACAATCCGCCGAAGTCAACGACAGCTGCTTATTTTCGGATGCACGATTTGTAATTTTGTAATTTTTCACATATTTTAACCCAAACTGGGATAAATTACACTCATCATAAGTTAAATATGTTGTTGTAAACTTTCTTCGAATACCAGAATTTACCAAAAATATGGAATTAATAAAACCCGATATTTGTGAAAACTTATGGGGAGTTAAAATAACAGCCTGCAGTGGCCTGGCGGGAAAACAATCCCTTCCGACTGTCATAGACTCAGTTTTCTTTTTCGTAAATAGTTCGGTCTATTCCTTTCAATTTAAATAGTCTTGCATTGGCTCTCTTCGTAATATTTTGCTTAGTACGTTCCCACATTCCTGTTCCTCACCTACTATCCATCTATTTTCCCCGATATCCCTTCTTTCATATATGGGATATCCGCACTACGATTCCTTATTTCTTTTCCTCTGTGGAAAGTGTCGGCTTGGGGGGAAGCGCGTGCTAGTCTCATTAAAATAGTGTAGAGGCGGGAATAAAAAAAAAATACTATGCTTAATTTCATTTGATATAATGTGAGCTACTGAACAGGTTTACAGAATAGGCTATACTTGCTACACAGCATAAAATTCATGTTGCTATCATTATTTACATACTTACTGACGTAAGGTACAAAACATAAGGAATCGTAGTGCGGATATCCCATATATGAAAGAAGGGATATCGGGGAAAATAGATAGATAATAGGTGAGGAACGGGAATGTGGGAACATACTAAGCAAAATATTACGAAGAGAGACAATGCAAGACTATTTAAATTGAAAGGAATAGGCCGAATTATAATACGAAAAAAAAAAAAAAAAAAACTGCGTCTATGACAGTCAGAAGGGATTGTTTTCCCATCAAGCCGCTGTAGGCTGTTCTTTTACCTCCCCATAAGTTTTCACAGATATCGGGTTTTATTAATTCCATGTTTTTGGTATATTATGGTATTCAAAGAAAGTTAATAACAACATATTTAACTTATGCTGAGTGTAATTTATCCCAATTTGGGTTAAAATATGTGAAAAATTACAAAATTACAAATCGTGCATCCGAAAATAAGCAGCTGTCGTTGACTTCGGCGGATTGTGTTATTAAATTTAGACTTACCATGACGATACTTTATAATATATTTATTCTTTCACATTGTTTATTGACAAAACATATATTTGATGGAGAAATATATGTTAGTAAATAAGTTTTGATTCACATTAGTTGGTAATTATTTGAGAACAATAAAGGTGTTCGGACAAAAATACTTCCGACCAATAAGGTATCAGGAACCTTTCCGAGCTAAAAGGGCACCCCTGTGAGTCAGTGCAAATATGCACCGCTATAAAAAATAGACAATAGTTTCCGTGTTTAGACCCGCCCACTACCCTCTGCCATCTCTTCTTACACTTTATATTTGGTTTCTCGCCGCGAAGTAAGGGTGTTACAGGGTGCGCTTTTTGAAGCAAGATGTACTCCTGTGTCTAACTGCATAGTATTTTTTTATTAAATTCTCCTAACCCCTAAAAAAATAAAAATAAATTGTAATATAACGAAACTATAATATCCAATCATTAAAAAAAAAAAAATTATTTTTTAACAATCGACTCTTCTTCGCCCATTCTCTCTCTCTCTCTCTCTCTCTCTCTCTCTCTCTCTCTCTCTCTCTCTCTCTCTCTCTCTCTCTCTCTCTCTCTCTCTCTCTCTGGCTAAATAGATAAGTAGATACATACACATATATACATACATATATTATGTATGTATGATTAAATACATACTTACATATATATATACACATTATATATATATATATATATATATATATATACTGTATATATATATATATATATATATATATATATATATATATATATATATATATATATATGCTTATATATACCAGAATACCATTGGGGGGGAGGGTGATGTTCTCCAGCAAAAGGCCAAAAAACTTCATAACAAGATTTGTGTGAGATTTAGATACTGAAAAAGCC
>NC_090725.1:104008391-104013391 GCF_036898095.1 Palaemon carinicauda | reverse complement strand
GAAATTGCCACTTTACTTTTCATAATCTCATATTTATCAATAAATGTGAAGTTATGAACTGCTTTTATATTCTGTACTATTATATCCACGACTGAAAGACACGCACATGGACTTTATGCCACACAGCTAATTACTGTTTTCTACTTACAGAAATCATTCTGGAACGCCCCCATTAGAAAATAATATTCTAAAAGAGAAGATATCTTACAAGCAATTCATCATACTTATTATAATATTCTTTTGTATCTCTACAGTCATTAGTTGAAACAAGGTTACTCTAAAGCATTACATATTGTTATGTTTAACAGGCTCATATAAGTCTTTTTATAGTCTATATATGAATTATCTGTTTTAATGCTGTTAATGTTTTTTAAAATATTGAAAATTTATTATTTAAATTTTTTCATTGCTTCTTATATCGCTTATTTATTTCCTTGTTTCCTTTCCTCACTGGGCTATTTTTTCCCGTTAGAGCCCTTAGGCTTATAGCAACTTGCTTTTCCTATTAGGGTTGTAGCTTGGCTAATAATAATAATAATAATAATAATAATAATAATAATAATAATAATACTTCAAGCAGAGAGAGCCAATAATGAGGAGAAAGATATCTTCTTTCAATCTTAAGCAAGAGTCATATCCGTGGAAGCTATTTAAAAGTTATAAGCTTTCGTAGAAGCAACTTTTATTAGGAAACTGCTATTATCAGCGTTCAGGTTTTTCGGCGCATGCTCAGCTAGCTAATTGTCCATGACAGTTTCTTTGATCATTAAATGAAAAATAGTTTGGCCTTTTCTAACGACCCCATTTGGATCTCTTATTTGGCATGTAGCCTATATGCAAAACTAATTAATCTAGATAAAACTAATCTAAAAATCTATCCACAAGAGACGTGCTTTTAATACCCCTAATTACGTGTCGGATTAAAATATCATAAGTTATCCAATTCACAAGATGAAATGCATTTATTATGATTCCATACATAATCAAAAGAGTACTTAATACATCATAACTTTTACTTTACACCTGCTTACGCTTCTTTGTCATAATTAAATACATATACCAAGGCACTTACCCCAATTTTGGGGGGTAGCCGACATCAAAACAAATGAAGAAAAAGGGACCTTTCCTCTCTACGTTCCTCCCAGCAAGACAAGGGACTCAACCGAGTTCGGCTGGTACTACTAGGGTGCCACAGCCCACCATAGGTGAAACTTCCTAACGCTGAATCCCCTACTGCTGCTAACTCCGCGGTCATCCAACAATAATCGAGTGGTAATGATTTACTATCAACGTGTACTGTTACCCAGAGCGGTTCCAATGTAGCGGCTTATGGAAACTACAAGGCCGCTCGGGAAATATCCTTTTGTGTGAGGACATGCCTCCTGACGAGCGGAAATATTTCCGTACGGTAAAATCCGCACAGGAAATCCCCGATCGTGTGAAGACATGCTTCCAAACGAGCGGAAATATTTTCGAACGGGAAAAAATCCTCACAAGAAAAAACTCAATGGTGTGAAGACATGGCTCCTAGCGAGCGGAACTATTTCCGCACGGAAAAAATTCGCACTGGAAAAAACCGCTCGTGTGAAGCGAGCTATATTTATATTCTTTAAAATAAAGCAAGCATACAAAGCTATCAGATTGTGTCCTTTTGTACAGTGAATACTGAAAAGTTAAACAGTTTAACTGGGGAAGTTCTTTGTGCCTGCTAATATCCACTATCACTCACAAAGAGCAAACCCTGATAAGGAAAAACTTTGAAACGTCAAAAACCTTTAAAGCAAACTTCTTCAGTAAATTCCCAAACGGGAAATAATTTTCTGGAAGAGTGAAGGAGTGAGGAGAATGAAATATGGAAAAAGAGAATCAAGCTGCAAAATATATACAGTATATATACATGAAATAACAATAATAGAAACTAAGGGAATCAATCATAGGGATGACTGTTCAATACTTCTACAGGAAAGGGAAAGGGAGATTTCTGGAACTGGGTAGCATGTGACATATGAAAAAAAAAAATGTATTTTTGTAATCAAGGGCAGGTCCCTCGCATGGCTGTCAGGGAGAGATATCACACAGGATTTTGCATTTTAGATTTAATACTACATGAAGAATGCATAAAGTCCTTTAGTAAATTCTATAGTGACAGAACGAGTAATATGATGGCATTCTGTATTGTAGATGTAGAATATATATTTTCGGCCTTATATTTCTTTTCCTTTAACTTCCATGAGCTTGTAATCATTATGTCGACTTTAGAGAAACACTTCTGCCGTGACAAAAAAACAACCTCTTTTAGTCTCGCTTGACACGAGCAGATTTTTTCAGTACGGAAATATTCCCGCTCGTTAGGAGGCATGTTTTCACATGAGAGGATTTTTCTGGAGCGATCTCTTGAGTTTCTCTAAACTGCTACATTGGAACCGAGCGGGACAGCAGTGCACGCAGCAGGTAAATCACTACCGATCGGAAGAATTCCGAGCAGCCAGCATTTGAAGAGCCTCATTAATCTTCATTGATTTCTAATACGAGCGTAAAAAACCGCGCGGTATTAATCCGCTCGCGTGATGCGAGCCTTATGGGAATCTGTAAATGTCTAACTTTATTATTTTTATTATTATTATTATTATTATTATTATTATTACTTTCTAAGCTACAACCCAAGTTGGAAAAGCACGATGCTATAAGCCTAGGGGCTCCAACAGGGAAAATAGCCCAGTGAGGAAAGGAAACAAGGAAAAATAAAATATTTTAAACAGTAACATAAAAATAAATATTTCCTTTATAAACTATAAAAACTTTAACAAGGCAAGAAGAAGAAAAATAAGATAGAATAGTGTGCTCGAGTGTACCCTCAAGCAAGAGAACTAAACGGTGAAACATCCATAGATGAGTATGTGTACATAAAATACATGGAGGCCAATGTATCAAGCGACTACAAAATAAACTTGAATACTACAAGGAAACAAGAGTTCAACGGCTGTCGAAGAAAGGTTCTAACAAGAAAGTAAGCCATAAAATATAAAAGATAAATATCTAGAAAAAGAAAGGGGGGAATCAGAAGGCTTCTTTTAGTCTACCTGACAAAGGAAGGCTTTTGGAATGCTCCAAAAGTGGACAGAAGCAACAAAGGAGGTACCAAGGAAGATAGTAATCTTCATTAGATTTTTTTCTGAGTGATAAAAATTTTCAATTATCTAGAGAGACTAGTTTGGAGCAAAAAGTAAGTCTGAAGAGATAAATATATGCACTGTTTTGATGACTGAGACTAAGTAATAACGTTATGTAGGCTATAGTTACATAGAGCATCAGGGTTTAAACTAGAGCATGTAGCCATTACCTTAGATGCAGCTACTTTTTACCCTATATTACCTTAAACCTTTTCCAACTTCCTTAAATTTGAAGCTGGTAAAACCGAAATCACCTTACAAATATCATTACCTTAAAAATTACCTTACACCCTTCCATGCAAATTACCTGAAACTAAGGTAATTACCTTGAAAGTTTAAACCCTGTTACAACGTTCGTTAATGATGACACAATACTGATTGGAAATAGTGAAAAAACAAAAACTGCAAAAATTTGCAGAAACATTTGAAAAGTATTTGTAAGAGAAAAATCATTAGAGTAAAGAATAACAAGAAGAATGGGCAATAACATAGTGATGGATGGTGGAAGACTAGTAATGTCTGATTCATCTAAAGTTCTTTTTTGAATACGGCTGCATGAAAAGAGAAGCAGGTCAAATAGATCATGAAGCGAGGAACATAGCATAATATCAGCAAAAGATTGGGACAAGAACTGGAGTGTATGGAACTCTAGGATAGAGCGTGTGTGTGTGTGTGTGTGTGTGTGTGTGTGTGTGTGTGTGTGTGTATATATATATATATATATATATATATATATATATATATATATATATATATATATATATATATATATATATATATATACAGTAATCCTCATCATCATTAGCTGTTGTCCCTCCACAGGGGGTGATTCTCACAAGTGTCTTAGGATGTCACTGCTACCCTAAAGGCTGGCTTTTTCTTAACTGCAATAGTCGCTGGTGCCCCTTCACATTTAGGTTAACTAATGAGAGGGATGTTGGGATCGATACATCTCAACAGCTGAGCAACTTTACTACTCAAGGTAGTGTTTTTGGTCCATTATATACAGAGGATTCTACTCTCTTTGCATCAATATGCAGATGATGCAACTTTCTTTGCATCAATATGCAGATGATGCTACTTTCTTTGCATCAATATGCATATGATGCTACTCTTTTTGCATCAATATGCAGATGATGCTACTCTCTTTGCATCAATATGCAGATGATGCTACTCTCTTTGCATCAATATGCAGATGATGCTACTTCTCTTTGCATTAAGTCCATCTCCTGTAGATCTGGGATTATTGAATCCCTGAGAAGCTAAAATTAGTGCTAGATGCATATTATGGGGCATTAAGCTTAACCGTAACAAATCTCAAAGTATCATTGTCATTAAGTCAAGAACAGTGGCTCAACATCCAGCTCTTTGCTTTGGCAATGTCTCTTTAACTATTTACAACTCATTTAAAATTCTAGATGTGATTCTTGATTGCTTAGTTACACTTGAGAGGCACATCCGTCTGTTACTTCTCCAATTGCACGAAAAATTGGTCTATTTTAAGATTTTCGGTGATCAGTCTATCCTTGGGACATATTTTAAATCTTTCATTCTTCCTAGTTTCGAGTATTGTTTTTTCTGTCTGGTCTTCAGCTGCTGAATTTCGTTTTATCTTGGTTGGACAGAAACCTGTGGGCTACTAAATTCCTTATTCCTGACAGGGATATTAATCTATGGCACCGTCCTTCAATTAGTTCTTTGTCCATGCTCCATTAGATTTTTCATAATTCGGACCTTTATTGGTATTTAGATCTTCCTTCATTGTACTACCCTATACGTAGTATAAGGTATGCAGTTAATTCCAACATAAGGATCAATACTACCCGTGTT
>NC_090725.1:103988391-104003391 GCF_036898095.1 Palaemon carinicauda | reverse complement strand
CAGTATCACAATTACCTCTAATTCTTACCAATAATGTCCCTCAGTATCACAATTACCTATAATTCTTATCAATCACGTCCCTTAGTATCAAAATTACCTCTGATTTTTATCAATCACGTCCCTCAGTATCACAATTACCTCTAATTCTTACCAATAATGTCCCTCAGTATCACAATTACCTATAATTCTTATCAATCACGTCCCTTAGTATCAAAATTACCTCTGATTTTTATCAATCACGTCCCTCAGTATCACAATTACCTCTAATTCTTATCAATCACAACCCTCAGTATCACAATTACCTCTAATTCTTATCAATCACATCCCTTAGTATCACAATTACCTCTAATTCTTATCAATCACGTCCCTCAGTATGACAATTACCTCTAATTCTTATCTATAACGTCCCTTAGTATCACAATTACCTCTAATTCTTATCAATCACATCCCTTAGTATCACAATTACCTCTAATTCTTATCAATCACATCCCTTAGTATCACAATTACCTCTAATTCTTATCAATCACAACCCTCAGTATCACAATTACCTCTAATTCTTATCAATCACATCCCTTAGTATCACAATTACCTCTAATTCTTACCAATAATGTCCCTCAGTATCACAATTACCTATAATTCTTATCAATCACGTCCCTTAGTATCAAAATTACCTCTGATTTTTATCAATCACGTCCCTCAGTATCACAATTACCTCTAATTCTTACCAATAATGTCCCTCAGTATCACAATTACCTATAATTCTTATCAATCACGTCCCTTAGTATCAAAATTACCTCTGATTTTTATCAATCACGTCCCTCAGTATCACAATTACCTCTAATTCTTATCAATCACAACCCTCAGTATCACAATTACCTCTAATTCTTATCAATCACATCCCTTAGTATCACAATTACCTCTAATTCTTATCAATCACGTCCCTCAGTATGACAATTACCTCTAATTCTTATCTATAACGTCCCTTAGTATCACAATTACCTCTAATTCTTATCAATCACATCCCTCAGTATCACAATTACCTCTAATTCTTATCAATGACATCCCTCAGTATCACAATTACCTCTAATTCTTATCAATGACATCCCTCAGTATCACAATTACCTCTAATTCTTATCAATCACATCCCTCAGTATCACAATTACCTCTAATTCTCATCAATGACATCCCTCAGTATCACAATTACCTCTAATACTTATCAATCACGTCCCTCAGTATCACAATTACCTCTAATTTTTATCAATCACGTCCCTCAGTATCAAAATTACCTCTAATTCTTATCAATCACGTCCC
Organism: Palaemon carinicauda; assembly: GCF_036898095.1. Classification (NCBI taxonomy): domain Eukaryota; kingdom Metazoa; phylum Arthropoda; class Malacostraca; order Decapoda; family Palaemonidae; genus Palaemon; species Palaemon carinicauda. Next base: position 104,002,080 of record NC_090725.1, on the reverse strand, counting down.
TCAGTATCACTATTACCTCTAATTCTTATCAATAACGTCCCTCAGTATCCCAATTACCTATAATTCTTATCACTCACGTCCCTTAGTATCACAATTACCTCTAATTCTTATCTATGACGTCCCTCAGTATCACAATTACCTCTAATCCTTATCAATCACATCACTCAGTATCACAATTACCTCGAATTCTTATCAATCACATCCCTTAGTATCACAATTACCTCTAATTCTTATCAATGACATCCCTCAGTATCACAATTACCTATAGTTCTTATCTATAACGTCCCTCAGTATCACAATTACCTCTAATTCTTATCAATCACAACCCTCAGTATCACAAGTACCTCTAATTCTTATCAATCACATCCCTTAGTATCACAATTACCTCTAATTCTTATCAATCACAACCCTCAGTATCACAAGTACCTCTAATTCTTATCAATGACGTCCCTCAGTATCACAATTACCTCTAACTCTTATCAATAACGTCCCTCAGTATCACAATTACCTCTAATTCTTATCAATCACGTCCCTCAGTATCACAATTACCTCTAATTCTTATCAATCACGTCCTTCAGAATCACAATTACCTCTAATTCTTATCTATAACGTCCCTTAGTATCACAATTACCTCTAATTCTTATCAATCACATCCCTCAGTATCACAATTACCTCTAATTTTTATCAATAACGTCTCTCAGTATCAGAATTACCTCTAATTCTTATCAATCACGTCCCTCAGTATCACAATTACCTCTAATTCTTATCAATCACATCCCTTAGTATCACAATTACCTCTAATACTAATCAATAATGTCCCTCAGTATCACAATTACCTATAATTCTTATCAATAACGTCCCTCAGTATCACAATTACCTCTAATTCCTATCAATCACGACCCTCAGTATCACAATTATCTCTAATACTTATCAATAACGTCACTCAGTATCACAATTACCTCTAATTCTTATCATTCACGACCCTCAGTATCACAATTACCTCTAATACTTGAAAATTACATCACTCAATATCCCAATTACCTCTAGTTCTTATCAATCATGTCCCTCAGTATCACAATTACCTCTAATTCTTATCAGTCACGTCTCTCATATGATTTTTGCTCCGCCGTGGCCCGCTTCGCGGCATATTAACATTACCTCATTGCTCCTCTGTTCTGGGTCACTATAATTACCTATAATATAAATCACGACCTTTAGATGGTTTTTAAAGGTGATATCAATGGAAAGATGCAGCCAATGAAAATGGATTTGAGCGCAATTGTAGGTGCAATGCATCCACCGGTAATATACCTCTAGTCATCACACTTCCTATAGAACAATATCACTAACTACCTATACAAAACTAAGCTACCACTTTACAGAACTGTGCCTTCTGCTTTATAAAGTTCAAGTATTTCAATAATACATAATAATTTATATCACTCTTTCTCTTCCGATTTTCATTAGCTTCGATGACTATTTTTTTTATAATCATTATCAGAGCATATACCTTAGGAGCGTTTCAATATCCTTCTCTTGTCCGGATAACTTTCTTGAATATGTCAATATGAATATAAATAATATCGAATTCTATCTAGATTTAAAAAGACACATACAGTAAAATTCACAGTCATAAAAGGTATGTAAAAAGAAATTTGAATTAAGTAGAAAGAAGTTAATTGTCCTACATGCTTTAGGTGAAAGTCATAATGACACAAATTAAGGGATTTAAGAAACCACTACTACCGAGTTCTAAATATAACCGTGAGAATAATATAGAAGAAAAAATCGTAGCTCTTTTAAATAACGTAGATACGAGATAAGGTGAACAACAGCCTGCCCTTGGAAATCTTAGTCCATGAATTTAACTTCACCGGAGGACATGTAAAATCAATGATCAGACTTGAGTGGAGGGGAATCCCCTTACAGCGACAGGAGAAGAGGAGGAGTTGGAAAATGTCCCAATTCTAAAGGAAATCTAAGACGACTCAATTCTTTTAGTAAGATTAAAATTTACGTAGAATATGGGAATAGGGTACCACAGAGTTCAGAGATGCTAAAAATAGTTCACAAACAAATAGAAAGAGGATAAAAATACTCCAGAAAAAAATAAAAAGACGATAAAAAGTTCACAAACGAATAGAAAGACGATAAAAATAGTTCAGAAACAAATAGAAAGAGGCTAAAAATAGTTCAGAAACAAATATAAGACGCTAAAAGAGTTCAGAAACAAATACAAAGACGCTAAAAATAGTTCACAAACAAATAGAAAGATACTAAAAATAGTTGACAAACAAATTGAAAGACGCTAAAAACAGTTCACAAACAAATAAAAAGACACAAAAAATAGTCCAAAACACAAATAGAAAGACGCTAAAAATAGTTCACAAACGAATAGAAAGACTCTAGAAATAGTACACAAACAAATAGAAAGAGGCTAAAAATAGTTAAAAAATAAACAAATAGAAAGACGCTAAAAATAGTTCACAAACAAATAGAAAGAGGCTAAAAATAGTTCATAAACAAATAGAAAGACGGTAAAAATAGTTCACAAACAAATAGAAAAACGCTAAAAATAGTTCACAGACAAATAAAAAGACGGTAAAAGTAGTCCACAAACAAATAGAAAGACGCTAAAAATAGTTAAAAAAACAAATAGAAAGACGCTAAAAATAGATCACAAACAAATAGAAAGGTGCTAAAAATAATTCAAAAAACAAATAGAAAGATGCTAACAATAGTTAACAACCAAATAGGAAGACACTAAAAATAGTTAAACAAACAAATAGAAAGACGCTAAAAATAGTTCACAAACAAATAGAAAGACGCTAAAAATAGTTCACAAACAAATAGAAAGACGCTAAAAATAATTCAAAGAACAAATAGAAAGACACTAAAAATAGTTCACAAACAAATAGAAAGACGCTAAAAATAGTTCACAAACAAATAGAAAGACGCTAAAAATAATTCAAAGAACAAATAAAAAGACACTAAAAATAGTTCACAAACAATTAGAAAGACGCTAAAAATAATTAAAAAAAAACAAATAGAAAGACGCTAAAAATAGTTCACAACCAAATAAGAAGATGCTAAAAATAGTTTAAAAAACAAATAGAAAGCTGCTAAAAAAAGTTCACAAACAAATAGAAAGACGCTAAAAATAGTTCACAACCAAATAGAAAGACGCTAAAAATAGTTAAAAAAAATAGAAAGAAGCTAAAAATTGTTCACAAACAAATAGAAATACGCTAAAAATAATTCAGAAAACAAATAGAAAGACGCTAACAATATTTCACAAACAAATAGAAAGACGCTAAAAATAGTCCACAACCAAATAGGAAGACGCACAAAATAGTTCACAAACAAATAGAAGGACGCTAAAAATAGGTCACAAACGAATAGAAGGACGCTAAAATAGTTCACAAACGAATAGAAAGAGTCTAGAAATAGTTAAAAAACAAAAAGAAAGACGTTAAAAATAGTTCACAAACGAATAGAAAGACTCTAGAAATAGTACACAAACAAATAGAAAGACGCTAAAAATAGTTCACAAACAAATAGAAGGACGCTAAAAATAGTTCACAAACAAATAAAAGGACACTAAAAATAGTTCACAAACAAATAGAAAGATGCTAAAAATAGTTCACAAACAAATAAAAGGTCCCTAAAAATAGTTCACAAACAAATAGAAAGACGCTAAAAATAGTTCACAAACAAATAGAAGGACGCTAAAAATAGTTCACAAACAAATAGAAAGACGCTAAAAATAGTTCACAAACAAATAGAAGGATGCTAAAAATAGTTCACAAACAAAAAGAAAGACGCTAAAAATAATTCACAAACGAATAGAAGGACACTAAAAATAGGTCACAAACAAATAGAAAGACGCTAAAAATAGTTCATAAACAAATACAAGGACCCTAAAAATAGTTCACAAACGAATAGAAAGACACTAAAAATAGTTCACAAACAAATAGAAAGACGTTAAAAATAGTTCACAAACGAATAGCAAGACTCTAGAAATAGGTCACAAACGAATAGAAAGGCTCTAGAAATAGTTCACAAACAAATAGAAAGATGCTAAAAATAGTTCACAAACAAATAGAAGGACGCTAAAAATATTTCACAAACAAATAGAAAGACGCTAAAAATAGTTCACAAACAAATAGAAAGACGCTAAAAATAGTTCACAAACAAATAGAGAGACGCTAAAAATAGTTCACAAACAAATAGAAAGATGCTAAAAATAGTTCACAAACAAGTAGAAGGATGCTAAAAAATAGTTCACAAACAAGTAGAAGGATGCTAAAAAATAGTTCACAAACAAATAGAAGGATGCTAAAAAATAGTTCACAAACAAATAGAAGGACGCTAAAAATAGTTCACAAACAAACAGAAAGAGCAATCAGTGAATTAAGACCTCCGCCAATGAAGACTCTCATTTTACTCAAGTCTACGGACCAAGCTATCCTTTTTTCATATGTTGACAGTAAATGAATTTACTGTATAATAAAAATCCTAGATCCGGATTGGTGAAGCAGATCACCACTAAAATCTAATCACTTCTAAGTTAGCCCATTTCTGACGTATTCTGAAATTTTCATCCAAATTTATCAGTAACTTTTTGACAGACATATATACAGAGGTGGAAACATAACCTCCTTGGTGGATGTAATAAATGTTTGTATACTTTTTCCACACCAACCTCTCTCTCTCTCTCTCTCTCTCTCTCTCTCTCTCTCTCTCTCTCTCTCTCTCTCTCTCTCTCTCTCTCAGAATGGTGGTTGTTTAAACACAAATATATGTAAACTTTTTCATTACCAACCACATCCTCTCTCTCTCTCTCTCTCTCTCTCTCTCTCTCTCTCTCTCTCTCTCTCTCTCTCTCTCTCTCTCTCTCTCTCTCTCTCAGAAGTGGTTATTTAAACATAAATGTACGTATACTTTTTCCACACCAACCATCTCTCTCTCTCTCTCTCTCTCTCTCTCTCTCTCTGAGGACACTTAATGATTCCTTCTCCGCAGACGTTCATGCAATTAAAGCTGAAATGCTCCAGTTAATTGTCCCTTGGCTATTAGTAGCCATTACATTTCAGTGCGAACTTTCAACATCCCTTCGTGACATCATCAGCATAAAGAATCCAAAATTAATTCCAGAATTAAATAAGTCTTATTTTGCGGTAAATTAAGAACATTACTGGTCAGAAAATTAATAAATGGAATCATTTTTTTGGAATTAATTATACGCTCGTTTATAACATTTACTTTAGTATTAATTATAGTAACTTAGTTTTCCACGTAATCTAATATTCTTATCTGCCACTGTCTTTCTACGATGTGTATTTAATTTTCATATATTTCATTTTCCTTCTATGTGTATTTATTTAGCGATTCAAAAAAAAAAATAGACTTTTGGTCTCCTACGATATGTATTAATTTAGTTCACATTCCTATACACATTATGGTATCCATCTGCAACAACTCTTTGCAATCTATTACTTAAAATCAAATAGTGATGCTAAGAAAAGACCCAAATTATAATCATTTTAATAATAACAATTTTGATCATTTTAATACTTTTGATAATAATAATAATAATAATAACAATAATAAAATAATAATAATAATAATAATAATAAACAAAGATTTTCCAAGAAAATAAGCAAGTAAACCAGACATCTGATCTTAGTATTTCTTATAGAATATTTAATCATTTCTTCTTCTTGTTTTGTTTTTTGTTCACACGAATTTCAATGTAAACAAACCAAAAATCTCGGTAATGTCTTGAAACATTAGTAAATAAGAAGTACAATGACCAGAAATACAAATAGTAACAATAATGACATATTCCTCAGTGTTACAAGGAGAGATAATTCCTCGGTACACATTCCATCTCGCGTTCAGGTTGCCAGGTTGGCATTTTCGGGCCAAAAACCCCAAATTTTCTCGTGCTAGATCCCTAAATTTGTCCCTTTTAAAATTGGTTAGCCTTAAATGCTATATTTTCGGCCCTTTTCTACGATTAGGTTGGCATTTTAAAGCTGCAGTTGATCAGACGTTGGCCTTTTCTCATTTGGAAAACCCGGCAACCCTGCTTGCGTTTGCACACGTTTGCTGCACCAAAGTTTAAAGCCTGCCTGACACTTGCGCGCATTTCTACCACGCACTGGCACGCATTGATGCGTGCCAGTGCGTGCCACTTTGTGGCACGCACTGGGTTTTTTCCCCGCACTGTTCACGACCAGTTCACGACACGTTCACGCATAGTTCACGACAAGTTCACGCCACGTTCACGCCATGGCACGAATTGGCACGCCTAGTTCACGACAAGTTCACGACAAGTTCACGACACGTTCACTCATCTTTCCGCATCATTCCGCATTGTTCACCCCAGTTCAGGAATTGGCCACTCCATATAAAAACGGGGCTTCTCCAACCCGAGGACATTCTTGGATTGGCTTTGGAAGAGACAACAATGCTTTCTGTCAGAGACACCATTGCATTGAGGAGAAGATAGCTATACCTGGTAGCTGCTGTAGCATTTGTTGGAGTGCATCAGAAAAGGCTGGCAAAGGAAAAAGAGAAACAAAAGCCAACCCTACCTCGAAGAAAGATACAAAGGAAAGTGTGGGTCAGGGAATGGTTAACCAGAAGGCAGTCGTTTGGACACTATGACAGTCTATTGACTGAACTCAACAAGGAAGATCCAAGAGGCTACAAAAATAACCTCAGAATCACACCTGACCTGTTTCAAGAGATGGTTGAGAAGTTAACCCCGCACCTCCTGAAGCAGTCCACCTTCATGAGGGAACCGCTTCAAGTTGGACTCAAGCTTGCTGTCACCCTCCGTTTTTTAGCCACTGGAAATTCCTATCAAAGTCTGCAGTACAGCTTCAGGGTTGAAGCAAGTACCATCAGCAAGTTAATACCCGAGGTGTGTAAAGCCATCATCGCGGCCTACAAGGACGAAGTGCTGTGTTGCCCCAAAACTGAAGAGGCCTGGAAGGAAGTTGCTGCCAGATTCAGCTCCAGATGGAATTACCACAACTGTCTGGGGGCTGTGGACGGAAAGCACATTGCCATAAAGAAGCCACGCAATGCTGGCTCTTACTACTACAATTACAATGGCTTCCACAGCATTGTACTGATGGCAGTGGCAGATGCTTCCTACAAGTTCCTCTATGTGGATGTTGGGGCAGAGGGTGGTGCGTCGGATGGAGGAACATGGAGCAACTGTTCTCTGCATGATGCTGTAGAAAACAACAGAGCTAGAGTGCCTCAACCAGAACCAATCCCTAATGATGACCACCCAGTGCCTTATCACTTCGTTGGGGATGATGCCTTTGCTCTCCGAACCTGGATGATGAAACCATTCTCCCATCGGTCACAAGTCCTACGAGAACGCATATATAGCTACAGGTTGTCTTGTGCCCGACGTGTCGTTGAGAATGCCTTTAGAATTTTAAGTCAAAGGTTCCGTTGCTTCTTGACGACGATGCAGCAGAAGCCCAACACCATCAACCTGATCACCATGTGTGCCTGTGTCCTGCACAACCTCGTCCTCATCAAATACCCAGGTGCTTTGTCAGAAGTGGACTACGAAGATCCGGACACACATACTCTGATCCCTGGTGCATGGAGGAATGAGCAAAACCTGCAGGGGCTGATGACTCTACCCGGCCATCATATCCAGAAGGATGCAAAGGATCTGCGAGACTACCTTTCACATTACTACATGTCCCCTGCTGGTGCTGTCCCTTGGCAAGAAAAAATTGTAGTACCTCCATGAGCTGTATAGTTGTTCCATTTTGTTAATAAAAGAAACGTATCTTTTTCGTTTGTATTTTTTGTTGCCTTTTATTTTTGTTTCAATAAGAAAGCATTTGATTTACATATAAATAGCAGACATAAAATATGTACAAGTATTAAGAAAGCATTTTATTTTAACATTAAAAGCAGCAGACATGAAAAGTTTTTAGGCTGTTGATTTTAAGGTAATAGAGAAAAAAGTGTGTTGAAATAAGAAATCATTTTATTTTTACATTAAAACAGCAAACAGAAAAAATTTTTTTTGCTCTTCATTTTAAGGTAATAAAGAAGAATATGTTGATGAAATAAAACATCATTTTATTTTTACATTCAAACAGCAAACTTAAAAATTTCTTGGGTTTATTTTTCAGTTCATTTTTATTTAAAACAAAAGTTTTGGCTCTTGATTGGTAATAGAGGAAAATAAGTGTGTGCATGAAACAAGACATCATTTTATTTTTACATTAAAACAGCAAATATAAACAATTATTAGGTTTATATTTTTCTTTCCTTTTCATTATTTTTTTCGTTTCCTTTTTGTCTCTTCATTATAAAGTTATAGAAATAGTTTGAAATAAGATATCATTTTTTTCACATTAAAACAGCAAATATAAAAATTTATTAGGTTTATTTTTCTTTCCTTTTCATTAATTTTTTCGTTTCCTTTTTGTTTCTCTTCATTATAAAGTTATAGAAATAGTTTGAAATAAGAAATAATTTTTTTCACATTAAAACAGCAAATATAAAAATTTATTAGGTTTATTTTTCTTTCCTTTTCATTAATTTTTTCGTTTCCTTTTTGTTTATCTTCATTATAAAGTTATAGAAATAGTTTGAAATAAGAAATCATTTTTTTTTTCACATTAAGACAGCAAATACAAAAATTTTGGGGGGTTTATTTTTCTTCCCTTTTATTATTTTTTACTTTACTGTTTCTTTCTTTGTATTTTAAGGTAATAGACAAAAATAAGTGTTTGGAAATATATAAATATTTTATTTACATTAAAACAACATATATGTACAAGTATCACAATTCATTTATGTACAAATATTTGAAAGTATTTAAATTTCCTTGTCCTTGACTGGTTGGGTGTCAAGTTCCTTGGACGAGTAGAGGGGTGAGGGTGTCATGGCCTCATCTAGGTTGCTGTCGATGGCCCCCTGGGGTAAAGGACAGGGAAGGTCAATGGAGTCTTGAATGACGACAGCGACGTTAATGAAGGTGATGGTGAAGGAGCCTGGACAAGGGTGGGTGACGACATTGACGCTGATGGTGAAGTCACCTGGACAGGGGTAGATGACAGTGGAGTTGTCATCCCTGGGTGCCACTCCGTGGTACGGGGCAAGGAAGAAGGGCCTGAATGCGGCATCCAGTTATGACTGGCTGGACGATGCTGCTGCTGCTGCTCTGGCTGTGCCTGCGAGGGTCCTGGTTGAGGGGGCTGCCAAGGTTGCTGCTACTGAGGGGGCTGCCAAGGTTGCTGCTGCTGAGGGGGCTGCCAAGGTTGCTGCTGCTGTGGGCCTGCCCAGGTCACTAATGGTTGTTGCTGTGCCTGCTGGAAGACCTGACTCTCGTCCCTGTAGCGGTGTGCAAGATTGAGGCACTCTATCTGGAATTCGTGCCATCGGTGTACTGGGATGGCACGCATGTAGCCTTCCAGCAGGCACGCAAAATCGTGCACAATCTTGTGCTGGCCCATGAACATGGGGGCGATCGAATCTGCTTTCGACATAAGCTGAAACATAAAAAAATATTATAAAAATATATTATATATATTATATATATATATATATATATATTATATATATATATATATATATATATATATATATATATATATATATATATATATATATATTATATAACAAACATTGTAACAATTTAGTACAGCATTTTAATGCAACAGATTGCATATGTCAAAAACAATGAATACTCACATTCTTCAATATATTGCTAAAATCCTTCTCCGACACACAGGTGTCGCTGTGAGTGGTGTCAAGTGTTTGGCTGGACCCCTTCCCCTTCCCCTTGCCCTTGTCCTTCCTGGTGCTGGTAGATGCTTGGCTGTGAGAACCTGTCGACCTCACATCATCGTTGACATCGCTGACTGTCTCTGCACCTCCTTCGGAGCCACGAAACTGCTCACTGGAGACTGTCTCTCCCCAGACGATGCGCTGAATGAGGAACGACCAAGTGTCCATGAGGAAGTCATCATGGCCAGTCCTTTGGGCCTGGCCAGCTCCACTCTTTTTCTCCTTTTTCATAATCTTGCCAACCCTCGTCCTCAAGTTCTCGTATCGCTTTTTGCATTGGGCACCAGTGGCAGGAGGATCCACCTGCCTTCCTATATCTTCCCACATGCTGTTCTTCAAAACATTGTTGATCCACTCCTTGTGTTTCTTGTCAAACAGCATGGGGTTCTCCTTGACAAGGTTGGTCAACGTAGTCTCCCTCTCTTCTGTCCACTGGTAGCCAGGGATGTCCTTCTTAGACACCCGAACCAGCTTCTTCTTCAGTTCATCATCACTGGATACCTGGCTCTGGCTTGTATCCTGCTGTGTCTCCGGGATGACCAAATCGAGACTTGATAATGATGAATGAGGAGAATCTCGATCAGCGGTCTCCTCCATCACGTTCAGTAGTGTTCTACTTTCCATTTTCCTCCCCCTTCCCTTTGGCTGTCTACCTTTCGGCATGTTGTCTCTTCGCTGGCGAGCTTTGGAATGGCTGGGAGTGTCCTCGGACCTCAATTTATCCCCTTAATCCCACGAGAGCTCCACTGGCGGAGTAGGCGTGCACTAGCGTGAACCATGCGGGACCTGGCGTGAACCGGCGGGAACTGGCGTGAACTGGAGTGAACGATGCGGGAACTGGCGTGAACTGGAGTGAACGAAGCGGGAAGTGGCGTGAACGTTGCGTGAACAGTGCGAGACAATGCGGGAGTACAATGCGTGACAATGTTAGTGGGAAGGCTGCGATGCGCGAACATGGCGTGAACGTTGCGCGAACTTGCGTGCACGATGCGTGAACAGTGCGTGGAATGCGTGGCATGGCACGCATTGGTACGCACTGGCACGCATCGTCCCACACTGTTCCCTCCAGTTCGCGCATCGTTCACGACTATTTTTGCCGTGCCAATGCGTGCCACAAACTTTAAACATTTCAAAGTTCTGGGCACGCATGGCACGCATGCCACGCATCATTCCCGCACTGTTAACGACAATTTCACGACTCGTTCACGCGAGTTCGCGCATCAATGCGTGCCAGTGTGTGCCACAAATGCGTGCAAGTGTCAGGTACCCTTAACTAAGCAGAGTTGGTAATATGTCTGGAAGAGGCTCAAATATAGACCGAGTGGGGAAAAGAGGGATGATGTGAAATACTACGTAGAGCATAATTGTAATTTCCAATAACAAAAACGAACTATAGTCAATTCTTTTTAATGAGGCGCGTTTGCACCGACTCGCAAGGGTGCCCTTTTAGCTCGGAAATGTTTCCTGCTAGCTGATTGGCTGGACAAGGTAATTCTAACCAATCAGCTAGCAGGAAACTTTTCCGAAAAGTTTCCTGCTAGCTGATTGGCTGGGCAAGATAATTCTAACCAATCAGCTATTAGAAAACTTTTCCGAGCTAAAAGGGCACCGCTGCGAGGCAGTGCAAATGCATCTCATTATAAAAAAAAAAAATTATTATAGTTATACAGTATTTCCTGCTTACACCTTGATAAATAAAGCTTTAAAGTCCTTAAATAGCAGAGGCAAGGGATAGTGGCAGTGGCCTAATGACTGACCATATATACATAGAATCAGTGCCCAACCCCTATATACCAAGCTAGGACCAGGGAGATCCAGGCAATTGCAACTGATGATTCAGCAGGCAGATATTAGGATCCTCAAACCCCCATTCCTAGCTCACAAAGATCGTGAGGTTGGAGAGACTACAAGAAACTGTCAAGTTTGTCTCAAACCCCCGTCCAACAGATTGACAGGCAGGGGCATATCCAATAGGATACCACATAGAAGGAGGAATGGTTTGATCATTTATCTTACCATATACAGTACTCATTGAATGTGGATTTCTCAAGATTCATCTTGTTTCCAAAATAGCAAATACCTTTGCCTCAGAAAAGCGGACCATTAACAGTTTTCTTAAAGAGATCGAGTAACTTGAATCACAACAACAACAACAATAATAATAATAATAATGATAATAATAATAACATATCTCAAAGTATGATTGTCATTAAATATGAAAACAGTGGCTCCTCAACATCCAGATTTTTACATGGGCAGTCTCTTGAACTATTTATAACTCATTTAAAATTCTAAGTATGATACTTGATTGCATATTTACTTTTGAGAAGCACATTCGGTTTGTTACTTCTCAAAAAGTTATTTCAAGATTTTCGGTAATTGTTTTTCTGTCTGGTCTTCATCTGCTGATTTTCGTTTTATAATGGTTGGACAGAACCTTGTGGTCTATTAAATTCCTTATTCCTAATCGGGATATTAATCTCTGGCACCGTCCTTTAATTCATCCTTTGTGCATGTTGCATTAGATTTATCATAATTCTGGCCATACTTTGCATTTAGATATTCTTACACTGTACTACCCTATATGTATTTCTAGGTATACAATTAATACGAACAGTCATGCCTTCTCCATCATAAGGCTCAATACTACACAGTGTTCAAAATGCTTTACTCCAGCTTCGACCAGACTATGGAATGATGTCCCCTAATCTGTTGGTTGAATCGATTGAACTCCAGAAGTTCAAACTTGTTGCAATTGCTGCTCTGTTGCTTAGATTGACACAATCTCGTTTTATAGTTTATATATAGTTGATCTATTTCGACATTGCACCTGAACTTAATATATTTCATGCCCTTTTTATTACTCCTCATATATAGTTTATTCGTTACTTCTATATTACTTCCCCGCACTAGGCTGCTTTCCCTGTTGAAGCCTTTGAGCTTGTAGCATCCTGCGTTTCCAATTAGGGGTAGAAGTTAAGCTAGTAGTAATCATAATCATAGAGGCATCAAACTAAATCCTATTAAACAAGTCTGCCATCAGGCTCGACTCCCTTCTTTGATGTTGTTATATCTTATTAGCTTTTGGTTCTCGCGTTTTCATGAATTCATTTATATTTTGTCATTTTAACATCACGAATTTCTACTCGCTTTGCGCAAACAACAATTGAATTTGTTATTAAGATCAGATTACTTTTTACCTCAGTCATCGAAGTTGGAAGGTTATGTTTTACCCATGTTTGTGTGTTTGTTTATTTGTGTTTGTTTGTTTATAAACAATCTCCCGACCACAATTTTAATCGTAGAGTAATGAAAATTACAGGGATTAACTATTATGTAAAAAGCTGGAAATGATTAAATTCTGGAAGGCCAAGACAAAGGTAAAAGGTCAAAGTCAAAATGTCAAGCAAAATGTCCGATTCACGTAATCAGCCATAAGTTTGGACATCCTTGTCACAGAAACTTCAAATTTGGTTCATATTCGAGTGTGTGAAAATCCACGCCAATTATTACATGTTAAGGTCAAAGGTAGAAGGTCGAGAAATAACCTGCCATGGCGGAGGTCTGAGTCCAACTGAGTGCCCCTCTAGTTCTCTATTAAAATGAGATTGCATTGATCTTGATTGTATGACGTCATATTCGATTCACTTGAAACCTTACCAATACGACGACAAAGTACATCAAGCTTGTTCACACATCAATGACAGCAATTATCTCAGAATAAATTCTATTACAGGGATATGACGTCATCAACATGAAATCTTTCGTTCGCCAGCTATGTCCACATTCTGCATCTAGAGGCTTAACCCGGGGGGGGGGGGGGGGGGGGGGTTATGGAGTTAGGCG
>NC_090725.1:103970891-103985891 GCF_036898095.1 Palaemon carinicauda | reverse complement strand
AAATAAATAATATATATATAATATATACATAATATATATATTTATATTACACACACACACACACACACATATATATATATATATATATATATATATATATACATTATCAGTTTTACAATCCCTAACTATCAATTCAACAATCCCTAACAATCAGTTTTATGATCCCTATCAGTTTTACAATCCTTATCTATCAGTTCAACAATCCCTAACTATTAGTTCTATAATCCCCAACTGTAAGTTTTACAATCCCTAACTATCAGTTCAACAATCCCTAATTATCAGCTCAAGAATCCTAACCATCAGTTCTACAATCCCTATCGAGTGTATTACATTTGCATGCATTTAAGCCTTAGGAAGTCTTATGCTTTTACTGTTTTGTCATATGGTTATGATTAGTAAAGTATCATGAATACCTATGCTTCATATCGCATCCCTCAAATGGTTTTAGCTCTGACATAGCTTGGTTCCCTCGTAAATAAACATAATCCCACAGCTCCTTTGCTCTGGCAAGTGGTATATGAATGTGCTGCACACGCCATCCCTGTGGGTCACTAGTAAAATATCATAATTACCTTCAATTATCATCACATCACTCAGATAGTTTTTGCAAGCAGAGGTACTGGAAAGATCTTGGATGAGCTATTTTTTTATTTTAAAATTTTCAGTCCATTTATTTCAATCATCCATAATAACCTATATTTCTTTCTCTTTCGACTTTTTTGAGTTTTGATAATTAATCTTTACTTATAATCATATCAAACTATATTTCTTTCGAGCGTTTCAATATCCTTCTCTAGTTCGGATAACATTCTTTTATATGTTAATATAAATAATATCGAATTCTATCTAGACTTAAAATATGACACTTCCTGTACATTTTACAGTAATGAAAGATGTGTAAAAAGGAATATGAATTTTATTTGAAAGTAGGTAATTGTCCTGCATTTTTGGGAAGTCATACTGACACAGATTAGTCGACTTAAGAAACAACTATTATTATTATTATTATTATTATTACTATTATTATTATTATTATTACTAATAATAGCCAAGGTACAACCCTAGTTGGAAAAGCAAGATGCTAAAAGCCCAAGGGCTCCAACAGGGAAAAAAAAAAGGCCAGTGAGGAAAGGAAATAAGGAAATAAACAAGCGATATGAGAAAAAATTAACGATACAATATTTTAAAAACAGTAACATCAAAACACATATGTCACATATAAACTATAAAAAGACAGAGTTCTAAATATAACCGAGAGAAGAAGATAGAAATAAAATTGTAGCTCTTTTAAATAACGTAGATACGAGATAACGTGGACAACAGCCTGCCCTTGGAAACTGGGTCCTTGAATTTAAGTTCACCAGAGGACATGTGAAATCAATGACCAGACTTGAAAGGAGGGGAGTCCCCTTCAGCGACGGGAGAAAAGAAAGACGTGGAAAATGTCCCAAATCTTAAGGATATACTAAAAGGACTCAATTCTTTTAGTAAAATTAAAATTGACGTAGAAGATGGGAATGGGGTATCACGGAGTTCGGAGATGCTAAAAATAGTTCACAAACAAATAGAGACGCTAAAAATAGTTCACAAACAAATAGAGACGCTAAAAATAGTTGACAAACGAATAGAAAGAAGCTAAAAATAATTCACAAACAAATAGAGACGCTAAAAATAATTGACAAAATAGAAAGAAGCTAAAAATAGTTCATAAACAAATAGAGACGATAAAAATAGCTCACAAACAAATAGAAAGATGCTAAAAATAGTTCACAAACAAATAGAGACGCTAAAATAGCTTACAAATAAATAGAACGACGCTAAAATAGTTCAAAAACAAATAGAAAGACGACAAAAATAGTTCAAACACAAATAGAAAGACGCTAAAAATATTTCACAAACAAATTGAAAGACGCTAAAACCCACTCTCTCTCTCTCTCTCTCTCTCTCTCTCTCTCTCTCTCTCTCTCAGAAGTGGTTAAACAAAAATGTGTATACTTTTTCCACACTAACCATCTCTCTCTCTCTCTCTCTCTCTCTCTCTCTCTCTCTCTCTCTCTCTCTCTCTCTCTCTCTCTCTCTCAGAAGTGGTTGTTTAAACACAAATGTATGTATATTTTTTTCTTACCCCCCCTTCTCTCTCTCTCTCTCTCTCTCTCTCTCTCTCTCTCTCTCTCTCTCTCTCTCTCAGAAGAGTGGTTATTTAAACATAAATGTACGTATACTTTTTTCCACACCAGCCATCTCTCTCACTCTCTCTCTCTCTCTCTCTCTCTCTCTCTCTCTCTCTCTCACACACATACAAACGTGGTTGTTTAAACACAAATGTACGTATATTTTTCCTTAGCAACCACAATCAATCTCTCTCTCTCTCTCTCTCTCTCTCTCTCTCTCTCTCTCTCTCTCTCTCTCTCTCTCTCTCTCTCTCTCTCTCTCAGAAGAGTGGTTATTTAAACAAATGTACGTATTCTATTTCCACACCAACCATCTCTCTCTCTCTCTCCTCTCTCTCTCTCTCTCTCTCTCTCCTCTCTCTCTCTCTCTCTCTCTCTCAGAAGACTGGTTATTTAAACATAAATGTACGTATACTTTTTTCCACACCAGCCTTCTCTCTCTCTCTCTCTCTCTCTCTCTCTCTCCTCTCTCTCTCTCTCTCTCTCTCTCTCTCACACACACACACAAACGTGGTTGTTTAAACATCAATGTACGTATACTTTTTCCACACCAACCATCTCTCTCTCTCTCTCTCTCTCTCTCTCTCTCTCTCTCTGAGGACACTTAATGATTCCTTCTCCGCAGACGTTCATGCAATTAAAGCTGAAATGCTCCAGTTAATTGTCCCTTGGCTATTAGTAGCCATTACATTTCAGTGCGAACTTTCAACATCCCTTCATGACATTATCAGCATAAAGAATACAAAATTAATTCCAAAATTAAATAAGTCTTATTTTGCGGTAAATTAAGAACATTATTAGACAGGAAATTAGTAAATGGAGTTTTTTAGAATTAATTATACGTTCGTTAATAACATTTACTTTAGTATTAATTATAGTAACTTAGTTTTCCCCGTAATTTCCTTTTCTTATTTTTCATTTTCCTTCTACGATGTGTATTTCTTTTTCATATTAAAAATCATTTTCAGATTTGTGTTTCCTAGGATATGTATTAATTTAGTTCAAATTCCTATACTCATTATGGTGTCCATCAACAACAACTCTTTGCAATTCATTATTCAAAAATCCATCAATGATGCTAAGAAAAGACCCACATAATAATAATTTTAATAATAATAATAATTCTGATAATTTTCATAATACTTTTAACAATAATAATAACAATAATAATAATAACAATAATAAATAATAATAATAACGATTCTCCAAAAAGATAAATAAATAAACCAGACATCTGATCTTAGTACTTCTTATAGAATATTTAATTATTTCCTCTTGGTTTTTTGTTTGTTTTTCTTTTAAACAAATTTCAACGTAAACAAACCCAGAATCTCGGCCAATACCTTGGAGCATTAGCAAATAGGAAGTACAATGATCAGAAATAGGAATAGTAACAATAATGACACACCAACTTAGAGAGCATGGAGTTTTATCACAGATAATATTCCTCATTCATACAATGAGAGATAATTCTTCGGTACACACTCCATCTCGCGTTTAAACACGTTCGCTGTACCAAAGTTTAACAAAGGAGAGTTCGTAATATGTCTGTAAGAGGCTCAAATATAGACAGTGGAAAAAGAGGGATAATGTGAGATACTACGTAGAGCTTATTTGTAATTTCCAGTAACAATAACGAACTAGTTCTACAGTACTTCCTGATTGAGCGTCTTCGTACATAAAGGTTTAAAGGTAGCTTATAAATGTCAGAGGCAAGGGATAGTAATAATGGTCTAAAGACTGACCATATATACATAGAATCAGTGCCCAAACCCCTATCTACCAAGCTAAGACAAGGGAGAGCTAGGCAATTGCAACTGATGACTCAGCAGAGAGATATTACGATCCTAGCTCACACAGATGGTGAGGTTGCAGACACTATAAGAAACAGTCAAGTTTGTCTCGAAACCCCGTCCAACAGATTGTTAGACAGGGACATTTCCAATAGGATACCACATACGAGGAATGGTTTGATCATTTACCTTACACCTTTCTTATAACTGGATTTCTCAAGATTCCTATTGCTTCCAAAACGGCAAAAACATTTTCCTCAGAAAAGAGGACATTTAACAGTTTTCTTGAATTAATCGAGTAACTTAAATCACAACAACAACAACAACAACAACAACAAACAATAATAATAATAATAATAATAATAATAATAATAATAATAATGTATCACTTAAAGATGTCGCAGTACAGTGGATCTCTAGAATGAAAGATAAGGAGAGGGGAAAAGAAAAAACAGAAAATTACCAAGACTTAAAGTGAATTGAGAAAGCTTTAGAATATGCTGGTAGGAGTGATACCAATAATCATAGGAGCACTAGGGACCATGCCTAATTCATTGATAATGAACCTTGAGAGAGTAGGAGCCAATATAGCCCTTGGACTTGTGCAGAAGAGCCAGCTACACGAAACAGCACATACAGGGAGGAAAGTGATGGATTCCTAAGGAAGCTGGATGGGACCCGGAACCCCAAAACTATAAACCACTAGTCACCGTAGACTTATTCTCATTAATAATAATAATAATAATAATAATAATAATAATAATAATAATTTTCACTATTATTATTACGAGAGATTATTCGAGTGCCATATGTTGATGAGATCATTATGAGGGGTAGATGGAGATGGTTTGGGCATGCTCTTCGCTCTCCCCAAGAGAGATTAGTTTATCAAACGTTCAGTTGGACTCCACAAGGCACTAAAAGAGTTGGAAGACCCAGGCTTACATGGCTGAGGACTATGAAGCGCGAAGTAGGAGATGATGAATAGAGAAGTATTGAATTAAAAGCTCAAGATAGAGAAGACTGGCGGAATCTAACCGAGGCCCTTTGCGTCAATACGCATAGGAGATTATACGAGTATTACAACACCTTCCAAAAGGGAGGTCACTAAGCAACATATCCTACACGAAATAAACTTTCCAGACACTGAATATTGGTCAAATTCTAACTGCCTAATCTTATGTCCATTACTATTTTCAAAATTGATTCGTGGAATTCTGCAGACACTTTCTGTTTTTTTCTTATTTAAGAAAACTTGAGTGATCAAACTAAAAACTAAATAATATCCATTACCATCTTCCAAAATTGATTCGTGAAATTCCGAAGACACTTTTTCTTTTCGTCATATTTAAGAAAACTTAGTCATCAAACATTAAAAACTAAATGATGTCCATTACTATTTTTCAAAATTGATTCATGGAATTCCGCAGAAACTTTCTTTTTTTGTCTTATTTAATAAAACATCGTCATCAAACTTTAAACACAACAGCTTGACTAATGGCAAAACTAATCAGGCAATTTCAATATAATCTTTTAGACACTTGAAGCAATTTAGTACAACAGGGGATAAAGAGAGGTAATTTAATGGCTGTTTTCCTGGTCCTATCACACAAGGGAGCCATACGCATTGTAAGACCTACAAGATCATTTTATCGTATACATTCGTAAGTGTTTTGCGTATCACAAAGCATATTGAATGTTTAGTATCAAACCCACATTATCAAAGAACTTTAGAAAAAAAGATAAATTCTTCAGTTTCTTCTTGATGTTTTTGATATCTTCAGTTTTTTCGGATGTCTAGTAAGACATTTTCTTCTCGAAATTCTTAGTATCTTCAGTTTTTCGGATGTCAGTAAGACATTTTCTTCTTTAAATTCTTAATATCTTCAGTTTTTCGGATGTTGAGCAAAACATTTTCTTCTCGAAATTCTTAATATCATCAGTTTTTTTCGGATGTCCAATTAGACATTTTCTTAAAATTCTTAATATCTTCAGGTTTTCGGATGTCCAGTAAGACATTTTCTTCTCGAAATTCTTAATATCTTCAGGTTTTTTGGATGTCCAGCAAGACATTTTCTTCTCGAAATTCTTAATATCTTCAGTTTTTTCGGATGTCCAGTTAGACATTTTCTTAAAATTCTTAATATCTTCAGGTTTTCGGATGTCCAGTAAGACATTTTCTTCTCGAAATTCTTAATATCTTCAGTTTTTTCGGATGTCCAGTTAGACATTTTCTTAAAATTCTTAATATCTTCAGGTTTTCGGATATCCAGCAAGACATTTTCTTCTCGAAATTCTTAATATCTTCAGGTTTTTCGGATGTCCAGTTGAACATTTTCTTTAAAATTCTTAATATCTTCAGGTTTTCGGATGTCCAGTAAGACATTTTCTTCTGGAAATTCTTAATATCTTCAGTTTTTCGGAAATCCAGCAAGACATTTTCTTCTCGAAATTCTTAATATCTTGTTTTTTTCGGATGTCCAGTTAGACATTTTCTTAAAATTCTTATCTTCAGGTTTTCGGATGTCCAGTAAGACATTTTCTTTTCGAAATTCTTAATATCTTCAGGTTTTTCGGATGTCCAGCAAGACATTTTCTTCTCGAAATTCTTAATATCTTCAGTTTTTTCGGATATCCAGTTAGACATTTTCTTAAAATGCTTAATATCTTCAGGTTTTCGGATGTTCAGTAAGACATTTTCTTCTCGAAATTCTTAATATCTTCAGGTTTTTTGGATGTCCAGCAAGACATTTTCTTCTCGAAATTCTTAATATCTTCAGTTTTTTCGGATGTCCAGTTAGATATTTTCTTAAAATTCTTAATATCTTCAGGTTTTCGGATGTCCAGTAAGACATTTTCTTCTCGAAATTCTTAATATCTTCAGTTTTTTCGGATGTCCAGTTAGACATTTTCTTAAAATGCTTAATATCTTCAGGTTTTCGGATGTTCAGTAAGACATTTTCTTCTCGAAATTCTTAATATCTTCAGGTTTTTTGGATGTCCAGTAAGACATTTTCTTCTCGAAATTCTTAATATCTTCAGGTTTTTCGGATGTCCAGCAAGACATTTTCTTCTCGAAATTCTTAATATCTTCAGTTTTTTCGGATGTCCAGTTAGACATTTTCTTAAAATGCTTAATATCTTCTGGTTTTCGGATGTTCAGTAAGACATTTTCTTCTCGAAATTCTTAATATCTTCAGGTTTTTTGGATGTCCAGCAAGACATTTTCTTCTCGAAATTCTTAATATCTTCAGTTTTTTCGGATGTCCAGTTAGACATTTTCTTAAAATTCTTAATATCTTCAGGTTTTTTGGATGTCCAAGAGGACATTTTCTTTTTGAAGTTCTTAATATCTTCACATTTTCGATGTCAAGTAAGACATTTTCTTCTCGAAATTCTTAATATCTTGGGTTTTTCGGATATTGAGCAAGACACTTTCTTCTCGAAATTCTTAATATCTTCAGGTTTTTCGGATGTCCAGTTAGACATTTTCTTAAAATTCTTAATATTTTCATGTTATCGATGTCCATTAAGACATTTTCTTCTGAAGATATTAAGAATTTCAAAAAGTAAATGTCCTACTGGCCATCCTAAAAACTGAAGATATTAAGAATTTCAAAAAGAAAATGTCCTACTGGGCATCCGAAAAACTGAAGAAAAAACTGAAAATATTAAGAATTTCAAAAAGAAAATGTCCTACTGGACTTCCGAAAAACTGAAGATATTAAGAATTTCAAAAAGAAAATGTCCTACTGGACATCCTAAAAACTGAAGATATTAAGAATTTCAAAAAGAAAATGTCCTACTGGACATCCGAAAAACTAAAGATATAAAGAATTTCAAAAAGAAAATGTCCTACTGGACATCCGAGAAACTGAAGATATTAAGAATTTCAAAAAGAAAATGTCCTACTGGATATCCGAAAAACTGAAGAAAAAACTGAAGATATTAATCTTCAGTTTTTCGGATGTCCAGTAGGACTTTTTCTTTTTGAAATTCTTAATATCTTTAGTTTTTCGGATGTCCAGTAGGACATTTTATTTTTGAAATTCTTAATATCTTCAGTTTTTAGGATGTCCAGTAGGACATTTTCTTTTTGAAATTCTTAATATCTTCAGTTTTTAGGATGTCCAGTAGGACATTTTCTTTTTGAAATTCTTAATATCTTCAGTTTTTTCTTCAGTTTTTCTGATGTCCAGTAGGACATTTTCTTTTTGAAATTTTTAATATCTTCAGTTTTTAGGATGTCCAGTAGGACTTTTTCTTTTTGAAATTCTTAATATCTTCAGTTTTTTCTTCAGTTTTTCGGATGTCCAGTAGGACATTTTCTTTTTGAAATTCTTAATATCTTCAGTTTTTAGGATGTCCAGTAGGACATTTTCTTTTTGAAATTCTTAATATCTTCAGTTTTTTCTTCAGTTTTTCGGATGTCCAGTAGGACATTTTCTTTTTGAAATTTTTAATATCTTCAGTTTTTCGGATGTCCAGTAGGACATTTTGTTTTTGAAATTCTTAATATCTTCAGTTTTTAGGATGGCCAGTAGGACATTTTCTTTTTGAAATTCTTAATATCTTCAGTTTTTAGGATGGCCAGTAGGACATTTTCTTTTTGAAATTCTTAATATCTTCAGTTTTTAGGATGTCCAGTAGGACATTTTCTTTTTGAAATTCTTAATATCTTCAGTTTTTAGGATGTCCAGTAGGACATTTTCTTTTTGAAATTCTTAATATCTTCAGTTTTTAGGATGGCCAGTAGGACATTTTCTTTTTGAAATTCTTAATATCTTCAGTTTTTCGGATATCCAGTAGGACATTTTCTTTTTGAAATTCTTAATATCATCAGTTTTTCGGATGGCCAGTAGGACATTTTCTTTTTGAAATTCTTAATATCTTCAGTTTTTCGGATGGCCAGTAGGACATTTTCTTTTTGAAATTCTTAATATCTTCAGTTTTTAGGATGGCCAGTAGGACATTTTCTTTTTGAAATTCTTAATATCTTCAGTTTTTTGGATGTCCGGTACGACATTTTCTTTTTTAAATTCTTAATATCTTCAGTTTTTCGGATGGCCGGTAGGACATTTTCTTTTTGAAATGAAATTCTTAATATCTTCAGTTTTTCGGATGGCCGGTAGGACATTTTCTTTTTGAAATTCTTAATATCTTCAGTTTTTCGGATGGCCAGTAGGATATTTTCTTTTTGAAATTCTTAATATCTTCAGTTTTTCGGATGGCCAGTAGGACATTTTCTTTTTGAAGTTCTTAATATCTTCAGTTTTTCGGATGGCCAGTAGGACATTTTCTTTTTGAAGTTCTTAATATCTTCAGTTTTTCGGATGGCCAGTAGGACATTTTCTTTTGAAGTTCTTAATATCTTCAGTTTTTCGGATGGCCAGTAGGACATTTTCTTTTTTGAAATTCTTAATATCTTCAGTTTTTCGGATGTCCAGTAGGACATCGTTTGGATATAAACAAGATTGACCATAAATAAATGAAAATCAAATTTTTGGAATTGATTTTTGGACCCACAATCAAACTTAATAGATACCTATTACCTTTCCTAACTGGGCTATTTTGCCCAGTTGGAGCCCTTGGGCTTAAAGCATCTTGCTTTTCCAACTAGGGCTGTAGCTTAGCTAGTAGTATTAGTAGCAGTAAAAATAATAATAATAATAATAATAATAATAATAATAATCTAGTAAAAGACGTGTGGCAATGTCGACAAATAAATCAATAAAACCATAAATATAACAATAAAAAAAACATATTTTGAGCTGGCACTTATTCCACGGCTTAAAGGTTAAAAGGCCGCTCATGAATGGCAGAGGCAAGGGACAGTGACATTCCCCTAGCAAGCAGGACAATGTCCTAGACACTTACCATATATACTGTACATACCATCAACGCCCCAGCCTTCTCTCCACCCAAGCTAGGACCAAAGAGGGCCAGGCAATGGCTGCTGATGAGTCGGCAGATATTATTGTAGGCTCCCCGAATCCACCATCCGTATATCACAAAGATGGTGAGGGTTGCAGCAACCAAAGGAACTAGAGAATTTGAACAGGACTCGAACCCCCAGTCTGACAATCATCAGACAAGGACGTTACCAAAAGGCCACTCCAACCCTAAAGGTCGCTTATGAACGTCAGAAGTTAGGGACAGTGACAATGTCCTGGAGACTGATTATATACTTATATGACCTGCCCAAGCCCCCTTTCCACCCCAGCTAGGATCAGGGAGGGCCAGGAAATGGCTGCTGATGACTCAGCAGTTAGACCTATAGGCTCCCATGAACGAATCCTTAGCTCACAAGGACAGTAAGGTTGCAGACACTACAAGAAACTATCGAGCTAGAGCTTATCTCGAACCCCAGTCCGGCAGATCACCAGGCTAGGATGATTCCTATAGGGTACCACAAGCAAACAAATAAATAAAATAGAATTCATAATTAAGTAAACAACTATAAAATGACAACAAATACAGCGAGAATACAGTTTCAGGCAGAACGGTTAATCTGCCACAAACAAAAGACACTCCTGATTACGATTCAGAGTTCGAACAATGGCCGTTGTTTGCAATTCCTACTCTTAAGAATTCGAGGGTTAAAATATCCCAACAATGCATCCATGGTGAATTATAAGTACCCGTCGGTAAAATCTAGTCTTTAAATTAGAAAAATTAATCAGTAGAACGCAGACCACCGCCGCGGCAGCTTATTTCTCGACCTTAACCTTGACATGTATTAATTGAGTGAATTATAAGTACCCCGTCGGAAAAATCTAATCTTTAAATTGGAAAAAAACTATCATTACAAAACCAACTAGAAGGGCATTGAGTAGAGCGCAGACCTCCGCCGCGGCAGCTTATTTATCGACGTTTTGCTCAACCTTGACATAATAAGTATTAACTGACGTAGATTTTCATTCACTCAAATATGAACCAATTTTGAAGTCTCTATGACAAGATTGTCCAAAACTTATGGCTGATTACGTGAATTGGACATTTAGCTTGACCGTGACCTTGACCCTTGACCTTGACCTTCCAAATTTCATTCATTTCCAGCTTTATACATGACAGTTAATCCCTGCAAGTTTCATTTCTTTACGATCAAAATTGTAGCCAGGAAGCTGTTCACAAACACACTCACACATACAGACAAAACCAAATATATCTCGGATTGTTTAGTGCAACTGGTTTACTATTCGGGAGTATTCTAGCAATTGACTTCTACTCATTCTGTCTTAAATTTCTAAATTTTAAAACTGCTGATGTTTGTAAAAGAATGATATGGAGGGGAAGAGCTTTGGTGGAAGAGTATGCCTTTGGTAGAAGGCATTGCATGGGGTGAATAAGGCGAATGTTGTTACTGTTCTTAGAATATTCTATTTTTTTCTAGTTTCCTTTCCTCCCTAAGCTATTTTCCCTGTTGGAACCCATGAAATTATAGCATCCTGCTTTTTCAACAAGGGTTGTAGCTTAGCCAGTAATAATAATAATAATAATAATAATAATAATAACAACTAGTCTTCTATGTATCTAACACTATACATGAAAGAGACATGTCGGATGTCAGGCAACCCCAGTACGGTAGGACCGAAGCATTTATACGTGTGAGATTACCAACCTGTCATGTGTTGAACACGTACAGTCAGACCGTGGCATGGCAAACTCAGTCTCAGTCTGAGTTGAAGTTCTGAACACTGATTGCTGTAGCAACTTAAATCTTCCTTCACCGTTTTTACGTTTTGAACCGACAGTTGCATGATGCATCCAAACTTGGGAAGTCGTTAATTCAGTGCGTCTATGTTTGATTCCCGAACCTTAATATTTAGTTGTATGAACTAGCCTACAGCACTGACTATTTATTGTAGATATTCGATCGGTGGTTAAAAACCGGAAGCATGTTTAAAACGAGACAGGGCTGTGGTGGTCGATGTGGTAACGTCCCTCACTCGTGAACGCCAGACTGGGGTTCGAGGCCCGCTCAGATTCATTAGTTTCTTTTGTCGCTGCAACCTCACTATCCTTGTGAGCTAAGGGTGGGGGGTTTTGGGGGAACCCTATAGGTCTATCCGCATAGTCATCTGCAGCCGTTGCCTGACCCTCCCTGGGCCTAGCTTGGGTGGAGAGGCGGGCTTGGGCGCTGATCATATTTATATATGGTCAGTGTCTACAGCACTGCCCTTTCCTCTGGCATTCATGAGCGGCCTTTAAACTTTTAATATGTGTCTGTGGGCATGTGTGTGTACACGCATTATTTATTTTGCCGAATTGCCCAATTTTTTTATGCAACACAAAAAGTTACATTCACGCTCAGTAAAAGTTTGCATGTAAACTCGTATAAACTGGGAGTCACGATATATAAACCCATACATGATGCCAGTAATCATGGGTAGTATGTAAGATATATACTAACACTATATAAATATATATATATATATATATATATATATATATATATATATATATATATATGTATATCTATAAATATATGTATGTATGTCTGTGTGTATATATATATATATATATATATATATATATATATATATATATATATATATTATATATATATATATATATATATATATATGTGTATATATATATATGCACACTTTTCTAGTTTTTTGTATCTTCTTGTGTCAGGACTAGAGTTTTGACTGACTACATGATATTTGTTACTATGTTGGTCCATTCCTTCAACTTTCTCCGGTAGCCGTCCTGACGAATGCCACTCATTATTAGATGAAACAGCTGTCGGCAAACATTAAAGAAATGGACCAGCTCAGTAGCAAATTCCGTCTTTTCTTTCCAAATACTCTAGACCCATGTAGACGGATAATGAGACGTCGGAATATGGGTTTTCTTCATTTATTACAGAAGGTTCGTTCGTGAGTACACTGTACATAACTTCCCTCTCAGAGTGAGGGACTTGTCAACTCAAGCGCCCACAGGCAACTAAACTCCCTTCGCTACCAAAACGCAATCTTTGCAATAATAAGCTGAGACATAGTTTTTTGTGGATACTCATGAATATTGAATTCATTTACCTTGACGTAAAAGACATCTATATATATATATATATATATATATATATATATATATATATATATTATATATATATATATATATATATATGTTCCATAAGATTTGATCCAGCTGTAACCAGATTGTAGAATGACCTTCCTTGCACCTAATGATTTTATACTGAACAGGCTGACATACCTCTTTCTTCACAGTTTATACATGCCAGACCTATTTCAACGTTGTTACTGATCTTAAAATATTTCATATTAATTATTCATTACTTTTCATGTAGTTCAATTATTTCCTTATTCCCTTTCATAATAATAATAATAATAATAATAATTTGCTAAGGCAACCTCTTGGGTATATGAGCAAACTACACCAATGTGCTAACCCCAATTAATATATTGATGAAATCATCAGGAATACAAAATCTGCAAGCAGCTCTTCTAGGAGAAGGACAATCCAAAATCAAACCATTGTTCTGTAGTCTTGGGTAGTGCCATAGCCTATGTACCATGGTATTTCACTGTCTTGGGTTAGAGTCCTCTTGCTTGAGGGTACACTCAAGTATACTATTCTGTTTCCTTATTTCATGTCCTTCCTGGACTATTTTCATTACTGTTTTTCCAACTAGAGTTGTAACTTAGCAAGCATAATAATAATAACTACTAGAAAAGCCCCCTAAGAGTGTAGATCTCCGACACGGCAGCTTATTTCTCGAACCCAGCTTGCCTTTCCCAGAATCAATTTAGATCGTAAGGCGTATTTGAAGTCTGTGTGACAAACCATGTGCGAACCTTTTGCTCAACCTTGACCTTTGACCTAAAACTTTCGAAACTGAATCACTTCCACGTCTCAACAATAACAATTAATCAATAAAGGTTTTACTACTCTATGAGTAAAATTGTGGCCAGGAAGTTGTTCACAAACAAATAAGCAAACGGACCAAATAAAACAGACCTTTTGCTCGACCTTGACCTTTGACCTAGAACTTTAAGAATTGAATCACTTCCACCTCTCAACATAACAATTAATCCCTGAAAGTTTAACTACTCTATGAGCAAAATTGTGGTCAGAAAGTTGTTCACAAAGCAACAAACAGACAAACAGAGGGGAAATCATAACCTCCTCCACTGAAATTATGAAGACCCCCAAACAACAAAGGAGCAGAAATTCATCAGAATAAGCATTACCCTAAACACCAAATTGTAATATGTCCTATTCACTCCACATTCCTTAATCTTCAACTGACCCACCCCTCTTAACCTACTATAGGATTAATTCGGTTGACCCTTTGCTTCACCTTGACCTTTGACCTAGGACTTTCAAAATTGAATCGCTTCCACGTCACAATATAACAATTAATCCCTGAAGGTTTCACTACTATTCGAGTTAAATTGTGGCAGGAAGTTGCTCATAAATAACAGAGGCGAAAACATAACCTCCTCCCAAATTCGTTGTCCTATTCACTCCACATTTCTTAAATCTTTAACTGGCCCACCCTTTTATCCTACTTGACAGAATGGAAAGAAGAAACGAAATGGAAAACGATGAAGAGTGGACGCAACGACCACACGCGCAGGGGGCCACACCTCCTGCCAGGCCTACCAACCAATGTTTCAGTCACGACAGGTGGTCTGGTCACTTTGCCCTGCAGGCTTGCCAACCTCAAAGGAAGATCTGTAAGTAATGACTGCATATATACACTCTTCATTCCAAGTAGTTCTCTGAAAAACTTTTATAAGAATAAAGAAGTCTAACATATCTTGATATATATGATGTAACTTCATGTACTCTCTCTCTCTCTCTCTCTCTCCTCTCTCTCTCTCTCTCTCTCTCTCTCTCTCAATAATAAGCTAGGTTAGTGAACCCCACCCTATCTTTCTCTGATTAATAAGATAGATTAACAACTCTCTCTCTCTCTCTCTCTCTCTCTCTCTCTCTCTCTCTCTCTCATTATTAAGAAAGATTAGCAACTCTTTTATTCTTTCTGAATAATAAGCTAGATCAGT
>NC_090725.1:103962215-103967891 GCF_036898095.1 Palaemon carinicauda | reverse complement strand
ACAGACACTTTGTTATGTGGGGGAGATGTCACTGACTTAGCAATAATTCATGTTATCTATTTTTCGACTTCTACAATAAATAAAGAATATTTGATTTTATTTAGTCAAGTTTCTGCGAAAATAATGTTTTTTTCCGAGCTCGTTCAGAACTCGAATTGAGCAAACTGTTAACGTTACGGTTCTCAATGTGAAATTGATAACACATTAAAATTCTCGCCTGATGTATAAAGGGAAAGAGTGTAATAGTGATAATTTTTTTTTCCAAGGATAACACACTAAATTCAAAGTTATGGTATGAGCTTCCATGATGTCATATTGTACTCTTCCTTGTATGCAAAAATTACAACCACCAATAAGAGCACTATAGTCAATTCTTTTTAATGAGGCAGATTTGCACCGAATCGCAGGGGTGCCCTTTTCGCTCGGAAAAGGTTCCTGCTATCTGATTGGTTAGAATTATCTTGTCCAACCAATCAGCGATCAGGAAACTTTTCCGAGCTAAAAGGGCACCCCTGCGAGTAAGTGAAAACCTACCTCGCTAAAAAGAATTGACTATAGATATTATACCAACCAAAGAAAACACCGACATCTAAACTCTACAACAGACGCACGTACAGACAGAAATACTAACAGACATAAGGATGATCTCCCTTCATGCACACTCAGGTACATTATTTTATCTGTTTTCTCATTTCCTTTCCCCATTGAGCTATTTTCCCTGTTGGGGTCCGTGGACTTATAGCATCCTGCTTTTCAAACTAGGGTTGCAGTTTAGCTAATAATCTCCTCTATATAATAAATAACTACGTGTCTGGTTACACACACACACACACGCATGTATATATATATATATATATATATATATATATATATATATATATATATATATATATATATATATATATATATATATATATATATATATAAAATATATATATACACACACATATATATACACAAACTTTCCGGTTACGCTCACGGGGAAGGAAGTAGTTATACCCGGGTGGAAGGAGGTACATTTTCTGCAAGTTTGAATCGAAACAAATTCACACTGTCAATGCAAAAAGATGTTTCTTTAGATAAAATATCTCCAGTGGTATTTAAGTATTATTATTATTATTATTATTATTATTATTATTATTATTATTACTAACTAAGCTACAACCCTAGCTGGAAAAGTAAGATGCTATAAACCTAAGGCCTCCAACAGGGAAAATAGCCCAGTGTGGAAAAGAAATAAGGAAATAAATAAACTACAATAGAAGTAAACGCAAAATTAAAATAAAATGTTTTAAGAACAGGAACTACATTAAAATAAATCTTTCCTGTACAAACTATAATAAATTAAAAAAAAAAATAATATCAAGAGAGAGGTATAAGATAGAATATTGTGCCCAAGTGTACCCTTAAGCAGCTAATCTTTCAAGATAAAATGGAAAGATTTTTTGTGAATTAAATTACTCTTTGCCTTTAAATCATTACTATAACTAAAAATTTGACGACGAAGATGACGGCGACTACCACAATGAAGACAATCATTAAAATTATTCATATCACTACTATTAATATACTCAATTAATTTCCATTGTCAATTTTTTTGTAGGTAGGTTGATCAGGCCACCAGCCACCCGTTCAGATACTACCGCTAGAGAGTTATGGGGTCCTTTGACTGGCCAGACAGTACTACATTGAATCCTTCTCTCTGGTTACGGTTCATTTTCCCGTTTGCCTATACATATACCGAATAGTCTGGTCTCTTGAGACTACCAAACAATTCTTCACCCAAAGGGTTAACCACTGCAACGTTATTGTTCAGTTGCTACTTTCCTCTTGGTAAGGGTAAAAGAGACTCTTTAGCTATGGTAAGCAGCTCCTCTAGGAGAAGGACACTCCAAAATCAAACCATTGTTCTCTAGTCTTGGATAGTGCCATAGCCTCTGTACCATGGTCTTCCACTGTCTTGGGTTAGAGTTCTCTTGCGTGAAGGTACACTCGGGCACAGTATTCTATTTCATTTCTCTTCATCATGTTTTGCTGAAGTGTTTATAGTTTATATAGAAGACAACTATTGTAATGATACTGTTCTTAAAATATTTTATTTTCCTTGTTTCCTCTCCTCACTGGGCTATTTTCCCTATCAGAGCCGCTGGGCTTAAAGCATTCTGCTTTTCCAACTATGGTTGTAGTTTAGCAATTTATAATAATTTAATAATAATATTCGCATTACACTACTATATCTATGGTATACTTCAAATATGCAATATATCCATGTTATGGTATACCACTTCTCAAATGATTTACTTTCATGAGGTTGAAATTTGTCCAATTTAATTAAATGTTCTTGGAAGTATAGTCATTTCTACAGTCTTAGAGACTTAGACTGACTCCAATTACATAATGATTCTATCAGAGATATCAAGGATTTTTTGGACTTATAATAACCGAATATTCATAAACTAAGAAATTTACCGCAAAAAACGTTAAAAATCCTAGAATAAAATGTTGCCAGGCAATTACCGTTTTAAAAACGGATATATTGACGTTAATGAATTGATATTACGGTCACCAATCCGTAAAAGATGATAACAAAGAATGGTAGAAATTACGGTCACTTCTATTTTACTGAAATACGGCTGAGAACAATATATATATACATGGATAAAATATATATATATATAATATATATATATATATATATATATATATATATATATATATATATATACACACTGTATATGTATATATATGTATGTATGTATATAAATATATGTATATTTATTTATAACATATACAGTATATGTATATATATATATATATATATATATATATATATATATATATATATATATATATATATATATATATATACATACATATATATATACATGTATGAATGTATATATATAAATATATATATATATGTATGTATGTGTACACACACACACACACACACATATATATATATATATATATATATATACAGTATATGCATGCATACATACATATGTATACATATATGTATTTATAGTCATGCATACTAACGAAATGGATAAAGATGTAAACGCTCACAAATTGCAAGATATTGCATGTGTTTTAAAACTGAATTTATATAGAATAAAACATCTCAACATTAATTAACCAAAGCGAAGACTAACTACATAACGGAAATGAAAATCATTATCAAACTTAAACATTAAAAAAAAAGAATAAAAAAAAAAACTCCTTCATAAATCAAAACCAAAAAGCCTCTTACAACATCCGGAAGAGAAATGACCTGATAATGATTTCAGAAACCAAAGACTAAGAAATAAAAAGAGCAGAAGGTAAGACGAGAATCGGCTATACCTCATTGGCGGAAGCAGCAAGGCTTCCCAAAACAGAGTCTCAGCTGTTGTAGCCTTTCAACATCAAAGGCCCACCAACCCCCAAAAAAATCAAACTTGCCCAGATCTAATTACAAGCTGGATCCATTAAGACGAGGAGCAATGGCCATTGCTGTTTCGCTTTTAGCGAATAACTTCTTGATGTTGTTGTTGTTGTTGTTGTTTGTTTTTGTTTAGGGCAGGGTTGAAGGATTAATGAATACACTCCTAATTTATTTTTAAGATTTTTTTTTTCACTTCTTGCTGATTTCGGTGTTAATTGGATATTCAAATGGACATAAACCAGCAAAATTTGCACAAATATATTCCATTACCTAATACATATATATATATATATATATATATATATATATATATATATATATATATATATATATATATATATGTATGTATGTATATATATATATATATAGAAAAGAAAAGAATAAAGACGTAAACACTTACCAACTGTAACATATTTTGTGTGCTTTATCAACGAGTTTTTGTAAAAAAATAAAATCTCTCAACACTACTAAACTAAAGCGATAACTAACTACATAATGGAAATGAAAATCATTATCAAACTTAAACATTAAAAAAAAGCAGAATAAAAATAAAAAAAACTCCATCATAAGCCAAAGCAAAAAAGCCTCTATAACATCCGGAAGAGAAATGTCCTTATAATGATTTCAGAAACCAAAGACTAAGAAATAAAAGAGCAGAAGGTATGACGAGAATTGGTTATAACTCATTGGCGGCACCAGAAAGATTTCCCAAAACAGTCTCTAACCTGTTGGAGCCTTTCAACAACATCAAAGGCCCACCACCCCCAAAAAAATCAAACTTGCCCAGATCTCATTACAAGCTGGATCCATTAAGACGAGGAGCAATGGCCATTGCGGTTTCGCTTTTAGCGAATAACTTCTTGATGTTGTTGTTGTTGTTGTTTGTTTTTGTTTAGGGCAGGGTTGAAGGATTAATGAATACACTCCTAATTTATTTTTAAGATTTTTTTTTTCACTTCTTGCTGATTTCGGTGTTAATTGGATATTCAAATGGACATAAACCAGCAAAATTTGCACAAATATATTCCATTACCTAATACATATATATATATATATATATATATATATATATATATATATATATATATATATATATATATATATATATATATATATGTATGTATGTATGTATATATATATATATATATATATATATATATATATATATATATATATGTATGTATGTATGTATGTATATATATATATATATATATATATAGAAAAGAAAAGAATAAAGACGTAAACACTTACCAACTGTAACATATTTTGTGTGCTTTATCAACGAGTTTTTGTAAAAAAATAAAATCTCTCAACACTACTAAACTAAAGCGATAACTAACTACATAATGGAAATGAAAATCATTATCAAACTTAAACATTAAAAAAAAGCAGAATAAAAATAAAAAAAACTCCATCATAAGCCAAAGCAAAAAAGCCTCTATAACATCCGGAAGAGAAATGTCCTTATAATGATTTCAGAAACCAAAGACTAAGAAATAAAAGAGCAGAAGGTATGACGAGAATTGGTTATAACTCATTGGCGGCACCAGAAAGATTTCCCAAAACAGTCTCTAACCTGTTGGAGCCTTTCAACAACATCAAAGGCCCACCACCCCCAAAAAAATCAAACTTGCCCAGATCTCATTACAAGCTGGATCCATTAAGACGAGGAGCAATGGCCATTGCGGTTTCGCTTTTAGCGAATAACTTCTTGATGTTGTTGTTGTTGTTGTTTGTTTTTGTTTAGGGCAGGGTTGAAGGATTAATGAATACACTCCTAATTTATTTTTAAGATTTTTTTTTTTCACTTCTTGCTGATTTCGGTGTTAATTGGATATTCAAATGGACATAAACCAGCAAAATTTGCACAAATATATTCCATTACCTAATACATATATATATATATATATATATATATATATATATATATATATATATGTATGTATGTATGTATATATATATATATATATATATATATATATATATATATATATGTATGTATGTATGTATGTATATATATATATATATATATATATATATATATATATATATATATATATATATATATAGAAAAGAAAAGAATAAAGACGTAAACACTTACCAACTGTAACATATTTTGTGTGCTTTATCAACGAGTTTTTGTAAAAAAATAAAATCTCTCAACACTACTAAACTAAAGCGATAACTAACTACATAATGGAAATGAAAATCATTATCAAACTTAAACATTAAAAAAAAGCAGAATAAAA
>NC_090725.1:103954715-103957215 GCF_036898095.1 Palaemon carinicauda | reverse complement strand
CCCATTTGAATATTCATGAGGTTTTTGGTGAAAACCCACAAACCTGTATTTTCATTCTAATCCCCCCCCCACCAAAAAAAAAAAAATAAAAAACGTTAAATAGGATATAAATAGCCACTATCCTCTAAGTATTATTATTATCATTATTATCATTATCATTATATATATATTACTATCATCATCATCATCATCATCATTATTACTATTATTATTATTATTATTATTATTATTATTATTATTATTAATAGCTAAACTACAACCCTTGGTGGAAAAGCAAGGTGCTATACGCCCAGTGGCTCCAACAGGGAAAATAGCCCAGTGAGGAAAGGAAATAAGGAAATAAATAAACGATATAAGAAGTAATAATACAAAAATATATAGATTGCTAAGCTACAACCCTAGTTGGAAAAGCAGAGTGCTATAAGCCCAGGGGGCCCAACAGGGAAAATAGCTAGTAAGGAAAGTAAACAAGGAAAATTAAAATATTTTTTTAAGGACAGTAACAACATTGAAATAAATAATTCCTATATAAACTATAAAAAACTTTAACAAAACAAGAGGAAGAGAAATCATATAGAATAGTGTGTTCGAGTGTACCCTCAAGCAAGAGAACTCTAGCCCAAGACAGTGGAAGACCATGGTACAGAGGCTATGGCACTACCCAAGACTAGAGAACAATGGTTTGATTTTGGAGTATCCTTCTCCTAGAAGAGCTGCTTGCCATAGCTAAAGTGTCTCTTCTACCCTTACCAAGAGGAAAGTAGCTACTGAGAAATTGCAGTGCAGTAGTTAACCCCTTGGGTGAAGAAGAATTGTTTGGTAATCTCAGTGTTGTCAGGTGTATAAGAACAAAGGAGAATCTTTAAAGAATAGACCAGACTATTCGGTGTATGTGTAGGCAGAGGAAAAGAACCGTGCCCAGCGAGAAGGATCCAATGTGGTACTGTTTGGCCAGTTAAAGGACCCCATAACTCTCTAGCGATAGTATCTCAACGGGCGGCTGGTGCCCAGGCCAACCTACTACCTCTAATGAACAATCAAAATATCTTAAAAACATGAACAACATTAAAAGAGTTATTTCAAATATGTACTATAAAAGGACATATAAGACATCAAACTGGCAGCTTCGCAAACTTAAAACTAGAAAAAGCACTCAGAGAGTGCAGACCTCCACCACGGCAGCTCATTTCTCGAAACCAGAGTGCCTTTCCCAGAATGAATTAATCATTTTCAGCTCTTTATTTAAGTTTTAATACATTATGATTAAAATTGTGGCCGTATGGTTGTTGACCAGAATTTGACCTTTTGCTTGACCTTGGCCTCAACCTTGACCTTTGACCTTAACATGTATTAATAGGCACGGATTTTCATACCCTCAAATATGAACTAAGTTTAAAATCTCTTTAACAACGATGTAAAACCTTACGACTGATTACGCGAATTGGATAATTTGGATTACCGTGACCTTGACCTTTGGTCTTACCTTCTAAAATCTAATCATTTCCAGCTTTTTACATAAGTTAATCCCTGCAAGTCTCATTACTCTACAACAATATCAAGGCCAGGAAGCTATTCACAAACACACACACACACACAAACAAGGGGTAAAACATAATATCCTCCCAACTTCGTCGGCGGAGGTAATGAAAAATAAAATATGGATCGTAATGTAATAGATTCGTTTGAAATTACAGAATATATCCGCAACGAGTTGAATAAATTAAACATGTGTACGCAGCCCGTCAATAATGACGGCTAAATGTTCAACCCTTCCCTTTACCTAATTACAACACGGCAATGTGTTTTACAAGTGTACCTCTCGGGGTGTATCACTCCCCCCCCCCCCTTTCACAAGCATATGAATATTACCTCCCCCCTATCTGAGGGACGGGGTGAGACATTTATTTATTTATTTATTTATATAAATATATATATATATATATATATATATATATATATATATATATATATATATATATTCGTTCTTTACTATATCATGGAGCTATTTAGTAGGAAACAAGGGTATATATCATAATTACTGAAAAATCATTATTAACATTATTACAAAGAAAAAATCGCACACAAAAACTAACGAAAGTTAGAAGTAAACAAAGCAAAGGAAAGATTCTTTAGTTTTAAAGAATAAATAATACACATTCCTCTTTTATAATGCAGACAGTGACGGGTATTTTTAGCAGAATCGAGAGTAGATATGACAGATATGTGCGTTAACCCTTTCAGTGTCATTGGGGACTAGGAAAAAAATTTGAAAAGGATACTATTAAAATAAAAAAAACTATAAACAGTTTGTATTGAATGGAAAGCTGTTCTTGACAGATTTCCCATAAATATCAAGCTAGGGTTTGTGTGGTCTTGAAAGAATTTACTACATCAAGAGTTAAGTTGAATTTACCACTGGCAGTGAAAGGGTTAATGGACCTCACATGAATCATGAACCTGAATCTAATAGAGAGGGATTTTGAATCATTTTAGAAATACA
>NC_090725.1:103947215-103949715 GCF_036898095.1 Palaemon carinicauda | reverse complement strand
CACCCAGTTAGACCCTTACTGCGCAGCTAGTTCCTGTGTGTAGTCCTGCCCACTACCTCTGCCATATCTCTGTATAACCCCGCCCACCACTCTGCCATATCTCTGTGTATCCCCACCCACCACATCTGCCATATCTCTGTGTAGCCCTGCCCACCACCTCTGCCATATCTCTGTAGACCCGCCCACCACCTCTGCCATATCTCTGTGTAGCCCTGCCCACCACCTCTGCCATATATCTATAGCCCCACCCACCACCTCTGCCATATCTCTGTGTAGCCCTGCCCACCACCTCTGCCATATATCTATAGCCCCGCCCACCACCTCTGCCATATCTCTGTGTAGCCTTGCCCACCACCTCTGCCATATCTCTGTAGCCCCGTCCACCACCTCTGCCATATCTTTGTAGCCCCGCCCAACACCTCTGCCATATCTCTATGCAGCCCAGCCCACCACCTCTGCCATATCTCTGTAGCCCCACCCAACACCAATTTCATATCCGTGTAGCTCCGCCCGCCACCTCTGCCATATCTGTGCAGCCCTGCCCACCCCCTGTCATATCCATGTAGCCCTGCCCACCACCACTGCCATGTCTGTGTAGCCCAGCCCAACACCTCTGTCACATCCGTGTAGCCCCGCCCATCACCTCTGCCATATCTGTGTAGCCCCGCCCACCACCTCTGTCATATCCGTGTAGCCCCGTCCACCACCTCTGCCATATCCGTGTAGCCCGCCCACCACCTTTGCTATATCTGTGTAGCCCCACCCACCACCTCTGCCATATCCGGGTAGCCCCGCCAACCACCTCTGCCATGTCTGTGTAGCCCCGCCAACCACCTTTGCCATATCTGTGTAGCCCCGCCAACCACCTCTGCCATATCTGAGCAGGCCCGCTCACTACCTCTGCTATATCTCTGTGTAACCCCATCCAACTCCTCTGCCATATCCGTGTAGCCCCGCCCACCACCTGTGCTATATCTGTGTAGCCACGCCCACAACCTCTGCCATATCTGTGTAGCCCCGCCCACCACCTCTGCCATACCTCCATTCCTGTGTGTAGCCCCGCCCACAAGCTAAGCCATATCTGTGTAGCCCTAATCACCAGCTATACCATATCTGTGTGGCCCCACCCAACACCTCTGCCATATCTGTGTAGCCCCGCCCATCCCCTCTGTCATATCTCCATACATGAACATTTTGGTTATTTACCAACAGAGCGAGGTGTGCAAGGAAATCCTGTCTCCAACTGTACTTTTTATTCAGATCCGTCAACATACTAATGAGGGTTGAAAATGGGAATATTTTCAGAAGCCCCCCAAAAAGTCATATCAGAATAGATTACCAAAATTATCTAACTAAATAACTTAGCAACTCTGAACTTGTAATTTAAAACATAAAAAACAATGAACCTTGATCCTAAATCCAACGAAAAATTGAAATATTAATATATATAAATATCAATGAATTAATTCTTACATACAGGGTGATTGACAGCTCCTTATTTTAAACTTACCATTGAATAATTAGATTTCGGATTGAATAAAAACGGAGGATGGCAAAGAGGAAAAGTGTAAGGAATGAGAACGACATGAGATAGAGAAAAACACGGCAAAGGATGAGAACAAAAGATGGTTGGGGTGAGAATTAGAAGGAATGAGAAATGGGGAAAAAATAACTGAGAGAACAAAATTAAAGATAAGAATATGTTTAATGAATGAGAACAATAGTAAAGGGCTGGGAAAAATAATTGTTATGAATGAGAACAAAAAATGGGTGGGAAAAGTAACTGTAATGAATGGGAATAAGAGAACAAAGTTGGAAAAAATAAATTTTATGAATCAGAAAAAAAAACTGGGTGGAAAAAAAAAAACTCCAATGAATGAGAACAAGAGAAGTGTTGAAAAAAATAATTATTATGAAAGAGAACAAAAAAGGGGATTGGAAAAATAACAGCAACTATTGAGAACAAGAGAAGTTAGTTAGAAAAAAAATAATTATTATTAATGAAAACGCAAAAGTGTGTAGGAAAAATAACTGTAATGAATGAGAACAAGACAAGTTAGTTGGAAAAAATAATAATTATGAATGAAAACACAAAAGTGTGTAAGAAAATAACAGTAATGAATGAGAACAACAGAAGATAGTTGGAAAAAATAATAATTATGAATGAAAACACAAAAGTGTGTAGGAAAATAACTGTAATGAATGACAACAAGAGAAGAGAGTTGGAAAAAATAATTATTGTGGATGAAAACACAAAAGTGTGTAGGGAAAATAACTGTAATGAATGAGAACAAGAGAAGAGAGTTGGAAAAAATAATTATTATGAATGAGAACATAAAAGTGGGAAGGAAAAATAACTGCAATGAATGAGACCAAGAGAAGTTAGTTGGAGAAAAATAATTATTATGAATGAGAACAAAAATGTGGGTAGGAAAAATAACTGCCATCAATGAGAACAACAGAAGAGGGCTGGGAAAATAACTGTCAGGAATGAGAAACA
>NC_090725.1:103927215-103932215 GCF_036898095.1 Palaemon carinicauda | reverse complement strand
CCTTTCTTATTATTTCTTCGAGATGATAGAAGCGAATGTCTTTCCGTTTGTCACTGTCATTTCGGAAAGAATATGATGGAAAAACAATTCTTCTTCACAGAAGAGGTTAACTACTGTGCTATTATTTTTCAGTAGCTCCTTTCCTCTTGGTAAGGGTAGCAGAGATTCTTTAGTTATGGTAAGCAGCTTTTCTAGGACACTCCAAAACCAAACCATTGTTCTCTAGTCTTGGGTGGTGCCAGCCACCCGTTGAGATACTACCGCTAGAGAGTTCTGGGGTCTTTGACTGGCCAGACAGTACTGCATTGGATCTTTCTCTCTGGTTACGATTCATTTTCCCTTAACCTACACATACACCGAATATTCTGACCTATTCTTTACATATTCTCCTCTGTCCTCATACACCTGACAACACTGAGATTACCAAACAATCCTTCTTCACCCAATGGGTTAAATACTGTACTATTAGTGTTCAGAAGCTCCTTCCCTTTTGGTAAGGGTAGAAGAGACTCTTTAGCTATGTTAAGCAGCTTTTCTAGGAGAAGGACACTCCCAAATCAAACCATTGTTCTCTAATCACGGATAGTGTCATAGCCTCTGTACCATGGTCTTTCACTGTCTTAGGGTAGAGTTCTCTTGTTTGAGGGTACACTTAGGCACACCTTTCTATATTATTTCTCTTCCTCTTGCTTTTTTTTATTTTTTTATAGTTAATAAACGGAAGATCAACTTTAATGGTACTGTTTTTTATATATTTTGTATTGTCACATTATTTCTCTTGTAATTTTTTTTTTTTATTTCCTTTCCTTAATGAGCTATTTTCCCTGTTGGAGCCCTTGGGCTTATAGCATCCTGTTTTGCCAACTAGGGTTGTAGCAATAATAATAATAATAATAATAATAATAATAATAATAATAATAATAATAATAATAATAAAAGCGAAGAGAATGGGTGCTATCTTGGGAATCAAAATTCTGCCAATTTGTCAGCTATTTCTCGATTGGAATATTACTTCAATAAATATCTGTTCAATAAATTTTCCATTATCAAATTCTCCTGAAATGCAAGTTTCTTGATAATTGTTTACGAAAAAGGAAAAAATTGACAACAATAACAAACACAGACGCTTCTTATCCACGGCAGGAGAAAGGCCTTAACTTATTCATGCCTGGGGTGTGGCCCGTTTTCATCCTCACGCTTGCCAACTGTGGACTGGTGATGGTGGGAAACTCAAACGCTTTCACGATTAAGGTATCCCACGCAGAAAGTATATTAATTTAATAAATTTAACGCTAAGCTTCATTTTGCCTCTCATCTTTTCTTTCATACAACAACAACAACAACAACAACAGCAACTCAAATAAAATCCTTTTCAACTTCACCAAACTTCTAATTTCCTTATCCCATCACTCGTTGTATTATCTTTCTAATCACAGCTTTTCACAAACTTTGCTCTGGCTTTGAGGTAGACCGTAGTCCCGATCGGTGGGTCAGCCTGACACCGCTTAGTTAAGCGTGTATGTTCATGTGTTGTACCAGTCCCCAGCGTCCTTCCTCCCAACAGAGAGAAATCCTGCCACGGTTGGGTCGACAGTTCCAGACGTACGAGGTGTCGGTTATGTTTTTAGATTTCAGTAATATAT
Organism: Palaemon carinicauda; assembly: GCF_036898095.1. Taxonomy (NCBI): domain Eukaryota; kingdom Metazoa; phylum Arthropoda; class Malacostraca; order Decapoda; family Palaemonidae; genus Palaemon; species Palaemon carinicauda. The sequence continues at coordinate 103,930,572 of NC_090725.1, read as the reverse complement.
ATATGAAAATCTATTTACTCCGCATGTGAGGGTTGATGGCTTGATGACAGTAGAGATTAAATGCGGAATCGTGAGATAGGGAGGAAAAATAATTTTTTTTTTTTTTTTTTTTTTTTTTTTTGCTATTTCAAAAAACTGTATTGCATTTCAGTTTTTGCTTCAAAGGGTGATCGTCTGCATCTAATAAAGTAGAATAACAAGATACTGCTGGTTACAGTAATAAAAACGAAATAAATGAATATATGAAAGTATAAACAAACAATGCAGGTGAGCAATAGAGCAGTATCGCTAAATGGTAAAGCGCACAGGTGTTGTGATTCAGGCAAATCCTCCATTGTTGGCCCTAAGGAAATGCAACAGAGCAATGTCGGCCTCTAGTAATAAAAATAAAACCTAGAGGGGCACTACCGCGGCGGTAGTTTATTTCTCAACCTTGACCTTGACCTTGACTTTTGACCTTGACATGTATTAACTGAAGTGGATTTTCATACTCTCAAATATGAACCAAGTTTGAAGTCTGTGACCACGATGTCCAAACTTATGGCTGATTACGCGAATTGGACATTTTGTTAGACCGTGACTTTGACCTTTGACCTTGACATTCAAAAATTTAATCATTTCCAGCTTGTTACATAACAGTTAATCCCTACAAGTTTCATTACTCTACCATTAAAATTGTGGTCAGGAAGCTGTTCACAAACACACACACAAAAAAAAGGCGGTAATACATAACCTCCCTCCAACTTCGATGACGGATGTAATAATAACAACAACAACAACAACAACAATAATAATAATAATGAGAGAGAAATACTCAAATAATTTCAGCATATACATATAAGGTTGTGAATTTTTAAGCCTTTTCAGTGTCACGAAAGGGTCTCTGCAACGCCATGATCAGCAAAGCTGTACTAGTCAGGGCCACCCATACTAAGTTGGCTTGTCAGCGATCTGACAAAATAAAAAATTCTCCCACCATTACCAATCAGCAATGACCAGCGTGATGATGAAATGGCCAAAACCACAGACATAAGGACATGTCTGAGGCCTTTGTCCTTTAGTGGACTAGAAATGGCCTTATTAGTTGATGGTGTGTTAACATTTTCAAGATTTCCATTGGAAAATGTGTTTGGACACTCTTTGCTCTTGGTTGTAAGAGACTAGAATAGTTAGCCTAAATGATTTAAAGATTCTAGTACAACAATAAGCATCTAAGAGATAGTTCTTGCGATGCTTTTCGTAAATAGAATTATAAAAATGCAAAGCATTTTATAACATCTTGAAGACTTGCACATCAAAGTCTTTACGTCAGGAATCGAAGCAGAAATGTCCAGCATAAATCAATTTTAATTTACAGCCATTGGACAGAAGAAAGGATTCACTTTCACTCCCTCGATTATTCCTTTGCATCCCATTGGTAATCAAGAAGGAGGACCTGAACCATTCCTATTTAATTTCTCTCATCTGTCCTATTCAACTTCCCTTTTTCCTCATCTTGCTTAATTAATTTCTCTCATCTTTCCTATCTAACTTCTCTTTTTCCTCATCTTTCCTATTTAACTTCTCTCTTCTCTCATCTTTCTTATTTAACTTCTCTCATCTCTTATTTAACTTCTCTCTTCTCTCATCTTTCTTATTTAACTTCTCTCATCTTTCTTATTAACTTCTCGATTTTTCTCATCTTTCTTTTTTAACTTCTCTTCGCTCAACATTCTTACTTAATTTCTCTCTTCTCTCATCTTTCTTATTTTATTTCTCTCAACTTATTTAACTTCTCTCATCTTCCCTATTTACCTTCTCTTTTTTTCTCGTCTTTCTTATTTAACTTCTCTCATCTTTCCTATTTAACTTCTCTTTTTTCTCATCTTTCTTATTTATCTTCTCTCATCTTTCCTATTTAACTTCCCTCTTCTCTCATCTTTCTTATTTAGCCTCTCTTATCTTTCTTATTTAACTTCTCTTATCTTGCTTATTCAACTTCTTCCATTTCTCTAATTCAACTTCTTCCATCTCTCTAATTCAACTTCTCTCACCTTTCTTATTTAACTTCTCTCTTCTCTCATTTTTCTTATTTAACTTCTCTCATCTGTCATATTTAACTTCTCTTCATCCCTCTCATTTAACTTTTCTCATCTTGCTTATTTTACTTCTTTCTTCTTCTTTATTCAACCTCTCATCTCTCTTATTTAACTTCTCTCATCTTTCTTATTTAATTTCTCTCATATTTCTTATATAACTTCTCTCATCTATCCTATTTACCTTCTCTCGTCTATCCTATTTACCTTCTCTCATATTTCTTGTTTAACTTCTCTCATCTTTCTTATTTAACTTCTCTCACACCTCTTATTTAACTTCTCTCATATCTCCTAGTCTCTCTCTTCTCCCGTTTTTCTTATTTAACCTATCTAACCTTTCTTATTTAACTTCTCTAGTCTTTCCTATTCATCTTCTCTCATCTCTGTTATTCAACTTCTCTCATCTCTTTTATTTAACTTCTCTCGTATCTCTTATCTAACTTCTCGCATCTCTCTATTTGATTTCTCCAATCTTTCTTATTTGACTTCTCTAATTTTTCCTAATCAACTTCTCTCATCTTTCTTATTTAACCTCTCTCACCTTTCATATTTAACCTCGTTCATCTTTCTTACTTAACTTCTCTTATCTTGCCTACATAACTTCTCTCATCTCTCTTATTTATATTCTCTCATCTCTCGTATTCAACTCCTCTCATCTTTCTAATTTAACCTCTCTCATCTTTCTTACTAAACTTCTCTTACCTTTCCTACTTATCTTCTCTCATCTCTCTTATTTAACTTCCCTCATCTCTCTTATTCAACTTCTCCCATCTTTCTTACTTAACCTCTCTCAACTTTCTTACTTAACTTCACTTACCTTTCCTACTTATCTTCCCTCATCTCTCTTACTTAACTTCTCTCATCTTTCTTATTCAACCTCTCACATCTGCATACCTTTTAAAACTCTCTATCACAAGGGGGCAGTGGGAAAAAAATTATCGTTTTTCCGCCTGCAAGCAAATTTCCTCTGAGATCAGATTTTAATTTCTTTTCACTGTGTTCACAGGCAGAGATAACAAATGATTCACGGGCAGAGATAACAAATACTTTAAACCATGATGCTGAATCAGCAAATAGTCTGGATAACAAGTGTTAGTCATGAGAAGCAAGCAATGGGATTGTTATTCCTTTTAAACTTTCACTTTGATATTGTTTGTGAACAAGCATTTCGAGAATGAATTCAAATTCGATGCATAATACAAACGTTATTTGTTAATAGATACGAGATATTTTCTGAAATATTTCGAAGAGAAAGGTGTTAAAAGGAGAAAAATTTCAATAA
>NC_090725.1:103869715-103912215 GCF_036898095.1 Palaemon carinicauda | reverse complement strand
TTGTATAATGATCAATATCATAGAAAGTAATATAAGGAACATTAATTTCCATTCATAAATTTCCATGAGTGTTTTCAAATATGGTACTGTTTTACATACATACATACATATACCAAAGGCACTTCCCCCAATTTTGGGAGGTAGCCGACATCAACAAGAAACGAAACAAAAAAGGGGACCTCTACTCTCTACGTTCCTCCAGCCTAACCAGGGACTCAGCCGAGTTCAGCTGGTACTGCTAGGGTGCCACAGCCCAACCTCCCACATTTCCACCACAGATGAAGCTTCATACTGCTGAGTCCCCTACTGCTGCTACCTCCGCGGTCATCTAAGGCACCGGAGGAAGCAGCAGGGCCTACCGGAACTGCGTCACAATCGCTCGCCATTCATTCCTATTTCTAGCACGCACTCTTGCCTCTCTCACATCTATCCTCCTATCACCCAGAGCTTTCTTCACTCCATCCATCCACCCAAACCTTGGCCTTCCTCTTGTACTTCTCCCATCAACTCTTGCATTCATCACCTTCTTTAGCAGACAGCCATTCTCCATTCTCTCAACATGGCCAAACCACCTCAACACATTCATATCCACTCTAGCCGCTAACTCATTTCTTACACCCGTTCTCACCCTCACCACGTCGTTCCTGACCCTATCTACTAGAGATACACCAGCCATACTCCTCAGACACTTCATCTCAAACACATTCAATTTCTGTCTCTCCATCACTTTCATTCCCCACAACTCCGATCCATACATCACAGTTGGTACAATCACTTTCTCATATAGAACTCTCTTTACATTCATGCCCAACCCTCTATTTTTTACTACTCCCTTAACTGCCCCCAACACTTTGCAACCTTCATTGACTCTCTGACGTACATCTGCTTCCACTCCACCATTTGCTGCAACAACAGACCCCAAGTACTTAAACTGATCCACCTCCTCAAGTAACTCTCCATTCAACATGACATTCAACCTTGCACCACCTTCCCTTCTCGTACATCTCATAACCTTACTCTTACCCACATTAACTCTCAACTTCCTTCTCTCACACACCCTTCCAAATTCTGTCACTAGTCGGTCAAGCTTCTCTTCTGTGTCTGCTACCAGTACAGTATCATCTGCAAACAACAACTGATTTACCTCCCATTCATGATCATTCTCGTCTACCAGTTTTAATCCTCGTCCAAGCACTCGAGCATTCACCTCTCTCACCACTCCATCAACATACAAGTTAAACAACCACGGCGACATCACACATCCCTGTCTCAGCCCCACTCTCACTGGAAACCAATCGCTCACTTCATTTCCTATTCTAACACATGCTTTACTACCTTTGTAGAAACTTTTCACTGCTTCCAACAACCTTCCACCAACTCCATATAACCTCATCACATTCCACATTGCTTCCCTATCAACTCTATCATATGCTTTCTCCAGATCCATAAACGCAACATACACCTCCTTACCTTTTGCTAAATATTTCTCGCATATCTGCCTAACTGTAAAAATCTGATTCATACAACCCCTACCTCTTCTAAAACCACCCTGTACTTCCAAGATTGCATTCTCTGTTTTATCCTTAATCCTATTAATCAGTACTCTACCATACACTTTTCCAACTACACTCAACAAACTAATACCTCTTGAATTACAACACTCATGCACATCTCCCTTACCCTTATATAGTGGTACAATACATGCACAGACCCAATCTACTGGTACCATTGACAACACAAAACACACATTAAACAATCTCACCAACCATTCAATTACAGTCACACCCCCTTCCTTCAACATCTCAGCTTTCACACCATCCATACCAGATGCTTTTCCTACTCTCGTTTCATCTAGTGCTCTCCTCACTTCCTCTATTGTAATCTCTCTCTCATTCTCATCTCCCATCACTGGCACGTCAACACCTGGAACAGCAATTATATCTGCCTCCCTATCATCCTCAACATTCAGTAAACTTTCAAAATATTCCGCCCACCTTTTCCTTGCCTCCTCTCCTTTTAACAACCTTCCATTTCCATCTTTCACTGTCTCTTCAATTCTTGCGCCGGCCTTTCTTACTCTCTTCACTTCTTTCCAAAACTTCTTTTTATTCTCTTCATATGACTGACCCAGTCCCTGACCCCACCTCAGGTCAGCTGCCCTCTTTGCCTCACGTACCTTGCGCTTTACTTCCACCTTTTTCTCTCTATATTTTTCATACTTCTCTATACTATTACTCTGCAGCCATTCTTCAAAAGCCCTCTTTTTCCCTTCCACTTTTACCTTCACTCCTTCATTCCACCATTCACAGCCCTTCCTCATGCTGCCTCCAACAACCTTCTTGCCACATACATCACTTGCAATCCCAACAAAATTTTTTTTTGCTAACTTCCACTCCTCCTCTAAATTACCAGTTTCTCTTACTCTCACCTCGTCATATGCCATTTTCAACCTTTCCTGATATTTACTTTTTACCCCCGGTTTTATTAGCTCTTCAACCCTCACTAGCTCCCTTTTACATCCACCTACTCTATTCCCCCACTCTTTTGCTACAACCAATTTTCCTTCCACCAAAAAATGATCAGACATACTGTTAGCCATACCCCTAAACACCTGCACGTCTTTCAATCTTCCAAACATTCTTTTAGTTATCAACACATAATCCATTAATGCCCTTTCTACTACTCTTCCATTTGCCACTCTTACCCATGTATACTTATTTTTATCTTTCTTTTTAAAAAAGCTAGCACTTATTACCATCTCTTGTTCAACACACATATCTACCAGTCTCTCACCACTCTCATTTTCACCTGGTACGCCATACTTCCCAATGACACCTTCTACCTCTCCAGCGCCCACTCTAGCATTTAAGTCACCCATAACAACTACATAATTCCTTCTACCCAGTCCTTCTACACACCTAGTTAATTCATTCCAAAACTCATTCCGCTCTTCTTCACTTTTCTCACTACCCGGCCCATACGCACTGACAAACGCCCAACATTCCCTACCCAACCTAACCCTTACCCACATTAACCTAGATGATATCTCCTTCCATTCCACTACTTTACCTGTCATCCATTCACTCAGCAATAAAGCCACACCCTCTCTCGCTCTTCCCCTTTCAATCCCAGACACTCTACCAGACATTTCACCAAACATCACTTCACCCTTTCCTTTCATCTTTGTCTCACACATGGCCAATACATCCATCCTTCTACTTCTAAACATACTTCCAATCTCACATCTTTTACTCTCTATCGTACTACATCCATGCACATTCAAACACCCCAAAACTAGAGTGCGGGGAGCAGTCACTCTCCCCCCAGCTCCATCTCTTTGTTTTAGGTCGTATTATTAAAAGTATTTTACCCTAAAAACATAGCTTTAAAATATGTACGTTTTAAATACTTTAGCAACATACAGTCTTTTAAAAACAAGAATCAATTTCAATTTACTCTTTAGCTATGGTAAACAACTCTTCTAGGACGGCACTTAAAAATCAAGCCATTGTTCTCTGTATTGGGTTAGGGTACACTGGACTACTTTCCTTGTTGGAGCCATTACAGGGCTAATAGTAGCCTTCTTCTACAATTAGGGTTGTAGCTTAGCTAATAATAATAATAATAATAATAATAATAATAATAATAATAATAATAATAATAATAATAATAATCATAACCAATATTTTTTTTTTCCTAAACAAGGATCCAATAAGATATTGAAACTAATGAATTACTCCCATGTCTTTACCCCTAAGTAATTAGTATCAAAATACCGAGTGATAAAATCTACAATCGATCCACGCAATACAATACACATTCTCTCTCTCTCTCTCTCTCTCTCTCTCTCTCTCTCTCTCTCTCTCTCTCTCTCTCTCTCTCTCTCATACATATGTACGTGTATATATATATATATATATATATATGAATTATATATATATATATATATATATATATGAATTATATATATATATATATATATATATATATATATATATATATATATATATATATATATATATCATCTCCACCTACGCCTATTGAGGTAAAGGGCCTCGTTTAGATTTCGCCAGTCGTCTCTCTGTTGAGCTTTTAATTCAATACTTTCTCCATTCACCATCTCCTACTTCACGCTTCATAGTTCTCAGCCATGTAGGCCTGACAAACACACACACACACACACTCTCTGCAGGACAATGGCCTCACACATTTCTTCATAGTTATGTCTGGAGTTCTGTCATTTTCATCACTACGCTGGCCACTGGCGATTGGTGATGGTGGGAGACTTAAGCTTGATCGCTCGCATACAACCAACCTATTATGGGTGGCCCTGATCACTATTAAGAGAATTAACATTTACATGATTACTTCGTAAATTTGAGTTGGACACAAACTCACTAAAAGAGGCAAGATTATTAGGTCAGATGAGACCATTTTTAAAGCGAATAACTAATCATATCGAAATCAAAGAAAAAAAATTATATTAAAGGAAAATAACGACTAAAAAATCATGAATATGAGACCTTTCTAGAGTAAATAAACCTTAATATCAAAATCAAGGATAAAAAAAAAAAAAAACTATTAAAGGAAAACGAAAACTCAAAATTCATGAAGACAAGACCTTTTCAGAGTAAATAAACCTTGTCATCAAAATCAAAGAAAATAAAAAGCTCGTAAAGAATTAACAAAAGTCAAGAGTCATCAAGATAAGACCTTTTGAGGGTAGATAACCTTCAATATCGAAATCAAATGTAAAAACCAAGCTATTTAAGAATAAACAAAAGTCAAAAGTCATTTATATAAGACCTTTTGAGAGTAAATAACCTTTAATATCAAAATCAAATAATAAAAAAAAACAGCTATTAAAGAATAAACAAGTCAAAATTTGCCCAGGTAAGACATTTTGAGGGTAAATAATCCTTAACATCAAAATCAAAGATAAAAAAAACACCTATTAAATTACAAACAAAAGTCAAAATTCATCAAGATAGATCTTTTGAAAGCAAATAACCTTCACTATTAAAATAAAAGATGGAAAAAAACAGCAATTAAAGGATAAACAAGTCAAAATTCACCCAGACAAGACCTTTTGAGAGTAAATAACCTTTAATATCAAAATCACAGATTAAAAAAAAACACTAGAAGAAAAATAAATCTCAAAATTCATCAAAATTAAAAGGAAAACAAGTGATTAAATCAAAAGAGAAATCACAGTAAATACAATTATGGATTAATATACCAAATGGCATATAATTACAAAGAAGGACATCGAAATAAAATCCACCACTAAATTTATTCTGAACGTTGCCTCCCTCTATCGACTGTAAAGGTTTAATTGATCGAACATCGAATAATCGTGATATGAGAAAAGATAAGAAAACTTTTGAAGATGGAAATATTTTCCCAGAAAATAGAGGTATTCAGTGCTACGACCTCTTTAGTGTGTCTTTTACATTCAGTATCAATGTTGAGTATGACCTAAGGATGAATCTGGAACATTTTGGGTTAAGTACATCTAACAAAGTACAAGGACGCAGCGGTACTTTGAAAATAATCGCAATGTTGAGTAAATGGCTAATATTGTCTTAGTTTATTCTTTGTTTGTGAGTAATATTACGCAAAAACTACAGCCCCAATTTCAACGAAACTTGGTGGATATATATAGGGTATGACCGGAGGATGAATCTGTGAAATATTGAGTTAAGTACATCAAACAAAGTACAAGTACGTATAAGTAATTAGAAAATAACTGCTATTTTAAGTAAATGGCAAATATTATGTTAGTTTAAGTTTTGCTTGTGAACAATATTACGAATGTAAGGTATGACCCAAAGATGAATATGTACCATTTTGGATAAAGTACATCAAAGTACAAGTGCACAACAGTATTTTAAAAATAATCGATTGTTAAATAAATGGCAAATATGTTGTTAATTTATTTTTAGTTTGTGAACAACATTACGCAAAAACTACCGACACAATTTCAACGAAATTTGTTGGAAAAGTTGAGCTAGGTCTATAGAATAGAAGATCTATCCACATACAGCTCAAGTTGATATAGTGACGTCACCAGGTACTAGTGACGTCACCAGGTACTAATGACGTCATCGGGTATTAATGACATCACCAGGTACCCTGTGAAGTCACCAGGTACTACTGACGTCACCAGCTTCTATTGACGTCACCATACATTAGTGACGTCACCAGGTGCTAGTGACGTCACCCGATACTAATTACCTCACCCGGTACTAATGATGTCACCGAGTACTAATGACACCCCCAGGTACCCTGTGAAGTCACCAGGTACTTGTGACGTCACCAGATATTTGTGACGTCACCAGGTATTTGTGACCTCACCAGGTACTAGTGACGTCACCAGGTCCTAATGACGTCACCAGGTACTAGTGACGTTACCCGGTACTAATGACGTCATCGAGTACTAATGACATCACCAGGTACCCTGTGAAGTCACTGGGTAAGTACTTGTGACGTCACCATGTACTATTGATGTCACCATGTACTAGTGACGTCACCAGGTACTAAAGACGTCATTGGGTATTAATGACGTCACCAGCTACTAATGACGTCATCAGGTACTAATGACATCACCATGTACGATCCTACTGTACACGTACATGTACTAAAGTAGATGTACATTAGAATTCTCTGTTGTATGTTGTATATAAAAAAAATCCTTGTTATATATATTTTCCAGGCGGAAATACTGTATATGACAAGACCGTTTAAATATTAATGATTTTCACTGTGTGATATATTGCATTTGCAGTTACAGATGAATTTTACGATCATCCAATTGTATGTTTAATTTGTGACTCACAAAAACTTGATTTTTTTTTAAAGCCTGAATTAGATTTTTTTATATACCTTCGTTATTATTGAATACAAGACCAACACATCGTTTTAACATACAATTAGAAAAATCTTGACTACGAAATTATTCGGATAGTTAAATGCAAAACTAGTCAACATTATAACTTCATATATACGTTTTATTCACGTACAAAAGGCTGCTAATAATTATGCAGAATGGTTATTCTTATAAGTAATTATTTTTACACATCGCCCAATGTTGTCATGAACATAAGAAAGATTACTCGAGTGCCATATAACATGAGATCATGGTGAGGGATAGATAGAGATGGTTTGGGTATGCTCTTCCCACTCCCAAGAGATTAGTTCACCGAACTTTCATCTGGGCTCCATAAGGCACAAAAATATTTGGAAGACATAGGCCTACATGGCTGAGTACTATGAAGCGTGAAGTAAGATATAAAGAATGGAGAAGTATTGATCTAAAATCTCAAGATAGAGACGACTGGCAAAATCTAATCGAGGCCCTTTACGTCAATAGACGTGGGAGGAGATGTTGGTGATAATCTCATGAAAAAGAATAAATAATCACTATATCTATGGTTACTATTATCTTGCTTCATAAATAGTGTATATTTCATTACCTAAACGGGTTAGTGCAGGGGCTATTGTTTGCTTGATAAGTAGCGACTAACTTCACAAATTATCCAGTGACGTCAAAAATTACCACGCACAGACCGCGGTCAGTTTTCGAACGCCAATGGGTAGACCTATTTTGGGGCAGGACCCAAGACCAAATCCATTACATTTTGAAGAAAATATATCGAAATATGTGATCATAAAATCAAAGTTTCCTCTTAATATATCAATCCGCAGAAGACAGTTCTCCGATAGCATCGAAGATAAGATTTTTTTTTTTTTCCTGGAAGACCAGTCACGCTTTCCATTTTTGCACAGGTGCGTCATTTAATATAAGTTTAAGTAGAAAAATTAAATCTCCCCATATAATAAGGAGTAAGTATCTGGTTATATAGAATATATATATATATATATATATGCAGAACCACAGGGAAAATGAAAATACGGAATATACACTTGAGTCCTGACTAGTTTCGTGATACTTCCTCAGAGGACTGATTTATTGAGAGAGGTTTCTTACAATTTATAGGGAAAGCAAAAGTACGAACATACATATAGAGATTTAGAGAACAATGACACTCCCTTACCCACTACCTGGGCTTGACTCAGGTGTTGAGTAGGAGGAGTCCGCAAGCTCGTTAGACACCTGCTAAAAAGGGTCATTTCTAGTGGCGGGTATATTCTTGTTTTCTTCTTATTTTACTTTCAGTACAGTTATTTATATGTCAATGCGGTAGCCTTAGCTATATAAATACATAAGCAAAACATACACAAACATACAAATATATACATATATATATATATATACACATACATACATATACATATATATATACACATATATATATACATATACATACACATACACATATACATATATATACATACATACAGATACAAATACATATACATAAATACTTACACATACACATACATATACATACACATACATATATACATATATATACACATACATATATACATATATATACACATACATATATACATATATACATATATACATATATACACATACATACCTATGCATATATACATTTATATGTATACAACATTAATATCATAAACATATAATCATGTATATATCAATACTTATATCTAGCATAACACTATATAGTGCCAATATACTTATGCATACTATATAAAATAATTGTTTCCTTTAATGAATGGTACATTAAGTGGTTAATGTTTTTTTATATAGCTTACAAATCTCTTTACATATAAAGGCGTCGAGTTTATACATTCCATGACCAATATTCAAGTTGTTTTCAAAGGTTTCTTTTATGAAACTGGACTCTATGATGTTTCTTTCTACTAAGTTATTTGAATGAACCAATTTCTTTGCACCTGACCAATTAATAGGGTGATTTTTATCTCTAACGTGGGCAAAGAGTGCATTATTATCTTGAGCATACCTAACACTTTTCTTATGTTGTTCAATTCTCTTTTCTAGGGCTTTACCAGTTTGACCAATATAGTATTTTTCACAAGCATTGCATGGAATACGATATACACATCCCTTGGTAATGTCAGGAGAATTCTTTATTAAGGCTGTTTTTATTGTATTATTACTCTTAAATGTATGTGTATATATATATATGTATATATATTTGTATGTTTGTGTATGTTTTGCTTATGTATTTATACAGCTAAGGCTACCGCATTGACATATAAATAACTGTACTGAAAGTAAAATAAGAAGAAAACAAGAATATACCCGCCACTAGAAATGACCCTTTTTAGCAGGTGTCTAACGAGCTTGCGGACTCCTCCTACTCAACACCTGAGTCAAGCCCAGGTAGCGGGTAAGGGAGTGTCATTGTTCTCTAAATCTCTATATGTATGTTCGTACTTTTGCTTTCCCTATAAATTGTAAGAAACCTCTCTCAATAAATCAGTCCTCTGAGGAAGTATCACGAAACTAGTCAGGACTCAAGTGTATATTCCGTATTTTTATTTTCCCTGTGGTTCTTCTGCATCTGAGCATCACGTTTTCCTTTGATTTTTGCGCATATATATATATATATATATATATATATATATATATATATATATATATATATATATATATATATATACACTTCCTCCCCGGTTACGCTAAGCAGCATTGCCAGACGTATAACTAGTCGGTCTATCCCCGCACTCTGGTAGGGACCTTATAACTGGATCGCTGGAACTGTACAATGTTACTGGAATCACTGGAATTGGACCTTGTAACTGGATCACTGGAACGGAACCTTGTAACTGGATCATTGGAACTGGATCTTGTAACTGGATCACTAGAACAGGACCTTCTAACTGGATCACTGGAACTGGGCCTTTTAACTGGATCCCTGGAACTGTACCCTGTAACTAGATCATTGGAACTGTACCTTGTAACTGGAATCACTGGAACTGGACCTTGTAACTGGATCACTAGAACTGGATCTTGTAACTAGAATCCCTGGAACTGGACCTTGTAACTGGAATCACTGGGACTGGACTATGTAACTGGAATCACACATCATCTCCTCACTGATTTTCGTCACACAGTTTCGAGTGGGACTGATGACCCCTTCCCTCCACACCCCCGGCATCAGTCCCTTGACCATTTGGGGGCTGAAATTGAATTGTTTTCTCAAAAGATGGCAAATGGTGACTGAAACTCTGCTGTCAGGACTCCAGTTAGTGCTGGCTGCTTTATTGGGTTTACGTGCATGCAGAGGCGAAGCTTTCAAATATATTTAGCTCTCTAATTCGATTCAATAGTTATAATTCCAGGTGGGGGACTTTGCATCTCTCTCTCTCTCTCTCTCTCTCTCTCTCTCTCTCTCTCTCTCTCTCTCTCTCTCTCTCTCATGAGATTCAAAGACTACTCTCAATAAATTTAAAGTCTACACACAAACTCTCTTCTATGAAATTCAAAGAATACTCTCAAGATATTTAAAGGATATTCTCTCATGAAATTTCAAAACTCTTTTCTCTCTCTCTCTCTCTCTCTCTCTCTCTCTCTCTCTCTCTCTCTCTCTCTCTCTCTCTCTCTCTCTCTCTCTCTCTCTCTTTAAACTCATGAAATCTAAAGGATCTATCTCTCCGAGTCCTGAACTTTAAAAAAGTTTAAAAGACTTTTCTCTCATGAACTCAAGTAATTTTACAGCATTACTCTATCCATCTCCTCGTAATTATTTTTGCATTATTATGACTTTCTCCAACGAGCGAAATACCTTAATTCCAATGAATTTTCCACAAGAAAGAAAAAAAAAAAGAAAACCACCTAGCAACAGATTAAGCTTCCATTAATCTTGTTTACAAAATTGATAAAAAACAAGAAGGGTAACTCCATAATTGGAGAAACGTGGTTTATTAACAGAAGTTTATAAGACTCCAAAAAAATGCTATACAGAATTAAGACGAAAACAACCGAAAGACTTGGAAAGGAAACGAAAACCTAAAAAAAAAGATCGAAAAAACATATGAATAAATAAACATCAAATGTTTTGGAGAAGATAAATGAAGCCATGTCAGGGATTATTTTTGTTCTTCTTTCAGGAAGCAACGAGGATGAAGGCAGACTTTATGCGAGACGGAAAAAAGTCCTCGATAACAAGACTCGTGTGGCAACCCATTGAGAAAAAGCTTATCTTAACATAACTAAAAATTAGAAAGGCACACGGTAGAGAGCATACCTTCGCCACGCCAAGAAGTCTTATTTTTCTCTTAACTCAACTACGTATTTGTACCTTGATGTATTTTCTTCAAAATCTATTGAATTTGTCCTTGGATCATATCAAACCTGTCTACCAGGTTTCGTTGAAATGGGTTCAATAGTTTTTTACATAATGTTGTTTAGAAAGTAAAATAACATAATATTTGTCATTTACTTAACATTAATATTATTTTCAAAGTACTGATGTGTACTTGTACTTTGATGTACTTTACCCAAAATGTTAGATTCCTCCTTGAGTCATACCCAACATGACTACCAAGTTTCGTCAAAATCGGTACAGCAGTTTTTGAGTAAAGTTCTCTCAAACAAACAACAAACAAATAAATAAACAAACAAACAAACAAACAGGGGTAAATATATACCCTTCGCAAAATCAGCAATAAATGCAAAATAACGAATAAACGAAGATAACGATAACCTCCTCTAACAAGTCCACCACGAGTCCAGGAATAGCTCTACTGGAACTGGACCTTGTACCTGGAATAACACATCATCTCCGCAATTACTTTCTTGACACGTTTCGAGTGGGACTAAGGACCCCCCCCCCCCGCATCAGTCCCTTGACCATTTGGGGGCTGAAATTAAATTGCTTTCTCAAAAGATGGCAAATGGCGACTGGAACTCTGCTTTCAGGACTCCAGAGTTAGTGCTGGCTGCTTTATTGGGTTTACGTTACATGCAGAGGCGAAGCTTTCAAATATACTTCGCTCTCTAATTCGATTAGAATGTTAAAATTCCAGGTGGAGGATCTCTCGATCTCTCTCTCTCTCTCTCTCTCTCTCTCTCTCTCTCATGAGATTCAAAGAATACTTTCAAGAAATTTAAAGTCTACACACACAAACTCTCTTCTATGAAATTCAAATAGTCTCAAGATATTTAAAGGTCTCTCTCTCTCTCTCTCTCTCTCTCTCTCTCTCTCTCTCTCTCTCTCTCTCTCTCTCTCTCTCTCTCTCTCTCCAAACTTATGAAATTCTAAGAATATATCTCTCCAATCCTGGTCTCCAACCCTGAACTTTAAAAAACTTTAAAGGACTTTTCTCTCATGGACTCAAGCAATTTTACAGCATTACTCTATCCGTCTCGTCGTCTTTATATTCACATTAACATGACTTTCTCTAACGAGCGAAACATCTTAATTCCAATTATTTTTCCACAAGAAAGAAAAAGAGGAAAACAACACCTAGCAGCAGATTAAGCTTCCATTACACTGGTTTAAACAACATTAATAAAAACACAATTGGAGCAACGTGGTTTATCAACAGAAGTTTGTAAGACTCCGAAAAAAAAACGCTATACAGAATTGAGACGGAAAAAAATCAGAAGACTTGAAAAAGAAAACGATCAAGAAAAAAAATAATCGAAAAAACATCCCATCCATAAACCAAGGCACTTCCCCCAATTTAGGGGGCTAGCCGACATCAACAAATGAAACAAAACAAAAAGGGGGCCTCTACTCTCTACGTTCCTCCCAGCCTGACAAGGGACTCGACCGAATTCAGCTGGTACTGCTAGAGTGCCACAGCCCACCCTCCCCAGTTATCCACCACAGATGAAGCTTCATAATGCTGAATACCCTACTGCTGCTACCTCCGCGGTCATCTAAGGCACCGGAGGAAGCAGCAGGGCCTACCGGAACTGCATCACAATCGCTCGCCATTCATACCTATTTCTAGCACGCTCTCTTGCCTCTCTCACATCTATCCTCCTATCACCCAGAGCTTTCTTCCCTCCATCCATCCACCCAAAACTTGGCCTTCCTCTTGTACCTCTCCCATCAACTCTTGCATTCATCACCTTCTTTAGCAGACAGCCATTTTCCATTCTCTCAATATGGCCAAACCACCTCAACACATTCATATCCACTCTAGCTGCTAACTCATTTCTTACACCCGTTCTCACCCTCACCACTTCGTTCCTAACCCTATCTACTCAAGATACACCAGGCATACTCCTTAGACACTTCATCTCAAACATATTCAATTTCTGTCTCTCCCTCACTTTCATTCCCCACAACTCCGATCCATACATCACAGTTGGTACAATCACTTTCTCATAGAGTACTCTCTTTACAATCATGCCCAACCCTCTATTTTTTACTATACCCTTAACTGCCCCCAACACTTTGCAACCTTCATTCACTCTCTGACGTACATCTGCTTCCACTCCACCATTTGCTGCAACAACAGACCCCAAGTACTTAACCCTGGATAGGTACGATGCGTCGTTTGCGACCCCGAGCGTCAAAAAAAAACAGGTTTTTCTCACGTGAATCACCCCCGTGACTGAATTTGTGGGTGATCGACCTGCAGGAGGTGTCTCCCCTACACGCTCTAGTAGTGTCCAGATGTGCATTGCTGTAGCTGTACTCCTTCCCCGATTTCTGAGACGCGTCGGGGTCGAGCGCGACCGAGTTTACCCTTCTAAGGTAGTTTGCATAATTATCAAAGTTATTACGTATTATGAAATTGTCGTAGAATGGTGCAACTTGTATAGGTTATCAGTTGTGGAAAGTCTTGGTGGATTGTTTGGCTACCATGTGCATGATTTTTTTTTTTTAGTTAAAATGTCGTTCATCACCACGAGGACCATTTTACCGCGAGTGCCCCTTTTTCATTTTTTTTCATTTTTTTGCCAAGTCATTTTTCCGTAAGATATTGCCAAATAGGGTCGTAAAACTTTTGCTTGTTTAGTGTTGGAAAGTGTGTCTAGATGATCTGGCTACCCATGCATGACTTTGTTTTTGTCAGATACGACGTAGTTATTGGTATATTGGGTATTTAACTGCGGTTACCAATTTCTGTTTTTTTTCAATATTTGTAAAAATTACTACGTAGTAAGGAATTGCCGTATATTATTGATTTTTTTTCATGTTTATGTGTTAGAAAGTGTGCCTTGATGGTTGGGCTAACACGTGCATGTCTTTTTTTTTATCTGAGATGCCGTATATTAGAATGTCGGGCATTTTACCGCGAGTGTCCCTTTTTCATTTTTTTTCATTTTTTTGCCAAGTCATTTTTCCGTAAGATATTGCGAAATAGTATCGTAAAACTTTTGCTTTTTTAGTGTTGGAAAGTGTGTCTAGATGATCTAGCTACCCATGCGTGATTTTGTTTTTGTCAGATACGACGTAGTTATTGGTATATTGGGTATTTAACTGCGGTTGCCAATTTCTGTTTTTTTTTCAATATTTGTAAAAATTTACTACGTAGTAAGGAATTGCCGTATATTATTGATTTTTTTTTCATGTTTATGTGTTAGAAAGTGTGCCTTGATGGTTGGGCTAACACGTGCATGTCTTTTTTTTTTTATCTGAGATGCCGTATATTAGAATGTTGGGCATTTTTCCGCGAGTCCCCCTTTCTATTTGTTTTGCATTTTTTTGCTTAGTCATGTTACCGTAAGGAATTGGCAAGTAGTGTCGCAAAACTTATATTTTTATAGTGTTGGAAAGTGTTTCTAGATGATCTGGCTACCCATGCCTATTTTTTTTTTTAGCCAGATATGGCGTATATATAAGTATGTGTTCGATTTTCCTGTGATTGCCATTTTTTCGTTTTTTCCCATTTCTTTCAAAATTACTACGTACTAAGGAACTATCACAGAGTAATATTTCATTTATATGTTTATTTGTCGGAAAATGTGCCTTGATGGTTTGCCTAGCACGTGGCTGAAATTTTTTTTTTTTTCTGAAATGCCGTATATTAGAATGGCCATTTTTCCACGAGTGCCCCTTTTTATTTGTTTTGCATTTTTTTGCTTAGTCATGTTACCGTAAGGAATTGGCAAGTAGTGTCGCAAAACTTATAATTTTATAGTGTTGGAAAGTGTTTCTAGATGATCTGGCTACCCATGCCTATCTTCTTTTTTTAGCCAGATATGGCGTATATATAGGTATGTGTTCGATTTTCCTGTGATTGCCATTTTTTCGTTTTTTCCCATTTCTTTCAAAATTACTACGTACTAAGGAACTATCACAGAGTAATTATTCATTTATATGTTTATTTGTCGGAAAATGTGCCTTGATGGTTTGCCTAGCACGTGGCTGAATTTTTTTTTTCTGAAATGCCGTATATTAGAATGTTAGCCATTTTTCCGCGAGTGCCCCTTTTTATTTGTTTTGCATTTTTTTGCTTAGTCATGTTACCGTAAGGAATTGGCAAGTAGTGTCGCAAAACTTATATTTTTATAGTGTTGGAAAGTGTTTCTAGATGATCTGGCTACCCATGCCTATCTTTTTTTTAGCCAGATATGGCGTATATATAGGTATGTGTTCGATTTTCCGGTGATTGCCATTTTTTCGTTTTTTCCCAATTCTTTCAAAATTACTACGTACTAAGGAACTATCACAGAGTAATGATTCCTCTA
This sequence comes from Palaemon carinicauda, assembly GCF_036898095.1. Classification (NCBI taxonomy): domain Eukaryota; kingdom Metazoa; phylum Arthropoda; class Malacostraca; order Decapoda; family Palaemonidae; genus Palaemon; species Palaemon carinicauda. The sequence continues at coordinate 103,896,656 of NC_090725.1, read as the reverse complement.
GATGTTTATTTGTCGGAAAATTTTGTTTACTTCTTTTTTGATTGAATATCATCAAATTTTTTTAGCTAAAATATTATATTGTTTCACATTTTTTTTTTTTTTTTTCGATTTTATTTCCCTTCAAAAATTTTTTTTTGGGTCAGAATTTTAATTTTATAGCCGTAAAATAATCGACAATTATCCAGCAACCCACTATACAATTTTTATGCATATCCAATAATAATTAGATTAGTAAATAACACCTTGAAATTGACATACCCTTCCTACATTTCAAGTGGCAGATTAGGGAGTCTGAGTCAGTGTGGTTGGCGGCCATTTTGTGGACATATCCGAAGCGTAAGTTGCCCTATCTATACATATTCTTGTTCCCTATAGAATTTGTGATATTTTGGTATATTTTTACCTGCATAAATATCATATTATATATTAAATATATGTATTTTTTTACGAAATTTCTAAGTACTCAAAAAATTACCTTTAGATATGGCCCCTGATATAAATGTAATTTACAAAATAATGAAGATTTTTTTACATATTTCTATTTTAGGATAACATATGTTTATTCCCTAAAAAAATTAGCCACTTCCTATTTCATTTGGGTACCCAAAAAAATTCATGAAATTTGGACAAATTTTTTTGGCCAAAAAAAGTTCCCCTTTTTTTCTCATTTCAGATCTTCACCTCCATAGGTCTGACTTCATCCAAAATACATCAAGATGTGTCCTAAACATTCAAGAATCAATTCCTAAAAGGATTTGTGTATATATGTATAAACTTTTTTTTTATGAATTTTTATGTCAGGTCTTTTTTTTCTACTTAATTTTTTAAAATATTTATAATAAATAGTTTTTCTGCAGATGAGTAGTATTTATCTTTACAGTTGTTTTAAGCATTCATTGAAGTTTTTTTTGGCAAAAGAAAAAAGGAGGTTACTGCAAAAACCGATTTTTCAAGAATTTTTTTTGGCGTCGGGGTCGTTCGCGTCCGAGTATACCCTTAAAGGGGTGTCCGAGGAGCGTACCTATCCAGGGTTAAACTGATCCACCTCCTCAAGTAACTCTCCATTCAACATGACATTCAAACTTGCAGCACCTTCCCTTCTCGAACATCTCATAACCTTACTCTTACCCACAATAATTCTCAACATCCTTCTCTCACACACCCTTCCAAATTCTGTCACTAATCGGCCAAGCTTCTCTTCTGTGTCTGCAACCAGTACAGTATCATCTGCAAACAACAACTGATTTACCTCCCATTCATGGTCATTCTCGTCTACCAGTTTTAATCCTCGTCCAAGCACTCGAGCATTCACCTCTCTAACCACTCCATCAACATACAAGTTAAACAACCACGGCGACATCACACATCCCTGTCTCAGCCCCACTCTCACCGGAAACCAATCACTCACTTCATTTCCTATCCTAAAACATGCTTTACTACCTTTGTAGAAACTTTTCACTGCTTGCAACAACCTTCCACCAACTCCATATAACCTCATCACATTCCACATTGCTTCCCTATCAACTCTATCATACGCTTTCTCCTGATCCATAAACGCAACATACACCTCCTTACTTTTTGCTAAATATTTCTCGCATATCTGTCTAACTGTAAAAATCTGATTCATACAACCCCTACCTCTTCTAAAAACACCTTGTACTTCTAAGATTGCGTTCTCTGTTTTATCCTTAATCCTATTAATCATTACTCTAGCATACACTTTTCCCACTACACTCAACAAACTAATACCTCTTGAATTACAACACTCATGCACATCTCCCTTACCCTTATAAAGTGGTACAATACATGCACAAACCCAATCGACTGTTACCACTGACAACACAAAACACATATTAAACAATCTCACCAACCATTCAAGGACAGTCACACCCCCTTCCTTCAACATCTCAGCTCTCACACCATCCATACCTGATGCTTTTCCTACTCTCGTTTCATCTAGTGCTCTCCCCACTTCCATCACCGGCACCTCAACACCTGCAACAGCAGCAATTATATCTGCCTCCCTATTATCCTCAACATCCAGTAAACTTTCAAAATATTCTGCCCACCTTTTCCTTACCTCCTCTCCATTTAACAACCTTCCATTTCCCTCTTTCACTGTCTCTTCAGTTCTTGAGAAAGCCTTCCTTACTCTCTTCACTTCTTTCCAAAACTTCTTATTGTCTTTATATGAATGACACAATCCCTGACCCCACCTCAGGTCAGCTGCCCTCTTTGCCTCACGTACCTTGCGCTTTACTTCCACCTTTTTCTCTCTGTATTTTTCATACTTCTCTATACTATTACTCTGCAGCTATTCTTCAAAAGCCCTCTTTTTCTCTTCCACTTTTACCTTCACTCCTTCATTCCACCATTCACTGCCCTTCCTCATGCTGCCTCCAACAACCTTCTTGCCACACACATCACTTGCAATCCCAACAAAATTTTCTTTTACTAACTTCCACTCCTCCTCTAAATTACCAGTTTCTCTTACGTTCACTGCGCCATATGCCATTTACAACCTTTCCTGATATTTACTTTTTACCCTCGGTTTTATTAGCTCTTCAACCCTCACTAGCTCCCTTTTATATCCACCTACTCTATTCCCCCACTCTTTTGCTACAACTAATTTTCCTTCCACCAAAAAATTATCAGACATACCATTAGCCATACCCCTAAACACGTGCACGTCTTTCAATCTGCCAAACATTCTTTTAGTTATCAACACATAATCCATTAATGCCCATTCTACTACTCTTCCATTTGCCACTCTTACCCATATTTACTTATTTTTATCTTTCTTTTTGAAAAAGCTAGAACTTATCACCATCTCTTGCTCAACACACATATCTACCAGTCTCCCACCACTCTCATTTTCACCTGGTACGCCATACTTCCCAATGACACCTTCTACCTCTCCAGCGCCCACTCTAGCATTTGAGTCACCCATGACAACTACATAATCCCTTCTACCCAGTCCTTCTACACACCTAGTTAATTCATTCCAGAACTCATTTCGCTCTTCTTCACTTTTCTCACTACCTGGCCCATACCCACTGACAAACGCCCAACATTCCCTACCCAACCTAACCCTTACCCACATTAACCTAGATGATATCTCCTTCCATTCCACTACTTTACCTGTCATCCATTCACTCAGCAATAAAGCCACACCCTCCTCTCGCTCTTCCACTTTCAATCCCAGACATCGTCCTCCTCGATTATTTTCTTGACACATTTCGAGTGGGACTAAGGACACCCCCCCCCCCTCCAATACCAGCATCAGTCCCTTGACCATTTAAGAGGCTGAAATTGAATTGCTTTCATAAAAGATGGCAAATGGCAACTGAAACTCTGTTGTCAGGACTCCAGAGTTGAGTACTAGGCTGCTTTATTGGGTTTACGTTGCATACGGAGGGCGGCGCTTTAAAATATTCTTTCGCTCTTAATTCGATTAGAATGTTACAATTTCCAGGTGGGGGAATCTCTCTCTCTCTCTCTCTCTCTCTCATTGAGATTCATGGACTACTCGTGAAATTTAAGGGCTACACAAACACAATCTCTCTCTCTCTCTCTCTCTCTCTCTCTCTCTCTCAAGATTTCACTGACTACTCTCTCGTGAAATGTAAGGGCTACACAAACACAATCTCTCTCTCTCTCTCTCTCTCTCTCTCTCTCTCTCACATGAAATTTAAGGGCTACACAAACACAATCTCTCTCTCTCTCTCTCTCTCTCGTGAGATTCATTGACTACTCTCATAAAATTTAAGGGCTACACAAACACAATCTCTCTCTCTCTCTCTCTCTCTCTCTCTCTCTCTCTCATTAGATTCATTGACTACTCTCTCATGAAATTTAAGGGCTACACAAACACAATTTCTCTCTCTCTCTCTCTCTCTCTCTCTCTCTCTCATGAGATTCATTGACTACTCTCATGAAATTTAAGGGCTACACAAACACAATCTCTCTCTCTCTCTCTCTCTCTCTCTCTCTCTCTCTCTCTCATGAAATTCATTGACTACTCTCATGAAATTTAAGGGCTACACAAACACAATCTCTCTCTCTCTCTCTCTCTAACATGAAATTCATTGACTACTCTCTCATGAAATTCAAGGGCTACACAAACACAATCTCTCTCTCTCTCTCTCTCTCTCTCTCTCTCTCTCTCTCATGAGATTCATTGACTACTCTCTCATGAAATTTAAGGGCTGCACAAACACAATCTCTCTCTCTCTCTCTATCATGAGATTCATTGACTACTCTCATGAAATTTAAGGGCTACACAAACACAATCTCTCTCTCTCTCTCTCTCTCTCTCTCTCTCTCATGAGATTCATTGACTACTCTCATAAAATTTAAAGGCTACAAAAACACAATCTCTCTCTCTCTCTCTCTCTCTCTCTCTCTCTCTCTCATGAAATCTAAGGGCTACACAAACACAATCTCTCTCTCTCTCTCTCTCTCTCTCTCTCTCTCATGAGATTCATTGACTACTCTCTCATGAAATTTAAGGGCTACACAAACACAATCTCTCTCTCTCTCTCTCTCTCTCTCTCTCTCTCAATGAGATTCATTGACTACTCTCTCATGAAATTTAAGGGCTACACAAACACAATCTCTCTCTCTCTCTCTCTCTCTCTCTCTCTCTCTCATGAGATTCATTGACTACTCTCTCATGAAATTTAAGGGCTGCACAAACACAATCTCTCTGTCTCTCTCTCTCTCTCTCTCTCTCTCTCTCTCTCTCTCATGAGATTCATTGACTACTCTCTAATGAAAATGATATTTTCATAATAAAATAAATTTTTGAATATACTTACCCGCTGGTTATATAAGAATGACTAAAGTCCCTGGACGCCCCGGCAGAAAATTCAAAATCTCGCACGGCTATCGCAGGTATGCCAGGTGTACACTATACCAACGCACTTCAGATTTTCCATGCCCCATGGTCTCTAGAGGGGAGGAGGGTGGGTTTTTAACTTATATAACCTGTGGGTAAGTATATTCAAAAATTTATTTTATTATGAAAATATTTATAAATATAAAACTTACCCGCTGATTATATAAGAATGGCTGATTGACACCCTTAGTGGCGGGTCAGAGACAGCTATATAATTGGAAATTCACTTAAGAGTTACATAAACAACTTAAGAGGCTTTCACTTGATAAGGAAGCTGACAGCAATGCTCAGCCTCATTTTGTCTGCTATCCTTAGTAGATCCAGAGGTCCACCCAGGGGGCTGATGATCTCTAGGAGCTGTCAAACAGTTCAATAACCTATAACATGACAGGAACTCAACTAATACCCTTGTTCCGGGCGCTCTCTAGGAACAAAATGACCACCTGACTAGATCAAACATGGCGGAAGATTGCACACCAATCTCCACGTACAATCCAAGAGAAGAACAGGAGTACTAGGAATTTAGGAAATGTAGTGGTGGATGTTTCACCAACTACTGCACTCGTTGTTACGAGTGATCCCAAAACGTAGACGTCCTCATAAAGAGACTGGATACGGTATAAGTAATGCAAGGCGAATACTGGATTACCCCTTCACAAGGCTGTATACGCGATGCTTTGCAGAGAACAGTTTAGTTTAAAAGTTACAGAAGCTCCCACAGCTCGAACTTCATGAGTCTTTACTCTTTCGACATCTTATGATCTATCACACAACAGTGTGACAGAACCTTTGTAATTAAAGTCTATACGAGATGATAGACCGTTTTAGACATAGATAGCGCAGGCTTCTTGACCCTGCATCAAAGAGTCAGGAATAGACTCTTAACTTTTTTGGTCCTGTCCTGATAAAACTTCATCGTTTTAACCGGGAAAAAACTCTTCTCAGCCCTTCACAAACCAATTCGAGAGGATAGTGATCCCGAAAGATTTAGGCCATGGATGAGAAGGACATTTGTTAATGACTAAGAATCCAGGTTGCAAGGCGCCTATGGCTTAACCATTGTGAAGTCCATGTTCTTGCTAAAAGAGTGAACTTCACCGACTCTCAACTATGGTACACTTACTCAGAAAGTCTCCAAAGTTAGGCCTCAAAAAAGAAACCAAGTGTAAAGGCTCGAATCTGTCACTACCGCGAAACTCCAGAAACGACCCCTAAATTTCAGGCTGGCGAATCTTTCAGACGCTTCCAAGTCATCTCAAATGATCTGAGAAGATCTATAAGGTCTTTATTTGATAGATCTAATCTTCTGCGTCTGAAGACAGCTGCCCGCATACTCCTGTACCCTTTGATGGTCGAGGAGGAAAAAATGTGTTTTCTTCTAAGGTCTAAGAAGAAATAGGCCACTTGAGTTCTAGAGCTACTAAATGAAGAGACTGCTTTAGCTCTACACCAGTGCATAAAGCCTTCTATTTTGGTTGCAAAACTTTAAGGCAAAGGTCCTTTGTACAAGCGATAGCCTCAGCTGTCTCCTTCGAACAACCCTCCGGATCTTCGGGGTTTTCCGAAATAATGGAGGCAGTTAGACCTAAAGCTTGATGGTTTGAAATAAAGCATTCGTGATGCTGACAGGGGAAACGGACTAATGATATGCTTTCAGCATGCACCCAGCATGGTCTTAGCATGAGTCCAATATGGTTCCAGCATGCTGCATATGCTCAACATGTCGTGAGAGAGTGTCAAGATCTAAACCGCCTCCTGAAACACGTCCAGATCGGTCGCAAGAAACCGATATTAAGCTAGGCTTGTTGAAAAGAAGCATCAACAACGTGAACCTCATGCTGTGCGGTTAAGACCTGATCGTGTGTAACCAGCTAGAGTTCAACATACTTAAAGCAAAAAACTTGACGCGAGGGAGCGTTAGCTGCGTGGCCAGAGAGACGCGAAGGAGAGACAACAGTCTGTCCGTACTGCTGTGAAAAAAGAACTTGACTGTATGCGTCTAGCATGTGACCATAATGTCGCATGTGCTTGCATTGCCGTAAGGTGTCAGCGTGCTGTATGCGTTCACCTTGTCGTGTGGATACAGTGCTCTGTGTGCGTCCCGCTTGTTGTAAATTTATAGCGTGCTGCGAGGAGGCGACAGCATCGCGTCCGGTCAGTGGCGCAAATAAGCAACTGTCAGTCTATCCTGACGCAGGAAAACCCTGACTGACCTTATTCAACATATGTCCAGGCTGACAAATGCATCTAGGTTGCTTAGGATTTCAGATTGACCTGTTTGCCAAGAGTTGTCCGCATGAGTGGTAGTCGCGAAGATGGGACAACTTGTTGAAAGGATCAACTTTGACTGTCAGCGTCTAACATACGACCAGACTGGCGTCTGCGTCTGTGACTGCGTGAGGGACAGACCAGAATTGGCGTCTGTGTCTGCGTGACGTCTGCCGTAAGAGAGAGACCATACTGCTACAAGTGTCTGCTCTAACGCTTCCCGTAACACGAGCATATCTCTGCGAAGAAGCGTTGCTGAGCATTGGAGAACTACGCTGTATGATACTAACGGAAATCCATTTCTTTGGTCTATGGTAGTCCTAAGACTCTTTTAGGGGAAAATTTCCCCCCACCCCAAGAATTGTAAACCCTAAAAAGAGATGAAATTGACCTCTTTTAAGCTCAGACCATACGTACACTCGCGAGGCAGCGTGTGCGCCAACTCAAGCATAAGCAAAGACTGTGAGAGATCATCAACCGCAATCCCGTGAGCAACCTAGGAGAATCCTTATGACATTTCCAGCGCGCCTTGTGCGTGACCAGAACGTATCAAATACTGTGAGATACCGTCAATAGTAGTCGCTAGACCTCAGAAGAAAGTATTAGACATTTCCCCAAACTAGGGAAGGAGAAGAAGCATGAACAGAAGCAAACCTTTTCTCTCAAAGAACTATGTGTCTAACATGATTTTGGTGCTGACAAGTCGCCTTCTTTCAAAAAGAAAAACTTCCGACGAACATCAGTTACTGTAAGGATAAGTTATTGGAAAACATACAACTCCTGAAAGGTCTTATACGTATTGATTGATGACTACCAATTCTAGGTTTTGCGTCCTTCGACGAGGACAAACTCTTTCCTCCCTGAAAGTGCGTAAGATTCCAGAGGAAGAGCTAGGATTGTATGTGACTTGTCTGACTTCCGCTTCTCTCGTGGAAGAAAAACACTCTCGATTGCTTCCAGTTTAAGCATCACGACACGCCTGCTGTGAGGGTAAGTTCTGTTCGCGTGCGTACATGACGAGTAACTTCCTAGTCTAGTAGAAAGAGAAAACGTAGAATGTCATCCTCGTCAGGGAACTGCGTCCTATTACGCAGAAAAAAGTTACAAGATCCGTGATACCATAGCGATGATGAACTGATCGCTTCAAGACATTCAAACTTTGCTATTCTCAAGAGACTATGTCACATGGTTGTGATGTCATAGTTCGACAATCGTAAGGGAAGAAAAGAGCTTTACTTCATCATTCCAAAGCGGAAAGGGAACGTCTTGGACTGCATCAAAAGGATCGCTCGGCGGAACATACGTTCAACGCACAAGGTCCGCGATGTACCTCTGCCTACCAACCTTCCCTCTCCCAGGGGTTGGAAAGTAAGGAAGAGGTGTAGGGCTAGGAGTAAGACAAACACGAACAAACACCTCCTCCAGTGCACTGTGCTATGTTTACGAGTCACTAAACAAGAGCGTTTTAATTATTTATTTATTTATTTTCTTATTTCCTTACTGAGATCTTTCCCTATAGGAGCCCTTTGGGTTTAAGCATCTTGCTTTCTCAACTAGGGTTGAAGCCTGGCTAGTAATAAAAATAAAATAAATAGAGACACCATCAACTGGCGCTGAAGCGTCCACACTGATGCTCCGCTCCGTTGACGTTCCGCTTCCGTTGCCGCACCGTTCCGCTTCCGTTGCCGCACCGTTCCGCTTCCGTTGCCGCACCGTTCCGCTTCCGTTGCCGCACCGTTCCGCTTCCGTTGCCGCACCGTTCCGCTTCCGTTGCCGCACCGTTCCGCTTCCGTTGCCGCACCGTTCCGCTTCCGTTGCCGCACCGTTCCGCTGACGCTTCGCCGGCTCTGCTGTCTGTCATGTCACTTGGTGGCATGCTCTGCTGCCTGGCGAACGTCGGCACGCCTGAATAGACTGATACTAGGCGCTATGAGCGGCCGGTTTGCGTTAAGCAGGTAATCGAAGTGATACATCCACTTCCTCCCACCGTTGAACATTGCGGCTGGTAGACCGCCTGTGTGACAACGAGTCATCACCGTTAAAGACACGTCGCCACTGTGACCGTGTCAAGACCGGAATCATGATACCCAACCGCACTGTCAACGGCAGGCTGATAAGACTGCATAAGCAAAAATAATTGCTGTTCACGCCTAACAGCAAAGATCAGAATCAACCTTAGGCGAAATGTATTCAGCATTATCTTCGTCGATCCCTAGCGCTTGCCACTGTCAGGAGATGACACCCATCAGGTGGAGGCGGCGGCACTAAGTCCGCGCCTCATGAAACATAAATACGCAGAACGAATCTAATTACATTTTCAGCTTAGCGCCCGAGGCGTGCGTATAATGTTTGAAAACACTAATACCTCGCTTTATCTATAGCGAGGGTGAGCGTTTTGGGGATCGACAGAAAACGCTCGAGAGGACTTCTGTTCGGGTCTTAAAAGACTGTAACGCCTGGCTACCCTCTCGATTCCTTTCGCCGTTCGACTTAACTTCTCCCCTGGGTCCGCGAGCTTCACAGAGGTCTAAGGCTAGGATAACGACAGGTCCGAATAGAAGCACTCTCCACTGAATAAAATTCACTGCATAATTTAGCACTCAAAAATTTGCATTTTACTCTTTGGTAAAAAGATAGTTTCACAATTATTTGAAAACCAAAGTATATGTTCTCTCAAACGAAATGAACTCTTAGAGAGACTTACAATTCTGTCAATGGTTTGAATGGGAATGCAAAAAATATTAAATATTAAATATTACCTTAATAGATATATTTATAAATTAAAATAAACCCTTAAATTAGGGGTTCCAATAAAAGACGAATCATCACTGTAACCCATTAGAACATCTACAATTAATATACAATTTTAGTATCCCAAAATCCACCAAGGAAACAACGATACATAGAATCGTGCGCTACATCGATTGTAAAGAATACTGCATCGTATAAAAATTAACAGTAACTTCCTTTAATCTCTGACTAAGGAAAAATACTGAAAGGACCAATTAATTGCAAAATAAAATGTTCCTTTTATATAGTACAACTTAAAAACTTGAGAAGTAAGAATAATGTACTATTCATAAAAATCGCTACAAAATATTGTAACGATACTGACAATTGCGTAACAAAAATGAACTGAACGCTAGTTAATCTTTGCAAACAGATCGAAGATTAACTAAAGAAAAAACTATTAAAAGGATAAAAATTTTCTCAAAATAATAATCCTTTAATTTAATTTATAACTTAATACTTCAAAAGAAAGTATTCACTTATCATTCTTCGTAAAAAAGCAAGACAGACTTTTAGCCTACGGAAGAGGCTGTGACGTCATCAATAGACGAAATGTTTACATCCCACCCTTATGCTTTCGTGAGGTTTAAAATAGGTTGAAAAACCTTCTGATCCTACCTTTCAAGTTATAAATACGTGATCACAGATCAAATAAAGCAAATAAGCGAAAGCCCAAACTCAAAAACGTTAATACATCACCAAATAACGTCCAAACAGAGCAAAAAAGCGAGATAGAATTTCCAATAGTACAGCCAGCTATGGCCGGCAAAGAAAATCTTAAGTGGGTTGGTATAGTTCTACCTGTAGTACCGCGAGGGCGCTAGTGTACACCTGGCACATTTGCGATAGCCGCGCGAGATTTTGAATTTTCTGCCGGAGCCTCCAGAGACTTTAGCCATTCTTATATAACCAGCGGTCAAGTTTTATATCTAAAATTTAAGGGCTGAACAAACACAATCTCTCTCTCTCTCTCTCTCTCTCTCATGAGATTCATTGACTACTTTCTCATGAAATTTAAGGGCTACACAAACACAATCTCTCTCTCTCTCTCTCTCTCTCTCTCTTATGAGATTTATTGACTACTCTCTCATGAAATTTAAGGGCTACACAAACACAATCTCTCTCTCTCTCTCTCTCTCTCTCTCTCATGAGATTCATTGACTACTCTCTAATGAAATTTAAGGGCTTCACAAAAACAATCTCTCTCTCTCTCTCTCTCTCTCTCTCTCTCTCTCTCTCATGAGATTCATTGACTACTCTAATGAAATTTAAGGGCTACACAAACACAATCTCTCTCTCTCTCTCTCTCTCTCTCTCTCTCTCTCTCTTATGAGATTCATTGACTACTCTCTCATGAAATTTAAGGGCTACACACACACAATCTCTCTCTCTCTCTCTCTCTCCTCTCTCTCTCTCTCTCTCTCTCATGAGATTCATTGACTACTCTCTAATGAAATTTAAGGGCTTCACAAACACAATCTCTTTCTTTCTCTCATGAGATTCATTGACTACTCTAATGAAATTTAAAGGCTACACAATCTCTCTCTCTCTCTCTCTCTCTCTCTCTCTCTCTCTCTCTCTTATGAGATTCATTGACTACTCTCTCATGAAATTTAAGGGCTACACAAACACAATCTCTCTCTCTCTCTCTCTCTCTCTCTCTCTCTCTCTTTGAAATCTAAAGAATCTATCTCTCTCAATACTGAACTATAAAAAGTTTAAAGGTCTTTCCTCTAATGAACTCGAGTAATTATACAGCATTACATATTCCATCTCGTAATTATATTCACATTATTATGACTTTCTCTAACCAGCGAAACCTCTTAATTCCAATCATTTTTCCCCAAGGAAAAAAAGAAGACAACACCTAGCAACAGATTACTCTTCCATTACACTTGTTTAAACAATAGTAATAAAAAACCGATAGGGTCTACCTCCATAATTGGAGCAAGGTGGTTCATAAAGAGAAGTTAATAAGACTCCGAAATAAAATGATATACAGAATTCAGACGAAAAAAACGACTTCAAAAGAAAACGAAAATCTATAAAAAAAAAAAATCAAAAACATAATTAGAATGAATAAACCTTAATGGTTTGGGAGAAGATAAATGAAGCCATGTCAGGGATTATTTTTTTCTTCTTTCAGGAAGCAACGAGGATTAAGGCAGACTTTCTGCAAGACAGAAAAAGTCCTCGATAACGAGGTTCGTGTGGCAACCCATTGAGAAAAAGCTCATCTTAACATAACTAAAAACTAGAAAGGCCCTCAGTAGAGAGCATACCTTCGCCACGTCAAGCAGACTTATTTTGCTTTCAACTCCACTGCGTACTTGTACCTTGATGTATTTTCTTCAAAATCTATTGAATTTGTCCTTGGATCATATCAAACGTGTCTACCAGGTTTCGTTGAAATGGGTTCAATAATTTGTTTACATAATGTTGTTTAGAAAGTAAACTAACATAGTATTTGTCATTTACTTAACATTAATATTATTTTCAAAGTACTGATGCGTACTTGTAATTTGATGTACATTATCCAAAATGTTACAGATTCATCCTTGCGTCATACCCAACATGACTACCAAGTTTGGTCAAAATCGGTACAGCAGTTTTTGTGTAAAGTTGCTCATAAACAAACAAACAAATAAATAAACAAATAAACAAACAAACAGGGGTGAATATATACCCTTCGCAAAATCAGCAATCAATGCATAATAACTAATAAACAAAGATAACGATAATTTCTGAAATTAATCCACAGCAAATCCAGGAATAGCTCTACTGGAATTGGACCCTGTAACTGGTATAACATATCATCTCCGCAATTACTTTCTTGACACGTTTGGAGTGGGACTAAGGACCCCTCCCCTCCCCCACCGGCATCAGTCCCTTGACCATTTAAGGGCTGAAATTGAATTGCTTTCTCAAAAGATGGCAAATGGCGACTGGAACTCTGCTGTCAGGACTCCAGGGTTAGAGCTGGCTGCTTTATTGGGTTCACGTTGCATGCAGAGGCGAAGCTTTCAAATATACTTCGCTCTTTAATTCGATTAGAAAGTTATAATTCCAGGTGGGGGACTTTGCATCTCTCTCTCTCTCTCTCTCTCTCTCTCTCTCTCTCTCTCTCTCTCTCTCTCTCATGAGATTCATTGACTACTCTCTCGTGAAATTTAAGGGCTACACAAATACAATCTCTCTCTCTCTCTCTCTCTCTCTCTCTCTCTCTCTCTCTCTCTCTCTCTCTCTCTCTCTCATGAGATTCCAAGACTACTCTTAAGAAATTTAAAGTCTACACACACAAACTCTCTTTTATGAAATTCAAAGAATACTCTTAAGAAATTTATAGGATACTCTCACATGAAATTTCAAAACTCTCTCTCTCTCTCTCTCTCTCTCTCTCTCTCTCTCTCTCTCTCTCTCTCTCTCTCTCTCTCTCTCCAAACTTATAAAATTCTAAGAATATATCTCTCCGAATCCTGAACTTTAAAAAGTTTAAAGAACTTTCCTCTAATGAACTCGAGTAATTATACAGCATTACACTATCCCTCTCCTCGCAATCATATTCACATTATTATGACTTTTTTAATAGCAAAACGTCTTAATTCTACTGATTTTCCCTCAAGAAAAAAAAAGAAAAGAACACCTAGCAACAGATTAAGCTTCCATTACCCCGGTTTAAAAAAGCATTAGTAAAAACACAAGAAGGGTCTAACTCCATAATTGGAGAAACGTGGTTTATCAACAGAAGTTTATAAGACTCCAAAAAAAATGCTATACAGAATTGGGACGAAAACAACCCAAAGACTTGGAAAGGAAACGAAAATCTAAAAAAAAAAGATAGAAACCAATTTCAATAAATAAATCTCAGATGTTTTGAAGATGATAAATGAATGCCATATCAGGGATCATTTATTTTTCTTTTTTCAGGAAGCAAGTAAGATGAAGGCAAACCTTATGCGAGACGGGAAATGTACTCGATAACGAGATTTGTGTGGCAAACTAATTGCGAAAAAGCTTATCATAACAAAACACAAGTTCGAATGAATAATTACAGGTCATTAACTCGGGCCAATCTTCTTCTCTGTTGGGAAAGACTCACATGGGCTCTGGATGGCTAATCTTCTCTGCTGGAAGAGACTCACATGGTCTCTGGATGGCCAAACTTCTTCTCTTCTGGAAGAAACTAATATGGGCTCTATATGACCAATCATCTTCTCTGCTGGAAGACTCTCACATGGGCTGTGGAAGACCAATATTCTTCTCTGCTGGTGGGTCTCTGAATGGCCAATCTTCTTCTCTACTGGAAAACTCACATGGGCTCTGGCTGGCCAATCTTCTTCTCTGTTGGAAGAGACTCACATGGGCTCTGAATGGCTAATCTTCTCTGCTGGAAGACACACATGGGCTCTGGATGGCCAATCTTCTTCTCTGCTGGAAGAGACTTATATGGGCTTTGGATAGCTAATCTTCTCTGCTGGAAGAGACTCATATGGGCTTTGGATAGCTAATCTTCTCTGCTGGAAAAGACTCACACGGGCTCTGGACGGCCAATCTCCTTCTCTGCTGGAATAGACTCACATGGGCTCTGGATGGCCAAACTTCTTCTCTGCTGGAAGAGACTCGCATGGGCTGTGGAACACCAATAATTGTCTCTACTGGAAGAGACCTACATGGGCTTTGGATGGCCAATCCTCTTCTCTGCTGGAAGAAACTCACACGGGCTCTAGATGGCCAATCTTCTTCTCTGCTCGAAGAGACTCACATGGGCTCTGGATGGCCAATCTTCTTCTCTGCTGGAAGGTATTCTTATGGGATTTGGATGACCAATCTTCTTCACTGGTGGAAGAGACTCACGTGGGCTCTAGATAGCTAATATTCTTTTCTGCTGGAAGAGAATCACATGGCCTCTGGATGGCCAATCTTCTTCTCTGCAGGAAGAGACTCACATGGCCTCTGGATGGCCAATCTTCTTCTCTGCAGGAAGAGACTCACATGGCCTCTGGATGGCCAATCTTCTTCTCTGCTGGAAGAAACTCACATGGGCTCTGGATGGCCAATCTTCTTCACTGCTGGAAGAGACTCACTTGGGCTCGGGATGGCTAATCTCTACTGGAAGAGACTCACATGGGCTCTGGATAGCCAATCATTTCTGCTGGAAGAGACTCCCATGGCCTCTGGATATCCAATCTTCTTTTCTGCTGGAAGAGACTCACATGGCCTCTGAGATGGTTAATCTTCTCAGTTGGAAGAGACTCACATGGCCTCTGGATGGTTAATCTTCTCTGCTGGAAGAGACTCACATGGACTCTGGATGGCCAATCTTCTTCTCTGCAGGAAGACTCACATGGGCTCTGGATGGCCAATCTCCTTCTCTGCTGGAAGAGACTCACATGGCCTCTGAGATGGTTAATCTTCTCAGTTGGAAGAGACTCACATGGCCTCTGGATGGTTAATCTTCTCTGCTGGAAGAGACTCACATGGACTCTGGATGGCCAATCTTCTTCTCTGCAGGAAGACTCACATGGGCTCTGGATGGCCAATCTCCTTCTCTGCTGGAAGAGACTCACATGGCCTCTGGATGGCCAATCTTCTTCTCTGCTGGAAGATACTCACATGGCTTCTGGATGGTTAATCTTCTCTGCTGGAAGAGACTCACATGGCCCCTGGATGGTTAATCTTCTCTGCTGGAAGAGACTCGCATTGCCTCTGGATGGTTAATCTTCTCTGCAGGAAGAGACTCACATGGCCTCTGGATGGCCAATCTTTTTCTCTGCAGGAAGAGACTCACATGGCCTCTGGATGGCCAATCTTCTTCTCTGCTCGAAGAGACTCACATGGCCTCTGGATGGCTAATCTTCTTCTCTGCTGGAAGAGACTCACATGGCCTCTGGATAATATATCCTCTCTGCAGGAAGACTCACATGGGCTCTGGATGGTTAATCTTCTCTGCTGGAAGAGACTCACATGGCCCCTGGATGGTTAATCTTCTCTGCTGGAAAAGACTCACATTGCCTCTGGATGGTTAATCTTCTCTGCAGGATGAGACTCACATGGCCTCTGGATGGTTAATCTTCTCTGCTGGAAGAGACTCACATGGCCTTTGGATGGACAATCTTCGTCTCTGCTGGAAGAGACTCACATGGGCTCTAGATGGCTAATCTTCTCTGCTGGAAGAGACTCACATGGGCTCTGGATGGCTAATCTTCTCTGCTGGAAGACTCACATAGGCTCTGGATGGCTAATCTTCTCTGCTGGAAGAGACTCATATGGGCTTTGGATAGCTAATCTTCTCTGCTGGAAAAGACTCACACGGGCTCTGGACGACCAATCTCCTTCTCTGCTGGAAGAGACTCGCATGGGCTCTGGATGGCCAATCTTCTTCTCTCCTGGAAGACTCACATGAGCTGTGGAAGACCAATAATTGTCTCTATTGGAAGAGAACTACATGGGCTTTGGATGGCCAATCCTCTTCTCTGTTGGAAGGTATTCTTATGGGATTTGGATGACCAATCTTCTTCACTGCTGGAAGAGACTCACGTGGGCTCTAGATAGCTAATCTTCTTTTCTGCTGGAAGAGACTCACATGGCCTCTGGATGGCCAATCTTCTTCTCTGCTGGAAGAAACTCACATGGGCTCTGGATGGCCAATCTTCTTCACTGCTAGAAGAGACTCACTTGGGCTCGGGATGACTAATCTTCTCTGCTGGAAGAGACTCACATGGGCTCTGGATAGCCAATCTTTTCTGCTGGAAGAGACTCACATGGCCTCTGGATGTCCAATCTTTTTTTCTGCTGGAAGAGACTCACATGGCCTCTGAGATGGTTAATCTTCTCTGTTGGAAGAGACTCACATGGCCTCTGAGATGGTTAATCTTCTCTGTTGGGAGAGACTCACATGGCCTCTGAATGGCCAATCTTCTCTGCTGGAAGAGACTCACATGGGCTCTGGATGGCCAATCTCCTTCTCTGCTGGAAGAGACTCACATGGCCTCTGGATGGCCAATCTTCTTCTCTGCTGGAAGAGACTCACATGGCTTCTGGATGGTTAATCTTCTCTGCTGGAAGAGACTCACATGGCCCCTGGATGGTTAATCTTCTCTGCTGGAAGAGACTCGCATTGCCTCTGGATGGTTAATCTTCTCTGCAGGAAGAGACTCACATGGCCTCTGGATGGCCAATCTTCTTCTCTGCAGGAAGAGACTCACATGGCCTCTGGATGGCCAATCTTCTTCTCTGCTGGAAGAGACTCACATGGCCTCTGGATGGCCAATCTTCTTCTCTGCTGGATGAGACTCACATAGCCTCTGGATAGTAAAACTTCTCTGCAGGAAGACTCACATGGCCTCTGGATGGTTAATCTTCTCTGCTGGAAGAGACTCACATGGCCCCTGGATGGTTAATCTTCTCTGCTGGAAGAGACTCACATTGCCTCTGGGTGGTTAATCTTCTCTGCAGGAAGAGACTCACATGGCCTCTGGATGGTTAATCTTCTCTGCTGGAAGAGACTCACATGGCCTTTGGGTGGCCAATCTTCTTCTCTGCAGGAAGAGACTCACATGGCCTCTGGATGGCCAATCTTCTTCTCTGCAGGAAGAGACTCACATGGCCTCTGGATGGCCAATCTTCTTCTCTGCAGGAAGAGACTCACATGGCCTCTGGATGGCCAATCTTCTTCTCTGCAGGAAGAGACTCACATGGGCTCTGGATGACCAATCTTCTTAAGTTAGGTCTCTTCCCCTCTGCTAAGTACCCATGTGGGTATTCCATCCAAACACTAGACTACATACTTTATGGATGTGAACAGGTGCCAATCTAAACAGATTTGGACCTCTTAGAATGTAATAACAATGAAACAATATCCAACAGATTTTGTAGATTTGAGAACAAAACCCTAAAAAGGATATTGGGAGTTGAATGTCAGGACAGAATTAGAAATGAAACTATAAGGCAGATTACTAGAGTGCCATATGTGGATGAGATCATGGTGAGGGTTAGATGGAGATGGTTTTATCATGCTCTTCGCACTCCCCAGAGAGATTAATTCACCAAAATTTCAACTGGGCTTCAGAAGGCACTAGAAAAGTTGGAAGTCCCAAGCCTACATGGTTGAGGGCTATGAAACGTGAAGTAGGAGATGATGAATGGAGAAGTAATGATTTAAAAGCTCAAGATAGAAACGATGGCAAAATCTAACCGAGGCCCTCTGCATCAATAGGCGTGGGATGATGATGATGATGATGATGATGATGATGATGGTGATGATGATATGATATGATATAATATATAATATATAATATATATATATATATATATATATATATATATATATATATATATACATAGAGTATGACTGTATCTGATGCGTGTATAAAACGACTTGCTATAATCATACGAACGCATATATTAAAGCGACCTCCAACATCAAAACGTATAAAAGGGTCGTTTAGAAACGCAATTCATTCCCATTATCATTCCAGTCTCGCACCATCATCAGCCTTCATTTCAAGATAGCAGAATTAATTCTCATTTCGTGATACCGCAAATTGATCAGGTGTGAGTCTGTGAAAAGGAATAGTGGTCATTATTCGCCTGTCTGTTTATGCACATTATGCTGACACCCAATTCCAGACAATTCGGAATGGACACCTAATTCCAGACAATTTGGAATGATTCATTAATATGTTTCAATTATAGGACTTCTTTTTAAAGGGGTTGGGTCATTTCATCTTCCATTCTTCAGCCCACCTTAGTCGCATAACTATCAAGAACTATAGTCAATTTCTTTTAATGGTGGCCCATTTGCACTGACTCGTAGGAGTGCCCTTTTAGCTCGGAAAAGTTTCCTAATCGCTGATTTGTAGGCCCAAATAATTCTAACCAATCAGCAGCAGGAAACTTTTTCCAAGCTAAAATGGGGACCATTGCGAGTCAGTGTAAATGGCCCTCAATAAATAAAAATTGACTATAATTGAAATTTCAATGCTTTGGTTGACAGACTTGAGGGGTAAGAAGAAATATAGACGATTGTTCAAATGTAGGAAATCATAAAGTCTCATACGAAGGTGCATATGTGCATTCTTGAATTATCAAATGCAGCAGCCAAAAAAAAAAAAAAAAAAAAAAAAAATCACATAGGAACGTTTCCCATTTTCAATGAATTATTGAACTCAAAAAGAAATGTTTTCCAATTTTCAATTATTTATCAGTCACAAAGAAACGTTTCCCATTTTTTAATAAATTATCTATTATCTAACTCGTACAAAACAGTTTCCCCTTTTACAATGAATTTTCGAACTGTAAAGAAACGTTTCACATTTTCAGTGAATTATCGAACTAAAAAGAAAAGTTTCACATTTTTAATGAATTATCGAAAGCACAAAGAAACTTTTTCCAATTTTCAATGAATTATCGAACTAGAAAGAAACGTTTTTCCTATTTTCAATGAATAATGGAAATCACAAAGAAACGTTTTCATATTTTCAAAAAATTATCGAAATCACAAAGATATGTTTTACAATTTTCAATGAATTATCGAACTAACAAATTAAAGTTTTATATTTTCAATGAATTATCGAAATCACAAGGAAACGTTTTATAATTTTCAATGAATTATCGAAATATCAAGGAAACGTTTTATAATTTTCAATGAATTATCGAAATATCAAGGAAACGTTTTATAATTTTCAATGAATTATCGAAATATCAAGGAAACGTTTTATAATTTTCAATGAATTATCGAAATCACAAGGAAACGTTTTATAATTTTCAATGAATTATCGAAATATCAAGGAAACGTTTTATAATTTTCAATGAATTATCGAAATATCAAGGAAACGTTTTATAATTTTCAATGAATTATCGAAATCACAAAGAAACGTTTTCCAATTTTCAATGAATTATCGAAATCACAAAGAAACGTTTTCCAATTTTCAATGAATTATCGAAATATCAAGGAAATGTTTCCTAATTTTCTTTGAATTATCGATATCACAAGAAAACGTTTTCCAATTTTCAATGAATTATCAAAATAAAAAAGAAACGTTTTCCAGTTTCCAACGAATTATCGAACAAATTTCAATGAAGCATCGAGCTCAAAAACTTTTCCTATTTCCAAATTAAATGCATTCTAAACTCCCTATTTAATCAACCGTCCGAAGATACATCCTACTTAACAACGTGTAATCACATCAAGTATGAAACTTTTACGTTAAAATATAACAAGGTATTTTATCAAGCACATCATCATATCAGTGATCAGACAATTCAGACAGCCACCTGAAGAGCAGAAGGAGGACTAGAAGTTGAAAAGATGGAGGAGAAGAAGGAATGGGTAAATGAAGAGTAAAAAAAGGAGGAAAGGAAGACGATGAAGAAAGGGATAACATAATGAGTAGGAGAATAACATGACAGACGAGGAGACAAAGGAAGGTCATGTCAACTCCAGAGTGAAACATAATCACACATTCATTGGTGCGTTTCTCTTGAATAATCATCTTGATTGGCAATATCGCCTAGGCAAAGAGACGATCTGCCCGTAATTGTTACAGATTGAGAGAGAGAGAGAGAGAGAGAGAGAGAGAGAGAGAGAGAGATCCCATGAAGGTTAGAGAGCAATTAGAGGGAGCCCATGAAGATATGAGAGAGAGAGAGAGAGAGAGAGAGAGAGAGAGAGAGAGAGAGAGAGAGAGTGTCGAGCACGACCCAGGTCAGGGAAAAATATTCTCTTGGCCCTTAAGGCTATCAGCTCCATTAAAAACATCAGGGGTTCGAGAACCTCTGAAGAAGGAGGGACTATTTTCCCCCTGTAGGTAGTACCAGGGCACCAGCCACCCGTTAACTGGCAAGACAGCACTACACTGGATCCCTCTCTCTGGATACAGCTCACTTTTTCTAAGCCTACAGGTACACCGAATAGTCTGGCCTATTCTTTCTACATTCTCCTCTGTCCTCATACAGCCGACAACACTGGAAATTCCAAAAAATTTTCTTTGCACAAGGGGTTAACTACTGCACTCTAATTGTTCAGTGACTACTTTCCTCTTGGTAAGGATAGAAGAGACTCTTTAGCGATGGCAATCAGCTTTTCTAAGAGAAGGACACTCCAAAATCAAACCACTGTTCTCTAGTCTTGGGTAGTGCCATAGCCTCTGTACCATGGCCTTCTACTGTCTAGGATTAGAGTGCTCTCGCTTGAGGGTAAACTTGGGCAGACTATTTTATCTTATTCCTCTTCCTCTTGTTTGTTTTGAAGTTTTTATAGTTAATATATAAACAATATAATTTAATGTTACAGTTCTTAAAATATTTTATTTTGATAATTTATTACTTCTAGTTTATCTATTTCCTTATATGTATATGTATATGTATATATATATATATATATATATATATACATATGCAGGTATATATATATGTATATATATGTATGTATATATATATATATGCATATATATATGTATATCTATATATATGTATATATATATATATATATATATATATATATATATATATATATATATATATATATGTATATGTATATATATGTATGTGTATATATATGTATATGTATATTTATATATATATTATATACATATATGTGTATATATATGTATGTATATATATATATATATATATATATATATATATATATATATATGTGTATAAATATATATGAATATATATGCATATATATGTATATATATGCATATAAATGTATATATATGCATATAATTGTATATATATGCATATATATGCATATATATGTATATATATGTATATATATGCATATATATATATGTATATATAAATGTATATATATGTAAATATATATGTATATATATGTAAATATATATGTATATATATACAAATATATATGTATGTATATATATATATATATATATATATATATATATGTATATATATATATATATATATATATATATATATATATATATATATATATATAATATATATATACAGTATATATGTATATATATGAATATATATATATATATATATATATATATATATATATATATATATATATGGATAAAAAATATATATATAGATATATATGTATATATATATGTATATATATGATAAATTTTTGCACATTTAGACGTGTTTTTCATATTCAAATAAGCCCTATATTTTTTATACATTAATGTCTGGATTCTCTTAACGACCTCGTGGCCAAGTGGTAGTCACTGTCTCTACAAGTTTGCCGGACCAGGGTTCGATTCCCGGCCGGTCACAAGCTCTTGTCTTTGTATGATTTCGCCTGGGGCTCTGATCCCGAGGTCGTTAAGAGAATCCAGACATTAATGCATCAAAATTACATGGCTTATTTGGATATATATGTATATATATATATATATATATATATATATATATATATATATATATATGTATGTATGTATATATACACATGTATATACATACATACATATACCAAGGCACTTCCCGCAATTTTGGGGGGTAGCCGACATCAACAAAATGAAACAAAACAAAAAGGGGACCTCTACACTCTACGTTCCTCCCAGCCTGACAAGGGACTCAACCAAGTTCAGCTGGTACTGCTAGGGTGCCACAGCCCACCCTCCCCCATTATCCACCACAGATAAAGCGCCATAATGCTGAATCCCCTACTGCTGCTACCTCTGCGGTCATCTAAGGCACCAGAGGAAGCAGCAGGGCCTACCGGAACTGCGTCACAATCGCTCGCCATTCATTCCTATTTCTAGCACGCTCTCTTGCCTCTCTCACATCTATCCTCCTATCACCCAGAGCTTTCTTCCCTCCATCCATCCACCCAAACCTTGGCCTTCCTCTTGTACTTTTTCCATCAACTCTTGCATTCACCTTCTTTAGCAGACAGCCATTTTCCATTCTCTCAACATGGCCAAACCACCTCAACACATTCATATCCACTCTAGCTGCTAACTCATTTCTTACACCCGTTCTAACCCTCACCACTTCGTTCTTAACCCTATCTACTCGAGATACACCAGCCATACTCCTTAGACACTTCATCTCAAACATATTCAATTTCTGTCTCTCCATCACTTTCATTCCCCACAACTCCGATCCAAACATCACAGTTGGTACAATCACTTTCTCATATAAAACTCTCTTTACATTCATGCCCAACCCTCTATTTTTTACTACTCCCTTAACTGCCCCCAACACTTTGCAACCTTCATTGACACTCTGACGTACATCTGCTTCCACTCCACCAATTGCTGCAACAACAGACCCCAAGTACTGATCCACCTCCTCAAGTAACTCTCCATTCAACATGACATTCAACCTTGCACCACCTTCCCTTCTCGTACATCTCATAAACTTACTCTTACCCACATTAACTTTCAACTTCCTTCTCTCACACACCCTTCCAAATTCTGTCACTAGTCGGTCAAGCTTCTCTTCTGTGTCTGCAACCAGTCCAGTATCATCCGCAAACAACTGATTTACCTCCCATTCATGATCATTCTCGTCAACCAGTTTTAATCCTCGTCCAAGCACTCGAGCATTCACCTCTCTCACCACTCCATCAACATACAAGTTAAACAACCACGGCGACATCACACATCTCTGTCTCAGCCCCACTCTCACCGGAAACCAATCACTCACTTCATTTCCTATTCTAACACATGCTTTACTACCTTTGTAGAAACTTTTCACTGCTTGCAACAACCTTCCACCAACTCCATATAACCTCATCACATTCCACATTGCTTCCCTATCAACTCTATCATATGCTTTCTCCAGATCCATAAACGCAACATACACCTCCTTGCCTTTTGCTAAATATTTCTCGCATATCTGCCTAACTGTAAAAATCTCATTCATACAACCCCTACCTCTTCTAAATCCACCCTGTACTTCCAAGATTGCATTCTCTGTTTTATCCTTAATCCTATTAATCATTACTCTACCATACACTTTTCCAACTACACTCAACAAACTAATACCTCTTGAATTACAACACTCATGCACATCTCCTTTACCCTTATATAGTGGTACAATACATGCACAAACCCAATCTACTGGTACCATTGACAACACAAAACACATATTAAACAATCTCACCAACCATTCAAGTACAATCACACCCCCTTCCTTCAACATCTCAGCGCTCACACCATCCATACCAGATGCTTTTCCTACTCTTGTTTCATCTAGTGCTCTCTTCACTTCCTCTATTGTAATCTCTCTCTCATTCTCATCTCCCATCACCGGCACCTCAACACCTGCAACAGCAATTATATCTGCCTCCCTATTATCCTCAACATTCAGTAAACTTTCAAAATATTCCCCCCACCTTTTCCTTGCCTCCTCTCCTTTTAACAACCTTCCATTTCCATCTTTCACTGTCTCTTCAATTCTTGAGCCAGCCTTCGTTACTCTCTTCACTTCTTTCCAAAACTTCTTATATTCTTCATATGAATGACACAATCCCTGACCCCACCTCAGGTCAGCTGCCCTCTTTGCCTCACGTACCTTGCGCTTTACTTCCAAATTTTTTCCTCTATATTTTTCATACTTCT
The DNA here is from genome assembly GCF_036898095.1 of Palaemon carinicauda. NCBI lineage: Eukaryota > Metazoa > Arthropoda > Malacostraca > Decapoda > Palaemonidae > Palaemon > Palaemon carinicauda. Next base: position 103,872,149 of record NC_090725.1, on the reverse strand, counting down.
CTATACTATTACTCGGCAGCCATTCTTCAAAAGCCCTCTTTTTTTCTTCCACTTTTACCTTCACTCCTTCATTCCACCATTCACTGCCCTTCCTCATGCTGCCTCCAACAACCTTCTTGCCACACACATCACTTGCAATCCCAACAATTTTCTTTTACTAACTTCCACTCCTCCTCTAAATTACCAGTTTCTCTTACTCTCACTTTGTCATATGCCATTTTCAACCTTTCCTGATATTTACTTTTTACCCCCGGTTTTATTATATCTTCAACCCTCACTAGCTCCTTTTTACATCCACCTACTCTATTCCCCCACTCTTTTGCTACAACTAATTTTCCTTCCACCAAAAAATGATCAGACATACCGTTAGCCATACCCCTAAACAAGTGCACGTCTTTCAATCTTCCAAACATTCTTTTAGTTATCAACATATCATCCATTAATGCCCTTTCTACTGCTCTTCCATATGTCACTCTTACCCATGTATACTTGTTTTTATCTTTCTTTTTGAAAAAGCTAGCACTTATTATCATCTCTTGTTCAACACACATATCTACCAGTCTCTCACCACTCTCATTTTCACCTGGTACGCCATACTTCCCAATGACACCTTCTACCTCTGCAGCGCCCACTCTAGCATTTAAGTCGCCCATGACAACTACATAATTCCTTCTACCCAGTCCTTCTACACACCTAGTTAATTCATTCCAGAACTCATTTCGCTCTTCTTCACTTTTCTCACTACCTGGCCCATACGCACTGACAAACGCCCAACATTCCCTACCCAACCTAACCCTTACCCACATTAACCTAGATGATATTTCCTTCCATTCCACTACTTTACCTGTCATCCATTCACTCAGCAATAAAGCCACACCCTCTCTCGCTCTTCCCCTTTCAATCCCAGACACTCTACCAGACATTTCACCAAACATCACTTCACCCTTTCCTTTCATCTTTGTCTCACACAAGGCCAATACATCCATCCTTCTCTTCCTAAACATACTTCCAATCTCACCTCTTTTACTCTCTATCGTACTACATCCACACACATTCAAACACCCCAAAACTAGAGTGCGGGAGCAGTCACTCTCCCCCCAACTCCATCTCTTTGTTGACGTCTCGCAGGATATATGTATATATGTATATATATGTATATATATATGTATAAATATGTATATATATATATGTATATATATGTGTATATATGTGTATATATACCTTTATATGTGTGTATATATATGTATATATATATATATATATATATATATATATATATATATATATATATATGTTTATGTGTATATGTATATATATACGTATATATATGTATATATATGTATATATAATGTGTATATAAATGTATATATGTATATATGAATATATGTATATATATATATATATATATATATATATATATATATATTCAAATATGGTCTAGTTTTTTACACAGTTAATAACTTAATGGAAAACAATATATTTGATAAGAATAGGAATGAGACTGATTTGTTACAATAATATGATAAAATCGAGTCGATATTTATACAAGGAATATTAAGAATCAGAAATTACATTAAACTGGATGGTAGAACATTTGTGTTCAATTTATCATTACTTGATGTCTTCGAATGTAATTCACCTATTACATCTCAACCGGAAATTACATTAAATGTCTATTGGGGCTTTAAGAAACAAGTGCCCTGGAATGTAATTACCTTATTACATCTCAACAGAGATGAGATCAATGATGCTGGTCTTCCACTGTCTTGGAGTAGAGTTCTCTTGCTTGAGGGTACACTCGTGCGCTCTATTGTATCTTATTTCTCTTCCTCTGGTTATTTTGAAGTTTTCATAGTTCATATATAATAGAATTATCTTAATGGTGTTATTATTTTTAAAATTCTCTTGTAGTATATTTCCTTATTTCCTTTCATCACTGAGTTAATTTCCCTGTTGGAGCTCATGGGCTTATAGCATCGTGCTTTTCCAGCCTGGGTTGTAGCTTAGCAAGTAATAATAATAATAAAAATAATAATAATAATAATAAAAATAATAATAATAATAAAGATAATAATAATAAAAATAATAATAAAAATAATGATAATAATAATAATAATAATAATAATAATAATAATAATAATAATAATAATAATAATAATAACACTCCAAGAGACACTTCCCTCGGAACGTAATTATTAAATTTTAAGAGGAAATTACTTTATCTTTTAATACTCCAAGAGACGCGTACCTTAAAATGTACTTCATTTGTTACACCTCAAGAGGAAATTATTTTTCTTTTAATATTTCAATTGACACGTCCATTGGAAGGTAATTCACTTATTAAATCTAAACAGGAAATTATTTTCTTTTAATGATTAAGACCTGCCATTGATAGGATACACGTGTGAGGTTTTTAGGAGCGCAAGACTTTTCC
>NC_090725.1:103860548-103869215 GCF_036898095.1 Palaemon carinicauda | reverse complement strand
CACCTGACTAGATCAAACATTTGCGGAAGATTGCACACCAATCTCCACGTACAATCATAAAAAACATATATAACAGTTCCAAGAGAAGAACAGGAGTACTAGGAATTTAGGGAAATGTAGTGGTGGATGTTTCACCAACTACTGCACTCGTTGTTACGAGTGATCCCAAAACGTAGACGTCCTCGTAAAGAGACTGGATACGGTATAAGTAATGCAAGGCGAATACTGGATTACCCCTTCACAAGGCTGTATACGCGATGCTTTGCAGAGAACAGTTTAGTTTAAAAGTTACAGAAGCTCCCACAGCTCGAACTTCATGAGTCTTTACTCTTTCGACATCTTATGATCTATCACAACAGTGTGACAGAACCTTTGTAATTAAAGTCTATACGAGATGATAGACCGTTTTTAGACATAAGATAGCGCAGGCTTCTTGACCTTGCATCAAAGAGTCAGGAATAGACTCTTAACTTTTTTGGTCCTGTCCTGATAAAACTTCATCGTTTTAACCGGGAAAAAAACTCTTCTCAGCCCTTCACAAACCAAATTCGAGAGGATAGTGATCCCGAAAGATTTAGGCCATGGATGAGAAGGACATTTGTTAAAGACTAAGAATCCAGGTTGCAAGGCGCCTATGGCTTAACCATTGTGAAGTCCATGTTCTTGCTAAAATAGTGAACTTCACCGACTCTCAACTATGGTACAATTACTCAGAAAGTCTCCAAAGTTAGGCCTCAAAAAAAGAAACCAAGTGTAAAGGCTCGAATCTCTCACTACCGCGAAACTCCAGAAACGACCCCTAAATTTCAGGCTGGCGAATCTTTCAGACGCTTTCCAAGTCATCTCAAATGATCTGAGATCTATAAGGTCTTTATTTGATAGATCTAATCTTCTGCGTCTGAAGACAGCTGCCCGCATACTCCTGTACCTTTTGATGGTCGAGGAGGAAAAAAATGTGTTTTCTTGTAAGGTCTAAGAAGAAATAGGCCACTTGAGTTCTAGAGCTACTAAATGAAGAGACTGCTTTAGCTCTACACCAGTCCATAAAGCCTTCTATTTGGGTTGCAAAACTTTAAGGCAAAGGTCCTTTGTACAAGTGATAGCCTCAGCTGTCTCCTTCAAAAAACCCTCCAGATCTTCGGGGTTTTCCAAAATAATGGAGGCAGTTAGACCTAAAGCTTCATGGTTTGAAATAAAGCATTCGTGATGCTGACAGGGGAAACGGACTAATGATATGCTTTCAGCATGCACCCAGCATGGTCTTAGCATGAGTCCAATATGGTTCCAGCATGCTGCATATGCTCAACATGTCGTGAGAGAGTGTCAAGATCTAGACCGCCTCCTGAAACACGTCCAGATCGGTCGCAAGAAACCGATATTAAGCTAGGCTTGTTGAAAAGAAGCATCAACAACGTGAACCTCATGCTGTGCGGTTAAGACCTGATCGTGTGTAACCAGCTAGAGTTCAACATACTTAAAGCCAAAAACTTGACGCGAGGGAGCGTTAGCTGCGTGGCCAGAGAGACGCGAAGGAGAGACAACAGTCTGTCCATACTGCTGTGAAAAAAGAACTTGACTGTATGCGTCTAGCATGTGACCATAAATGTCGCATGTGCTTGCATTGCCGTAAGGTGTCTGCGTGCTGTATGCGTTCACCTTGTCGTGTGGATACAGTGCTCTGTGTGCGTCCCGCCTGTTGTAAATTTATAGCGTGCTGCGAGGAGGCGACAGCATCGCGTCCGGTCAGTGGCGCAAATAAGCAACTGTCAGTCTATCCTGACGCAGGAAAACCCTGACTGACCTTATTCAACATATGTCCAGGCTGACAAATGCATCTAGGTTGCTTAGGATTTCAGATTGACCTGTTTGCCAAGAGTTGTCCGCATGAGTGGTAGTCGCGAAGATGGGACAACTTGTTGAAAGGATCAACTTTGACTGTCAGCGTCTAACATACGACCAGACTGGCGTCTGCGTCTGTGACTGCGTGAGGGACAGACCAGAATTGGCGTCTGTGTCTGCGTGACGTCTGCCGTAAGAGAGAGATCATACTGCTACAAGTGTCTGCTCTAACGCTTCCCGTAACACGAGCATATCTCTGCGAAGAAGCGTTGCTGAGCATTAGAGAACTACGCTGTCTGATACTAACGGAAATCCATTTCTTTGGTCTATGGTAGTCCTAAGACTCTTTTAGGGGAAAATTTCCCCCCACCCCGAGAATTGTAAACCCTAAAAAGAGATGAAATTGACCTCTTTTAAGCTCAGACCATACGTACACTCTTTCCTCTAATGAACTTGAGTAATTATACAGCATTACATATTCCATCTCGTAATTATATTCACATTATTATGACTTTCTCTAACCAGCGAAACCTCTTAATTCCAATAATTTTTCCCCAAGGAAAAAAGAAGACAACACCTAGCAACAGATTACTCTTCCATTACACTTCTTTAAACAATAGTAATAAAAACCTGAAAGGGTCTACCTCCATAATTGGAGAAAGGTGGTTCATAAAGAGAAGTTAATAAGACTCCGAAATAAAATGATATACAGAATTCAGACGAAAAAAACGACTTCAAAAGAAAACGAAAATCTATAAGAAAAAAAATCAAAAACATACTTAGAATGAATAAACCTTAATGGTTTGGGAGAAGATAAATGAAGCCATGTCAGGGATTATTTTTTTCTTCTTTCAGGAAGCAACGAGGATTAAGGCAGACTTTCTGCAAGACAGAAAAAGTCCTCGATAACGAGGTTCGTGTGGCAACCCATTGAGAAAAAGCTTATCTTAACATAACTAAAAACTAGAAAGGCCCTCAGTAGAGAGCATACCTTCGCCACGTCAAGCAGACTTATTTTGCTTTCAACTCCACTGCGTACTTGTACCTTGATGTATTTTCTTCAAAATCTATTGAATTTGTCCTTGGATCATATCAAACGTGTCTACCAGGTTTCGTTGAAATGGGTTCAATAATTTGTTTACATAATGTTGTTTAGAAAGTAAACTAACATAATATTTGTCATTTACTTAACATTAATATTATTTTCAAAGTACTGATGCGTACTTGTAATTTGATGTACATTATCCAAAATGTTACAGATTCATCCTTGCGTCATACCCAACATGACTACCAAGTTTGGTCAAAATCGGTACAGCAGTTTTTGTGTAAAGTTGCTCATAAACAAACAAACAAATACATAAACAAATAAACAAACAAACAGGGGTGAATATATACCCTTTGTAAAATCAGCAATCAATGCATAATAACTAATAAACAAAGATAACGATAATTTCTGAAATTAATCCACAGCAAATCCAGGAATAGCTCTACTGGAATTGGACCCTGTAACTGGTATAACATATCATCTCCGCAATTACTTTCTTGACACGTTTCGAGTGGGACTAAGGACCCCTCCCCTCCCCCACCGGCATCAGTCCCTTGACCATTTAAGGTCTGAAATTGAATTGCTTTCTCAAAAGATGGCAAATGGCGACTGGAACTCTGCTGTCAGGACTCCAGAGTTAGTGCTGGCTGCTTTATTGGGTTCACGTTGCATGCAGAGGCGAAGCTTTCAAATATACTTCGTTCTCTGATTCGATTAGAATGTTATAATTCCAGGTGGGGGACTTTGCATCTCTCTCTCTCTCTCTCTCTCTCTCTCTCTCTCTCTCTCTCTCTCTCTCTCTCTCTCATGAGATTCATTGACTACTCTCTCGTGAAATTTAAGGGCTACACAAATACAATCTCTCTCTCTCTCTCTCTCTCTCTCTCTCTCTCTCTCTCTCATGAGATTCCAAGACTACTCTTAAGAAATTTAAAGTCTACACACACAAACTCTCTTTTATGAAATTCAAAGAATACTCTTAAGAAATTTATAGGATACTCTCACATGAAATTTCAAAACTCTCTCTCTCTCTCTCTCTCTCTCTCTCTCTCTCTCTCTCTCTCTCTCTCTCTCTCTCTCTCTCTCCAAACTTATAAAATTCTAAGAATATATCTCTCCGAATCCTGAACTTTAAAAAAGTTTAAAGAACTTTCCTCTAATGAACTCGAGTAATTGTACAGCATTACACTATCCCTCTCCTCGCAATCATATTCACATTATTATGACTTTTTTAATAGCAAAACGTCTTAATTCTACTGATTTTCCCTCAAGAAAAAAAAAGAAAAGAACACCTAGCAACAGATTAAGCTTCCATTACCCCGGTTTAAAAAGCATTAGTAAAAACACAAGAAGGGTCTAACTCCATAATTGGAGAAACGTGGTTTATTAACAGAAGTTTATAAGACTCCAAAAAAATGCTATACAGAATTGGGACGAAAACAACCCGAAGACTTGGAAAGGAAACGAAAATCTAAAAAAAAAAAAAAAGATAGAAACCAATTTCAATAAATAAATCTCAGATGTTTTGGAGATGATAAATGAATGCCATATCAGGGATCATTTTTTTTTTTTTCAGGAAGCAAGTAAAATGAAGGCAAACCTCATGCGAGACGGGAAATGTACTCGATAACGAGATTTGTGTGGCAAACTAATTGCGAAAAAGCTTATCATAACAAAACACAAGTTCCAATGAATAATTACAGGTCATTAACTCGGGCCAATCTTCTTATCTGTTGGGAAAGACTCACATGGGCTCTGGATGGCTAATCTTCTCTGCTGGAAGAGACTCACATGGTCTCTGGATGGCCAAACTTCTTCTCTTCTGGAAGAAACTAATATGGGCTCTATATGACCAATCATCTTCTCTGCTGGAACTCTCACATGGGCTGTGGAAGACCAATATTCTTCTCTGCTGGTGGGTCTCTGGATGGCCAATCTTCTTCTCTACTGGAAAGGACTCACATGGGCTCTGGCTGGCCAATCTTCTTCTCTGTTGGAAGAGACTCACATGGGCTCTGGATGGCTAATCTTCTCTGCTGGAAGACTCACATGGGCTCTGGATGGCCAATCTTCTTCTCTGCTGGAAGAGACTCATATGGGCTTTGGATAGCTAATCTTCTCTGCTGGAAAAGACTCACACGGGCTCTGGACGGCCAATCTCCTTCTCTGCTGGAATAGACTCACATGGGCTCTGGATAGCCAAACTTCTTCTCTGCTGGAAGAGACTCCCATGGGCTGTGGAACACCAATAATTGTCTCTACTGGAAGAGACCTACATGGGCTCTGGATGGCCAATCCTCTTCTCTGCTGGAAGAGACTCACATGGACTCTGGATGGCCAATCTTCTTCTCTGCAGGAAGAGACTCACATGGCCTCTGGATGGCCAATCTTCTTCTCTGCAGGAAGAGACTCACATGGCCTCTGGATGGCCAATCTTCTTCTCTGCTGGAAGAAACTCACATGGGCTCTGGATGGCCAATCTTCTTCACTGCTGGAAGAGACTCACTTGGGCTCGGGATGGCTAATCTCTACTGGAAGAGACTCACATGGGCTCTGGATAGCCAATCTTTTCTGCTGGAAGAGACTCACGTGGCCTCTGGATGTCCAATCTTCTTTTCTGCTGGAAGAGACTCACATGGCCTCTGAGATGGTTAATCTTCTCAGTTGGAAGAGACTCACATGGCCTCTGGATGGTTAATCTTCTCTGCTGGAAGAGACTCACATGGACTCTGGATGGCCAATCTTCTTCTCTGCAGGAAGACTCACATGGGCTCTGGATGGCCAATCTCCTTCTCTGCTGGAAGAGACTCACATGGCCTCTGGATGGCCAATCTTCTTCTCTGCTGGAAGACTCACATGGCTTCTGGATGGTTAATCTTCTCTGCTGGAAGACTCACATGGCCCTTGGATGGTTAATCTTCTCTGCAGGAAGAGACTCACATGGCCTCTGGATGGCCAATCTTTTTCTCTGCAGGAAGAGACTCACATGGCCTCTGGATGGCCAATCTTCTTCTCTGCTGGAAGAGACTCACATGGCCTCTGGATGGCCAATCTTCTTCTCTGCTCGAAGAGACTCACATGGCCTCTGGATGGCCAATCTTCTTCTCTGCTGGAAGAGACTCACATGGCCTCTGGATAGTAAATCCTCTCTGCAGGAAGACTCACATGGGCTCTGGATGGTTAATCTTCTCAGCTGGAAGAGACTCACATGGCCCCTGGATGGTTAATCTTCTCTGCTGGAAAAGACTCACATTGCCTCTGGATGGTTAATCTTCTCTACAGGAAGAGACTCACATGGCCTCTGGATGGTTAATCTTCTCTGCTGGAAGAGACTCACATGGCCTTTGGATGGCCAATCTTCGTCTCTGCTGGAAGAGACTTGCATGGGCTCTGGATGGCTAATCTTCTCTGCTGGAAGAGACGCACATGGGCTCTGGATGGCTAATCTTCTCTGCTGGAAGACTCACATGGGCTCTGGATGGCTAATCTTCTCTGCTGGAAGAGACTCATATGGGCTTTGGATAGCTAATCTTCTCTGCTGGAAAAAACTCACACGGGCTCTGGACGACCAATCTCCTTCTCTGCTGGAAGAGACTCGCATGGGCTCTGGATGGCCAATCTTCTTCTCTCCTGGAAGACTCACATGGGCTGTGGAAGACCAATAATTGTCTCTACTGGAAGAGACCTACATGGGCTCTGGATGGTCAATCCTCTTCTCTGCTGGAAGAAACTCACACGGGCTCTAGATGGCCAATCTTCTTCTCTGCTCGAAGAGACTCACATGGGCTCTGGATGGCCAATCTTCTTCTCTGCTGGAAGGTATTCTTATGGGATTTGGATGACCAATCTTCTTCACTGCTGGAAGAGACTCACGTGCGCTCTAGATAGCTAATCTTCTTTTCTGCTGGAAGAGACTCACATGGGCTCTGGATGGCCAATCTTCTTCTCTGCTGGAAGAAACTCACATGGGCTCTGGATGGCCAATCTTCTTCACTGCTAGAAGAGACTCACTTGGGCTCGGGATGACTAATCTTCTCTGCTGGAAGAGACTCTCATGGGCTCTGGATAGCCAATCTTTTCTGCTGGAAGAGACTCACATGGCCTCTGGATGTCCAATCTTCTTCTCTGCTGGAAGAGACTCACATGGCCTCTGAGATGGTTAATCTTCTCTGTTGGAAGAGACTCACATGGCCTCTGAATGATTAATCTTCTCTGTTGAAAGAGACTCACATGGCCTCTGGATGGCCAATCTTCTCTGCAGGAAGAGACTCACATGGGCTCTGGATGGCCAATCTCCTTCTCTGCTGGAAGAGACTCACATGGCCTCTGGATGGCCAATCTTCTTCTCTGCTGGAAGAGACTCACATGGCTTCTGGATGGTTAATCTTCTCTGCTGGAAGAGACTCAAATGGCCCCTGGATGGTTAATCTTCTCTGCTGGAAGAGACTCACATTGCCTCTGGATGGTTAATCTTCTCTGCAGGAAGAGACTCTGGATGACCAATCTTCTTCTCTCTTGGAAGACTCACATGGGCTGTGGAAGACCAATAATTGTCTCTACTGGAAGAGACCTACATGGGCTCTGGATGGCCAATCCTCTTCTCTGCTGGAGAAACTCACACGGGCTATAGATGGCCAATCTTCTTCTCTGCAGGAAGAGACTCACATGGCCTCTGGATGGCCAATCTTCTTCTCTGCTGGAAGAGACTCACATGGCCTCTGGATGGCCAATCTTCTTCTCTGCTAGATGAGACTCACATGGCCTCTGGATAGTAAATCTCTGCAGGAAAGCTCACATGGCCTCTGGATGGTTAATCTTCTCTGCTGGAAGAGACTCACATGGCCCCTGGATGGTTAATCTTCTCTGCTGGAAGAGACTCACATGGCCCCTGGATGGTTAATCTTCTCTGCTGGAAGAGACTCACATTGCCTCTGGGTGGTTAATCTTCTCTGCAGGAAGAGACTCACATGGCCTCTGGATGCTTAATCTTCTCTGCTGGAAGAGACTCACATGGCCTTTGGATGGCCAATCTTCTTCTCTGCAGAAAGAGACTCACATGGCCTCTGGATGGCCAATCTTCTTCTCTGCAGGAAGAGACTCACATGGCCTCTGGATGGCCAATCTTCTTCTCTGCAGGAAGAGACTCACATGGCCTCTGGATGGCCAATCTTCTTCTCTGCAGGAAGAGACTCACACGGGCTCTGGATGACCAATCTTCTTAAGTTAGGTCTCTTCCCCTCTGCTAAGTACCCATGTGGGTATTCCATCCAAACACTAGACTACATACTTTATGGATGTGAACAGGGGCCAATCTAAACAGATTTGGACCTCTTAGAATGTAATAACAATGAAACAATATCCAACAGATTTTGTAGATTTGAGAACAAAACCCTAAGAAGGATATTGGGAGTTGAATGTCAGGACAGAATTAGAAATGAAACTATAAGGCAGATTACTAGAGTGCCATATGTGGATGAGATCATGGTGAGGGTTAGATGGAGATGGTTTTATCATGCTCTTCGCACTCCCCAGAGAGATTAATTCACCAAACTTTCAACTGGGCTTCAGAAGGCACTAGAAAAGTTGGAAGTCCCAAGCCTACATGGTTGAGGGCTATGGAACGTGAAGTAGGAGATGATGAATGGAGAAGTAATGATTTAAAAGCTCAAGATAGAAACGATGGCAAAATCTAACCGAGGCCCTTTGCATCAATAGGCGTGGGATGATGATGATGATGATGATGATGATGGTGATGATGATATGATATGATATGATAATATATA
>NC_090725.1:103853048-103855548 GCF_036898095.1 Palaemon carinicauda | reverse complement strand
AGATGCTTTTCCTACTCTCGTTTCATCTAGTGCTCTCTTCACTTCCTCTATTGTAATCTCTCTCTCATTCTCATCTCCCATCACCGGCACCTCAACACCTGCAACAGCAATTATATCTGCCTCCCTATTATCCTCAACATTCAGTAAACTTTCAAAATATTCCGCCCACATTTTCCTTGCCTCCTCTCCTTTTAACAACCTTCCATTTCCATCTTTCACTGTCTCTTCAATTCTTGAGCCAGCCTTCCTTACTCTCTTCACTTCTTTCCAAAACTTCTTCTTATATTCTTCATATGAATAACACAATCCCTGACCCTACCTCAGGTCAGCTGCCCTCTTTGCCTCACGTACCTTGCGCTTTACTTCCAAATTTTTTCCTCTATATTTTTCATACTTCTCTATACTATTACTCTGCAGCCATTCTTCAAAAGCCCTCTTTTTCTCTTCCACTTTTACCTTCACTCCTTCATTCCACCATTCACTGCCCTTCCTCATGCTGCCTCCAACAACCTTCTTGCCACACACATCACTTGCAATCCCAACAATTTTCTTTTACTAACTTCCACTCCTCCTCTAAATTACCAGTTTCTCTTACTCTCACTTTGTCATATGCCATTTTCAACCTTTCCTCATATTTACTTTTTACCCACGGTTTTATTAGCTCTTCAACCCTCACTAGCTCCCTTTTACATCCACCTACTCTATTCCCCCACTCTTTTGCTACAACTAATTTTCCTTCCACCAAAAAATTATCAGACATACCATTAGCCATACCCCTAAACACGTGCACGTCTTTCAATCTTCCAAACATTCTTTTAGTTATCAACACATAATCCATTAATGCCCATTTTACTACTCTTTCATTTGCCACTCTTACCCATATTTACTTATTTTCATCTTTCTTTTTGAAAAAGCTAGAACTTATCACCATCTCTTGCTCAACACACATATCTACCAGTCTCCCACCACTCTCATTTTCACCTGGTACGCCATACTTCCCAATGACACCTTCTACCTCTCCAGCACCCACTCTAGCATGTAAGTCGCCCATGACAACTACATAATTCCTTCTACCCAGTCCTTCTACACACCTAGTTAATTCATTCCAGAACTCATTTCACTCTTCTTCACTTTTCTCACTAGCTGGCCCATACCCACTGACAAACGCCCAACATTCCCCACCCAACCTAACCCTTACCCACATTAACCTAGATGATATTTCCTTCCATTCCACTACTTTACCTGTCATCCATTCACTCAGCAATAAAGCCACACCCTCTCTCGCTCTTCCCCTTTCAATCCCAGACACTCTACCAGACATTTCACCAAACATCACTTCACCCTTTCCTTTCATCTTTGTCTCACACAAGGCCAATACATCCATCCTTCTCTTCCTAAACATACTTTCAATCTCACATCTTTTACTCTCTATCGTACTACATCCACGCACATTCATACACCCCAAAACTAGAGTGCGGGGAGCAGTCACTCTCCCCCCAGCTCCATCTCTTTGTTGACGTCTCGCAGGATTATATATATATATATATATATATATATATATATATATGTATAAATATGTATATAAATAAGTATATATACGTATATATATGTATATATATGTATATATGTGTATATATATGTATATATACCTTTATATGTGTGTATATATATGTATATATATATGTTTATATGTGTATATGTATATATATACGTATATATATGTATATATATGTATATATATATATATACATATATATAATGTGTATATATATGTATATATGTATATATGAATATATTTATGTATGTATATATATATATATATATATATATATATATATATATATATATATATATATTCAAATATGGTCTAGTTTTTTACACAGTTAATAACTTAATGGAAAACAATATATTTGATAAGAATAAGAATGAGACTGATTTGTTACAATAATATGATAAAATCGAGTCGATATTTATACAAGGAACATTAAGAATCAGAAATTACATTAAACTGGATGCTAGAACATTTGTGTTCAATTTATCATTACTGGATGTCTTCGAATGTAATTCACTTATTACATCTCAACCGGAAATTACATTAATTTTCTATTGGGGCTTCAAGAAACAAGTGCCCTGGAATGTAATCACCTTATTACATCTCAACAGAGATGAGATCAATGATGCTGGTCTTCCACTGTCTTGGTGTAGAGTTCTCTTGCTTGAGGGTACACTCGTGCGCTCTATTGTATCTTATTTCTCTTCCTCTTGTTATTTTGAAGTTTTTATAGTTCATATATAATAGAATTATTTTAATGGTGTTATTACTTTTAAAATTCTCTTGTAGTATATTTCCTTATTTCCTTTCATCACTGAGTTAATTTCCCTGTTGGAGCTCATGGGCTTATAGCATCGTGCTTTTCCAGCCTGGGTTGTAGCTTAGCAAGTAATAATAATAATAAAAATAACAATAATAATAATAATAAAAGTAATAATAATAAAAAAA
>NC_090725.1:103840548-103845548 GCF_036898095.1 Palaemon carinicauda | reverse complement strand
GAAACTGACCAAAACCCAGACATGAATAAGGACATGCCTGAGGCCTTTGTCCTGCAGTGGACTAAAAGCGGCTGTATTTGATGATGATGTTGTTGCTGTCGTTGTTGTTGTTGTGTATATATACATCGCATAAATATAATATATATATATATATATATATATATATATATATATATATATATTATCCTTGTATGCAAAATATGTGTTTTATACAGTGAGATTACTGACCTTTTTAAGAGTACTATGACTGTCATAAATTGGAGGGCGCGAACACTGAACTCTCATAAGGTGATGGGTTGAGGCCTATTGGTGACAGTATATTTCCTCCACAGTGAAGAATTCCACGAAACCTAACAATTCAGCATGTTGATAAAGCAACATTGCATCTTACTTGCCGATGGTTAGTCAGTACCACTGGAGCGATCATTAGACAAGGTACTCACCTGAGAGTATCGGCTGTGTACAAGTGTATTCAATAACCTTTAAGTAATAAAGTGAAAAAAAAACATACTCCGATGTCTCATTATCCATTGACATGGGACATGTATGTATATATATATATATATATATATATATATATATATATATATATATATATATATATATGTATATATGTATATATATACATAGATAGATATATAGATAGATAAAAAGGTAGATATATATAAATTTCGACCTCATACTGGGATCGAACCCGAGTCTCTTCTGTATGAGGTATAAATTTGATTCGATTTGAGCACTATACTGTGTTGATTTTCATCAACACACATACATTTATACATATATATATATGATAAATTTTGCACATTTTTACGTGTTTTTTCATATTCAAATAAGCCATATATATTTTTGATACATTAATGTCTGGATTCTCTTAACGACCTCGGGATCAGAGCCCCAGGCGAAATCACACAAAGACAAGAGCTTGGCTCCGGCCGGGAATCGAACCCTGGTCGGCAAGCTTGTACAGACAGTGACTAACCCACTTGGCCACGAAGAAAGATAAAAGTCAATGACAATTCTTCTGTACTTATACCTGTCGAATTCAGGTATTTTGTACTTAGAATTGAAATCAACCCATCTTCACCATCGTAGCTAATTGGTAGTTTGTTACTTGGCATTCAATTAATGATAAATTTTGCACATTTTTACGTGTTTTTCATATTCAAATAAGCCATATATATTTTTGATACATTAATGTCTGGATTCTCTTAACGACCTCGGGATCAGAGCCCCAGGCGAAATCACACAAAGACAAGAGCTTGGCTCCGGCCGGGAATCGAACCCTGGTCGGCAAGCTTGTACAGACAGTGACTAGCCCACTTGGCCACGAAGAAAGATAAAATTCAATGACAATTCTTCTGTACTTATACCTGTCGAATTCAGGTATTTTGTACTTAGAATTGAAATCAACCCATCTTCACCATCGTAGCTAATTGGTAGTTTGTTACTTGGCATTCAATTAATGATAAATTTTGCACATTTTTACGTGTTTTTCATATTCAAATAAGCCATATATATTTTTGATACATTAATGTCTGGATTCTCTTAACGACCTCGGGATCAGAGCCCCAGGCGAAATCACACAAAGACAAGAGCTTGGCTCCGGCCGGGAATCGAACCCTGGTCGGTAAGCTTGTAAAGACAGTGACTAACCCACTTGGCCACGAAGAAAGATGAAAGTTAATGACAATTCTTCTGTACTTATACCTGTCGAATTCAGGTATTTTGTACTTAAAATTGAAATCAACCCATCTTCACCATCGTAGCTAATTGGTAGTTTGTTACTTGGCCGGAGCCAAGCTCTTGTCTTTGTGTGATTTCGCCTGGGGCTCTGATCCCGAGGTCGTTAAGAGAATCCAGACATTAATGTATCAAAAATATATATGGCTTATTTGAATATGAAAAACACGTAAAAATGTGCAAGATTTATCATTAATTGAATGCCAAGTAACAAACTACCAATTAGCTACGATGGTGAAGATGGGTTGATTTCAATTCTAAGTACAAAATACCTGAATTCGACAGTATAAGTACAGAAGAATTGTCATTGACTTTTATCTTTCTTCGTGGCCAAGTGGGTTAGTCACTGTCTGTACAAGCTTGCCGACCAGGGTTCGATTCCCGGCCGGAGCCAAGCTCTTGTCTTTGTGTGATTTCGCCTGGGGCTCTGATCCCGAGGTCGTTAAGAGAATCCAGACATTAATGTATCAAAAATATATATGGCTTATTTGAATATGAAAAACACGTAAAAATGCGCAAAATTTATCATTAATTGAATGCCAAGTAACAAACTACCAATTAGCTACGATGGTGAAGATGGGTTGATTTCAATTCTAAGTACAAAATACCTGAATTCGACAGGTATAAGTACAGAAGAATTGTCATTGACTTTTATCTTTCTTCGTGGCCAAGTGGGTTAGTCACTGTCTGTACAAGCTTGCCGACCAGGGTTCGATTCCCGGCCGGAGCCAAGCTCTTGTCTTTGTGTGATTTCGCCTGGGGCTCTGATCCCGAGGTCGTTAAGAGAATCCAGACATTAATGTATCAAAAATATATATGGCTTATTTGAATATGAAAAACACGTAAAAATGTGCAAAATTTATCATTAATTGAATGCCAAGTAACAAACTACCAATTAGCTACGATGGTGAAGATGGGTTGATTTCAATTCTAAGTACAAAATACCTGAATTCGACAGGTATAAGTACAGAAGAATTGTCACTGACTTTTATCTTTCTTCGTGGCCAAGTGGGTTAGTCACTGTCTGTACAAGCTTGTGACCAGGGTTCGATTCCCGGCCGGAGCCAAGCTCTTGTCTTTGTGTGATTTCGCCTGGGGCTCTGATCCCGACGTCGTTAAGAAAATCCAGACATTAATGTATCAAAAATATATATGGCTTATTTGAATATGAAAAACACGTAAAAATGTGCAAAATTTATCATTAATTGAATGCCAAGTAACAAACTACCAATTAGCTACGATGGTGAAGATGGGTTGATTTCAATTCTAAGTACAAAATACCTGAATTCGACAGGTATAAGTACAGAAGAATTGTCATCGACTTTTATCTTTCTTCGTGGCCAAGTGGGTTAGTCACTGTCTGTACAAGCTTGCCGACCAGGGTTCGATTCCCGGCCGGAGCCAAGCTCTTGTCTTTGTGTGATTTCGTCTGGGGCTCTGATCCCGACGTCGTTAAGAGAATCCAGACATTAATGTATCAAAAATATATATGGCTTATTTGAATATGAAAAACACGTAAAAATGTGCAAAATTTATCATTAATTGAATGCCAAGTAACAAACTACCAATTAGCTACGATGGTGAAGATGGGTTGATTTCAATTCTAAGTACAAAATACCTGAATTCGACGGGTATAAGTACAGAAGAATTGTCATTGACTTTTATCTTTCTTCGTGGCCAAGTGGGTTAGTCACTGTCTTTACAAGCTTGCCGACCAGGGTTCGATTCCCGGCCGGAGCCAAGCTCTTGTCTTTGTGTGATTTCGCCTGGGGCTCTGATCCCGAGGTCGTTAAGAGAATCCAGACATTAATGTATCAAAAATATATATGGCTTATTTGAATATGAAAAACACGTAAAAATGTGCAAAATTTATCATTAATTGTATGCCAAGTAACAAACTACCAATTAGCTACGATGGTGAAGATGGGTTGATTTCAATTCTAAGTACAAAATACCTGAATTCGACAGGTATAAGTACAGAAGAATTGTCATTGACTTTTATCTTTCTTCGTGGCCAAGTGGGTTAGTCACTGTCTGTACAAGCTTGCCGACCAGGGTTCGATTCCCGGCCGGAGCCAAGCTCTTGTCTTTGTGTGATTTCGCCTGGGGCTCTGATCCCGAGGTCGTTAAGAGAATCCAGACATTAATGTATCAAAAATATATATGGCTTATTTGAATATGAAAAACACGTAAAAATGTGCAAAATTTATCATTAATTTAATGCCAAGTAACAAACTACCAATTAGCTACGATGGTGAAGATGGGTTGATTTCAATTCTAAGTACAAAATACCTGAATTCGACAGGTATAAGTACAGAAGAATTGTCATTGACTTTTATCTTTCTTCGTGGCCAAGTGGGTTAGTCACTATCTGTACAAGCTTGCCGACCAGGGTTCGATTCCCGGCCGGAGCCAAGCTCTTGTCTTTGTGTGATTTCGCCTGGGGCTCTGATCCCGAGGTCGTTAAAAGAATCCAGACATTAATGTATTAAAAATATATATGGCTTATTTGAATATGAAAAACACGTAAAAATGTGCAAAATTTATCATTAATTGAATGCCAAGTAACAAACTACCAATTAGCTACGATGGTGAAGATGGGTTGATTTCAATTCTAAGTACAAAATACCTGAATTCGACAGGTATAAGTACAGAAGAATTGTCATTGACTTTTATCTTTCTTCGTGGCCAAGTGGGTTAGTTAATGTCTGTACAAGCTTGCCGACCAGGGTTCGATTCCCGGCCGGAGCCAAGCTCTTGTCTTTGTGTGATTTCGCCTGGGGCTCTGATCCCGAGGTCGTTAAGAGAATCCAGACATTAATGTATCAAAAATATATATTGCTTATTTGAATATGAAAAACACGTAAAAATGTGCAAAATTTATCATTAATTGAATGCCAAGTAACAAACTACCAATTAGCTACGATGGTGAAGATGGGTTGATTTCAATTCTAAGTACAAAATACCTGAATTCGACAGGTATAAGTACAGAAGAATTGTCATTGACTTTTATCTTTCTTCGTGGCCAAGTGGGTTAGTCACTGTCTGTACAAGCTTGCCGACCAGGGTTCGATTCCCGGCCGGAGCCAAGCTCTTGTCTTTGTGTGATTTCGCCTGGGGCTCTGATCCCGACGTCGTTAAGAGAATCCAGACATTAATGTATTAAAAATATATATGGCTTATTTGAATATGAAAAACACGTAAAAATGTGCAAAATTTATCATTAATTGAATGCCAAGTAAAAACTACCAATTAGC
>NC_090725.1:103825548-103835548 GCF_036898095.1 Palaemon carinicauda | reverse complement strand
GCTTCATGTTTCCTGGCGACCCAACTCGAAGGCCTGGGTCACTAGGCAGTTCTTTGTCCAATGGGTTAACCAAGTTTTCGGTCCTTCTGTGAAGAAGTATCTTCATGAGCAGAAATTGCCTTTAAAGTGCCTGCTATGCCTTGACAATGCACCCGCTCACCGCCCCGGACTTGAAGATGATATCTTCGAAGAATTCAAGTTCATAAAGGTGCTGTATCTTCCACCGAATACCACCTCTATCCTCCAGCCCATGGACCAGCAAGTCATCTCGAATTTCAAGACGCTCTACACCAAGCACCTATTCAAGCAGTGCTTTAATGTCACGCAAAGCACAAACTTAACTTTGAGTGGATTTTGGAAAAGCCTCTTTAACATCGTGCACTGCTTGAAGATCATAGATCAGGCTTGGGTGGGATTAACTCGACGAACCCTCAATTCTGCCTGGAAGAAGCTGTGGCCTAATGCAGTTTCTCCCCGAGATTTCGAGGGTTTTGACCCCGAACCTGATCCCGTGGTGGGTGCAGCGGAAGACGTAGAGGAAATCGTCTCCCTTGGCAAGTCCATGGGTCTGGAGGTCGACGCAGATGACATCACGGAACTCGTCGCCGACATCACGACGAACTTACTACAGAGGAGCTCAAGGAACTCCATGCTCCTGTATGTCTGAGCACATGAGTGATGACGAGGAAGGGATCGAGGAGGTAGAACATGTGTTAGGTTCGGCGCAAATAAAAGAGATGTTAGGAAAATATCAAGACGTGGTCGACTTCATCCACAAATACCATCCAAAAAAATTGTAGGTTTATCGTGTAGTTGCGCAGTTCGATGATGTTTGCCCGACTCATTTTCGAAATATCCTGAAAAGCCGTACCAAGCAACTTTCTCTCGATAGCTTCTTTAAAAAAACTACGAAGCGAACTCGTGATGAAGAGGAAGGTAGTGGTTCAAAGAAAACGGCAAAGAGTGAAGAGAAAAAAATTCAATCAATTTTAAGTGTAGAGAGTGAAAGTGATTAAAATTAATCATCAAAAAGAAAAAAAAAAATGTAAAAAAAATATAAAACAAAAATAAAAAAAATAAATAAGCTAAGTTAGGTTAAAGTTCACTTAGTGTAAGTTAGAATAAGTAACGGTAGTGTACGTTTATCGTAGTCACCCTCTCTACCTCCTCGCCGCCCGTCCGTCTCCTCTCTGTGTAGCAAGACCGACTCCTGCGCTGGACTTTCTAAGGCAAAGTGACGCTAAAAACCCGTTTCTTATTTATTATTTCTTGATAATTATTCTTTTTTACATGTCTATTATCTAATTTAGAGTGCATATTGTCATGTGTAATTATATGTAGTAATTCATTAAGGAGTTATCATAGGTTTTTGGGCTCAACCACGGATTAATCCTATTTCAATGTATTCATATGGGAAAATTTGTTTCTACATCCGATCATTTTCTACACCCGAAGTCGGTTGTGGAACGGATTAAATTCGTATGTAGAGGTACCACTGTACTCTACAATACATTACTTAACTTAAACATACCTTTTTTTTTTGGCTTGCTTCACACGAGTGGATTTTTTCCGTACGGAAATATTTCCGTGCGTCAGGAGGAATGTCTACACACGAGAGGATTTTTTTCGTACGGAAATATTTCCGCGCGTCAGGAGGAATGTCTACACACGAGAGGATTTTTTCCGTACGGAAATATTTCCTTGCGTCAGGAGGAATGTCTTCACATAAGATTTTTTCCGTACGGGAATATTTCCGTGCGTGAAGAGGAATGTCTTCACACGAGGATTTTTTCCTTACGGAAATATTTCCGTGCGTCAGGAAGAATGTCTTCACACAAGAGGATTTTTTCCTTACGGAAGTATTTCCGTGCGTCAGAAGGAATGTCTTCACACAAGAGAGAAGAGGATTTTTTCCTTACGGAAATATTTCCGTGCGTCAGGAGGAATGTCTTCACACCAGAGGATTTTTTCCTTACGGAAATATTTCCGTGCGTCAGGAGGAATGTCTTCACACAAGAGGATTTTTTCCTTACGGTAATATTTCCGTGCGTCAGGAGGAATATCTTCACACAAGAGGATTTCCCCTGAGCAGCCTCCTAGTTTCTATAAGCTGCTATACTGGAACCGCGCGAGTTAGCAAATCACTGACGCTCGGAAATTGATGTCTAATCCACGTGGGGAAAAAACCGCAAGCATAAATCCGCTAGTGTAAAGCGAGCCTTAACACTCCGGTACCAAAATTGTGTACAGTAGTTCAAAAATCTGGAAGCGGAAGAAACACCCAGTGCGGATGAACGGAGAACATATGCGGAGGTTAGGCAATCGATTTGAGCACGAATCACGAATACTAAAAGCATGTCAATCAAATAATATGGATGACCTGAGTGAGTTTTATTTTTTTCTTCTTTTTTTACCGCTCTGTGCTTAATAACAATTTTGTTGACGAGTCGGGGAGGTTACCTGGACAAAAGCAGACAGTGAGCAAATTACCCAGTTATTCAAGGTTTGAGACTTGCGTTAGTAATAACTATTTCATGAGGTTTGCTATTACTGAATTGATTTTCATCTTCCAAGAGAAAGTCAATAAAGTATACATACCATTTAATTTTACAGTTTAATAACAGAAAGGCATCATCATCTCATTGCTCAAAAATGCATGAAGTATATAATTATACCATTACTAGTGTAAGCTACCCATCACAAAGATGGCTTAATATTTAGATAGAAATAAAGACAAGCATTTACACATAAAAAGAGCGTAACTTTCAGGTTACCACATCTCAGCTGGGTATGACTATTCCCTTCCCCGTACACGAGGGACGAGGAGAGACCGAGTAGCTATATATATATATATATATATATGTGTGTGTGTGTGTGTGTGTGTGTGTGTATGTGTATATATATACATACATACATACATACATACATATATATATATATATATATATACATACAAACATATATATAAACAAAATATCCAGACCTTTGCTCTTTATCATTTAGTAAAGATTATTGCAATATCATAAACGAAAACTGCATTGTAATCATGGTCACCATCATTTCCCTCATTAATATTTTCCAATTATCTGCATTAAACAATACAAAAAGATACAGAATGATGGTAATCCAACCCCCTCCCCCCTTGGTTAATCAGAAATTCTTCAGCTGCCTTGGGGTTTTCAAAAATGATTATCCAAAAGCCGTCTGCTTGATGAGAGGGATGAGCGCGCTCGCGGAAAGCAAACGCAAACAGTTTGATTATGAAATCAGAGGATGCTTTAATCTGTCACATGAGTGTTATTAAGAGGTTCAAAAAGGTAATATGAAGAGGAGTGAGGAAGGAGGAAAGGATGTGGATTGGGGAGGAAAGAGGAGAATACTGATGTATATAAGGATGATAAATTACTATTATTATTATTATTATTATTATTATTATTATTACTTGCTAAGCTACAACCCTAGTAGGAAAAGCAGGATGCTATAAGCCTAGGAGTCCTAACAGGGAAAATAGCCCAGTGAGGGACGGAAACAGGGAAAAATAAAATATCTTAAGAACAGTAATAACATTAAAATGAATATTTCCTAGATAACCTATAAAAACTTTAACGAAACAAGAGGAAAAGAAATTAGATAGAATAGTTTGCCCGAGTGTACCCTCAAGCAAGATAACTCTAACCCAAGAGATAGTGGAAGACCATGGTACAGAGTCTATGGCACTACCCAAGACTAAAGAACAATGGTTTGATTTTGGAGTGTCCTTCTCCTAGAAGAGTTGCTTATCATAGCTAAAGAGTCTCTTCTACCCTTACCATGAGGAAAGTAGCCACTGAACAATTACAGAGCAGTAGTTAACCCGTTGGGTGAAGAAGAACTGTGTTATTAGAGGATCAAAAAGGTAATTGGAAGAGGAGTGATGAAGGAAGAAAGGATGTGGATTGAGGAGGAAGGAGGAGTAGATAGATGAGGAATATTGATAAATAAAAGGATTAAATACTGAAAGAGGAAGTGAATAGAGAATGAGGTAGGAAATGGTACGAAGAGGAAAGAATAGGAAAGAGGAATAATAATTGACTAATAACTAGTACAAAAAAGAGGAAACGAATTAAAGAGGAAGAGAAAAATAGAAAGAATAATTAAGAAGGAACGAAGGAATGAATATAAAACTACTCTGGGAGTGCAGACCTCCACCACAGCAGCTTATTTCCCTTAGGCTAGACAGTCATATTAATAAACTGCTAGCCTATATGAGCCATGGGCTCAAGGCAAGTTTGACTCTGTGTGACAACCATGTGCGAACTTGGGATTAAGGTTAGGGTTAATTAGGTCGAACATTCGGTCGACCTTGGCCTTGAACTTTGACCTAGGACTTTTAAAATTGAATCACTTCCACGTCTCGATATTAATTAATCCCTGAGTTTCACTACTCTATGAGTAAAATTGTGGCCAGGAAGTTGATCATAAACAAACAGAAAAAAAGGGGTGAAAACGTAACCTCCTCCCAACTTCGTTAGCGGAAGTAATAATAAAGAACGAAAATAAATGATTGGGAAAGAAGGAATAATGAAAAGAAAAACTAGAAAAGGTATAACTGAGGGAAGGGTACGGTGACAATATGCTGAAGGAGGAAAAAAAAGTAAATAAAATACATGAGAAAAAGAAAACAAAACAAGAAAAACCACAATGAAAATGGATGGTTTAACCAGAGATGTTTAATACAAAATTATATATATATATATATATATATATATATATATATATAAAAACATTCTTTTAACTAGAACTTCATAAAGATTTCAAAAAGGATTTCACATTTCATAAAAATTGTATCGATTACAGAATAAAAAAGAAAAAAGGCTAGTGCTTAGTTGAAAGCCCATACATTTTAAAGATATGTACATGAGAAAAACACGGTAAAAGTGAATAAAATATTCAAGACCACGTACTTATGAACACAGAAAGAGGGAGAGAGAGAGAGAGAGAGAGAGAGAGAGAGAGAGAGAGAGAGAGAGAGAGAGAGACTGTATATAGATTTCTTTAATTAACCTGTGAGGTTCATTCAAACGAAATATTACCTTTATAGTTATTTAGAAAATCAGATGATTGAATAACAATAAGAAGAAATAGAGAGAGAGAGAGAGAGAGAGAGAGAGAGAGAGAGAGAGAATGATGATTGATTCATTTCATGGCATCCTGATATCTTAAGTCTTTGACGCCGGAGAGAGAGAGAGAGAGAGAGAGAGAGAGAGAGAGAGAGAGATTAATTTCATGGCATCCTGATATCTAAAGTCTTTGACGCTGGAGAGAGAGAGAGAGAGAGAGAGAGAGAGAGAGAGATACGATCATCACATGAGACGAAAAGAGGTATCAACATTGGGCTGATACCTAGAGTGGTCCCCCCACCCCAAAAAAATATACACAAAACAAAAAACAACGACAAAACCAGGTATAACAACTTCCCTACACATCTGCCTAAAATCTTCCCACCCACCCATTCATAAGACCTTCTTTCCCCTTCTTAAATCGCCTCTCAAGGCTTACACTACTTTAAGTTTAGGTGACCGCGTTAACAGTCGTTTTTTTCACAGGCTCTTCTTCATTAATATTTAATATAGAAAAAAGAAACTACGAAGTCTCGACGGTCAACAACCGAGGTTATAAACAAACCTACTGTACTTTTCTGATGAGAAAGTTCCTCGTGTTGACTGGAGACGACAAAACTCTTTTGTTTACGTTTGCTTTAATCTGAAGAAACAAGTTGTTGTTGTTGTTGTTGTTGTTGTTGTTATCATCATCATCATCATTATTATTATTATTATTATTATTATTATTATTATTATCAAGCTACAACCCTGGTTGGAAAAGCAGAACGCTATAAAGCCAGGGACTCCAACAAGGAAAATAGCCCAGTGAGGAATGAAAAAAAAGGAAAAATAAAATATTTTAGGAACAGTAACATTAAAATACATATCTAATATATAAAGTATAAAACTTTAACAAAACAACAGGAAAAGAAATTAGATAGACTAGTGTTCCCGAGTGTACCCTCAAGCAAGAGAACTCTACCCCAAGACAATGGACGGCCATGGTACAGAGGCTATGGCACTACCCAAGACTAGAGAACAATGGTTTGATTTTGGAGTGTCCTTCTCCAAGAAGTTGTTCTGTTTTCGGTTTATTTTTTTTCCATAACGTGAAGAATATGGAGGAAATAGATCTTGCCGAGAACATTTTTAAAGGGAAAAACCTGCGGGTAATAATTTCAGTTTGTATTTACTCTTGTCTTTATTTAAAATTAATTGATTCATGCCATAAAACTGTTTAAAGCTACCTCATATGCGGCACAGATAAAGGACAATACATTGCCCTAAAGACTAACCTTATATGCATGCTACTGTACGCGACCCGTCAGAAATTACGGCATAATATTTAGATATACATGGACATACAAGCTCACACTTGAAGATTCAACCTTCCTACCATCTCCCCATTCCCTAACTACAACCCGCTGATTAGGCAATTTGTGGGGAGACTGGTTTCCGAGTCTACCTATCGTGGTACCCCCTATCACCAGGGTTTTGGCTACTCATTCTTCCACCTACCAGAGGGACAGGGAGAGACCCAGTAGTCATACGTTGGGCAATGCTACTCAGCATGATAGAAAATGAGCAAAAAGTGTACCGTTTCTTTATTAATATGGTCCCTGTTTAAAAAAAAAAAAAAAATACTAGGATCTTAAAATTCCATTCCTGTTCCCCATCTATTTGGGTTCCTTATTACATTACGCTAGCAGTTAATTTGCATTTCCATTAACATACAAAATTACATTTGCCCTCGTCACACAAACTTGGGTTATATGATACATCAAACAAAAATAGACATACTTGTTCAAATAACTCAGACCCACAATAATTTGTAGAACTCGCCTGAAAATAAAATTATTTTTTGAGAATAACTTATTATTACAAACTGCTATTTTTATATGCGTTTGATAGCCACAGTCCTGTGTAATTTGTTACCTAAAGTCTATATACAAAGGAGAAATATGTGTTTAATTTAGAGAGAGAGAGAGAGAGAGAGAGAGAGAGAGAGAGAGAGAGAGAGAGACGTATGAGTGTAATTCAGGTTAATATACAAAAGAAAAAAATGTGTAATTCACTTAGTTGGTAAACGTATATACATTGAGAGAGAGAGAGAGAGAGAGAGAGAGAGAGAGAGAGAGAGAGAGAGGGGGGGGGGGGATATGTATAAAAGAGTAATATCTAAGTGTACTTCAGTTGATTGGTAAAAAATTATACGATTAGAGAGAGAGAGAGAGAAAATTGTACAAGAGTAAATGTCTGCGTGTGTAATTCAGTTGAGTAAATGTAAGTGTGTAATTCAGTTGTATTGTTAAACGTTACACATTTCAAGAGAGAGAGAGAGAGAGAGAGAGAGAGAGAGAGAGAGAGAGAGAGATAGAGAGAGAGGTCCAAAAAGTAATATGCACCATATGTGCGTAATTCAAGTCAATATACAAAAGAAAAATTATATGTAATTCACTTAGTTGGTGAACATATATACATTGAGAGAGAGAGAGAGAGAGAGAGAGAGAGAGAGAGAGGTCCAAAAAGTAATAAGCACCATATGTGTGTAATTCAGTTGATTGGTAAACTATTATACAATGAGAGAGAGAGAGAGAGAGAGAGAGAGAGAGAGAGAGAGAGAGAAATATGTACAAAAGAGTAAAATGTATGTGTGTAATTCATTTGAGCGAATGTGTAATTCAGTTGGTTTGTAAACATTACACATTTCAAGAGAGAGAGAGAGAGAGAGAGAGAGAGAGAGAGAGAGAGAGAGAATGTATGTGCGTGAATCAGTTGGTTTGTGAACATTACGCATTTTAAAAGAGGAAGAGAGAGAAAGAGAGAGAGAGAGAGAGAGAGAGAGAGAGAGAAAGAGAGAGAGAGAGAGAGAGAGAGAGAGAGAGAGAGAACATTTCAACAATACTGGTCGGAAACATCTTCACGAAAGCTACGTTATAACGTTACTGAAACTGTTTTGGGACGTTACCATTGTTTTTGTGAACGCATCTATGTTTCTAAAGTAGCTGTTCCTCGCGGGATTTAATTAAAGCCTCCACAACCATCAGGAGATTGGTTTGAG
Organism: Palaemon carinicauda; assembly: GCF_036898095.1. Lineage (NCBI taxonomy): Eukaryota > Metazoa > Arthropoda > Malacostraca > Decapoda > Palaemonidae > Palaemon > Palaemon carinicauda. Next base: position 103,827,406 of record NC_090725.1, on the reverse strand, counting down.
AACAAATAGCTCTGAATAAACACCCACGAGAACTGTATCTTTGCCCGGCCTCCTCGCACAAGAAACCACATTTCATTATTCTAATGAAAAACCTCATGATTCTCTTTCAATTCAAGTTTTTCCAATTCTGAATTATTCTTAATGGGATTAATTTCACTACCTTTGTGTAGTTTTAGGATGGCTGTATTTCTCGTATTGATATCTTCAAGTGTTTTATAACATGAGATTCATCTATTCCTTGCCATTGAAGGGGTTTCTTTACTGCTGAATTTTTGACAGAATTAACTGCTTTCTCACAATCTATAAACCCCATACATAGTGGTTTGTCATGCTATTGATTCTTCCATAAGCTAGTTGATTACACAGATATGATCACTTGTTGAATACCCGCTTCTAAAGCCTTTTTCTTCTCTTATCCAGCTTGCTTGTCATAATTACATCCAAAGCCAAATTTTCTCACTTTCCTCTACTATTGAATGATCTCTGATCATTCCTCTTTACAAACTACATTCTGCATCTTTCTCGTCCATCTAGTCTCCACAAACACATTCATTTCCTTAGCAATATCGGTTTCCAATGTATACTTAGAAAAATTCTTCTTTTGGAAATCATATCATTAGTATAATTAAACCTCTTTTTAAATATATCTCAACAAAACTCTGAAATCTCATTTACTGCAAGAACACAAAACCTACCAAAAAAAATCAACAGGTTTTACTGTTTCAAACAATTGCATTCAAGTCCTCTAGGACAACAATCTTTTCATATCAAAGATTCAAACTCTCATAGGGCAATGTCACTGTCCCTTGCCCCTGCCATTCATGAACGACCTTTAAACCTTTGATGAATTCTGTTTCATTCTCACTATTTTCCATTTGTTATTTATATACACTTACAATGACAAGTTTTAGTCTAGAGTACGCCAGTTAGTTTTAGAAGAAAAAAAAACTTGCTTACACAAGTTTATCGAAACTACGATTGTATTTCAAAAGGAAAAATTAACACGAGCTTTATTCGACCCTTCAGTAAACATTTTGTAAATTAATTGATCGACTGATTAAGTCTTGCCTGACATTATATGTTGTATCCTCATAGTACCGTCATAGGTTATGGAAACGGATATAATCAAATAAGAATAATCACAACTGGTAAAATCAATACAAATAAACAAAAATGATCACAAGAATATTTAAGAATATAGATAGTAAATCAAGATTAAGCATAATATATAATACTCGTTCCCAACAAATTATTATTATCATTATTATTATTACTTGCTAAGCTACAACCCTAGTTGGAAAAAGCAGGATGCTATAAGCCCAGGGGCCCCAACAGGGAAAATAGCTCAGTGAGGAAAGGAAAAAAGGAAAAATAAAATATTTTAAGAACAGCAACAACACTAAGACAAATATTTCCTATATAAACTATAAAAACTTTAACAAAACAAGAGAAAGAGAAATTATATAGAATAGTGTGCGCCAGTGTACCCTCAAGCAAGAGAAACTCTAACCCAAGACAGTGGAAGACCATGGTAGACATTAATGGTATCTAAACATGATCCCTCCCAAGATACTTGCCAAATATTCACCTCTACAAATCTCGAAGCGATATAGATTTCTGGGATCTTCATATGAAGTACAACTCAATCAGCAAATATATACTGTACATCACAGGTAAGTAGAGCAAGCAATGCACTTACAATGATTAGAAAATACCTATATTTAATTCATTATAATTATTTCCTCGGACACCTGTTGACGCAAAGGGCCTCGGTTAGATTCCACCAATCATCTCTATCTTGAGCTTTTAATTTAATATTTCTCAATTCATCATATCTTACTTCGCGCTTCACAGTCCT
>NC_090725.1:103813048-103815548 GCF_036898095.1 Palaemon carinicauda | reverse complement strand
CAAAGATTTTAAACTTGGCTCATATTTGAGTGCATGAAAATCCACACCAATTGATACATGTTAAGGTCAAAGGTGAAGGTCAAGGTCAGGCAAAAAGGCGAGAAATAAGCTGCCGCAGTGAAGGTCTGCTCTCTAGTGAGTGCCCCTCTAGTTAGTTTATGCTTGACTGAATATAAGGTTGAATGGTACGGGGTTGATTCAAGATGGGAGCAATTTGATGGAGAGAGAGAGAGAGAGAGAGAGAGAGAGAGAGAGAGAGAGAGAGAGAGAGAGAGAGAGAGAGAGAAATTAAAATCAGCTACGGCTTACAAAAGAATGACTTTACGGTTAACTGTTTACACATCGTTAGAGAAGTGGAGCATGAAGATGAAAAATAGAAAATTTTAAAAAGAATAATGAAAAATATACGGTATTGGATGGCAATAGAAAAATGACCTCAGACGTAAAAAAATAATGTCCTTTAATTAAACAAGACTGGGATACATTTTTACTAACAATGTTAAGGAGGTTATACTTCAATTCAATTTTTCTTTTATTAGAATAAAACAAACATTTGACATAACTTTTACGAAAATATATATAAATGTAAATTTAGAGTAGAGGGTACCTTTGGGGAAGTGGTTACTAGGCTTTTAAAGACCAAAAATCTTATGCACCCATACCAAGATTTTCGGGAATCAAATTTATTTACCATCAAGTTATTATTATTATTACTTCCTAAGCTACAACCCTAGCTGGAAAGCAGGATGCTATAAGCCCAGGGGCTCCAACAGGGAATATATCCCAGTGAGGAAAGTAAATAAGGAAATTACAAGAGAAGTAAATAAAAATCCCAAGGGCTCCAACAGGGAAAATAGCCCAGTGAGGAAAGGAAATAAGGAAATTACAAGAGAAGTAATTAACAACTAAAATAAAATATTTTAAGAACATCAACACCATATAAACTATAAAAACTTTAGAAAAATAAGAGGAAGAGAAATAATATAGAATAGTATGCCCGAGTGTACCCTCAAGCAACAGAACTCTATTCCAAGACAGTGTACCAACCGTGTGTTACACGATTGTACATAGTAACGACATTTCATTTTCTGTATGTATTATGCTTGTATCTTCGCTCTCCCCTCGCACTGATAAGAACCTGAAATAAAATGTCTGTTTCTCTCACCGTTAACTGTTATGTTTTGTATGCCCTTTTTTGCCTGGAGTTTATGTACATATATAAACGAGTGTTCTGTAATAAAGTTTACTCAGTTGCTTTCATCCTGCCTTTGAGTCACAACCTTCTCTCGGCCCGTCACAACAGTGAAAGACCATGGTACAGAGGCTATGGCACTATCCAAGAGCATAGAACAATGGTTTGATTTTGGAGTGTCCTTCTACAAGAGCTGCTTACCATTCCTAAAGAGTCTCTTCTACCCTTACCAAGAGGAAAGAGGCTACTGAACAATATATTGCAGTAGTTTGGTAATCTCAGTTTTGTCAGACATATGAGGACAGAGGAGAATATGTAAGGAATAGGCCTGACTACTCAGTGTATGTGAAGGCAAATGCAAAGTGAACTGTAACCAGAGAGAAGGATCCAATCTAGTACTGTCTGGCTAGTTAAATGATCCAATAACTCTCTAGCGGTAGTATCTCAACGGGTGGCTGGTGTCCTAGCCAACCTACAACCTATTAAAGTGATTATATTTAAGGAGAATTAGGAGAAGATACTTCTTCCCATAGACTCCTCTACTTTAGCAGAAGTTTGAAAACCGTGAGAACGTACTTTACAGGTTTAAAGTTTTGGAGGCCACTCATGAATGGCATGGGCAAGGGACAGTGATATCGCCCTAACAAGCAGGAAAATGCCCTAGAGACTGACCATACATACGATCAGCACCAAGCCCCTTCTCCACCCAAGCTAAGATCAAGGAGGGCCAGGGAATGGCTGCTGATGACTCAATAGATAGACCTATACGCTCACCCAACCACCATCATTAGCTCATTTGGTTGGAGAGTTGCAGACACTGAGTAAGACTGGAACCCGTCTAGCAATCACTAGGCAGAACAGACTAGCAATCACCGGGCAGAAACGTTACCAGTAGGCCATACCATCCTTTTAGCGAAGATTTGAAAACCGTATGGATGAGTGTTTAATTTGGATGTAGCATAATGTGTAAGCGGATGAGATTTCCTAGTTATAACAAATAAATTACAGGATTATTTAATTTTTTCCTTCCAAGGTAATTCACCTTAAACCACATTTGCCACAATGCCAGCAGTCATTGATGAGACTTCTGAAAATCTATTATTACACAATGTTCTGGAAGTTTTATTCCACCCATGATCAATTTGTGGAATGATCTTCGTAATCGGCCAGTTGAATCAGTAGAACTTCTAAAGTTCAAACTTGCAGCAAATGTTTTTATGTTAAACAGGCTGACATAAGACTTTTTATAGTCATATATGAATTATCTGTTTTAATTTTGTTAATGGTTTTTTAAAATATTTTATTCTA
>NC_090725.1:103785548-103800548 GCF_036898095.1 Palaemon carinicauda | reverse complement strand
TATCTCGTAATGAGGTATCCCATAACAAGGAGGTTCATTGTTCATACATCTGATCCAAATAGGGAGGTCAAGCCATATTGAAATTCATGTTCTTGAACTAATTACAGATTCATGAAACTGTGCTGCTTATCTTCTCCCATGAAAAGATCACATGAACGGATGTACTGCTTATCTTCTCCCACGAAAAGATCACATGAACGGATGTACTGCTTATCTTCTCCCACGAAAAGATCACATGAACGGATGTACTGCTTATCTTCTCCCACGAAAAGATCACAAACGGCTGAACTGCTTATCTTCTCCCACGAAAAGATCACATAAACGGCAGTACTGCTTATCTTCTCCCACGAAAAGATCACAAACGGCAGTACTGCTTATCTTCTCCCACGAAAAGATCACATGAACGGATGTACTGCTTATCTTCTCCCACGAAAAGATCACATGAACGGATGTACTGCTTATCTTCTCCCACGAAAAGATCACATGAACGGATGTACTGCTTATCTTCTCCCACGAAAAGATCACAAACGGCTGAACTGCTTATCTTCTCCCATGAAAAGATCACATAAACGGCAGTACTGCTTATCTTCTCCCACGAAAAGATCAAATGAACGGATGTACTGCTTATCTTCTCCCACGAAAAGATCAAATGAACGGATGTACTGCTTATCTTCTCCCACGAAAAGATCACATAAACGACAGAACTGCTTATCTTCTCCCACGAAAAGATCACATAAACGACAGTACTGCTTATCTTCTCCCACGAAAAGATCACATAAACGGCAGTACTGCTTATCTTCTCCCACGAAAAGATCACATGAACGGATGTACTGCTTATCTTCTCCCACGAAAAGATCACAAACGGCTGAACTGCTTATCTTCTCCCACGAAAAGATCACATAAACGGCAGTGCTGCTTATCTTCTCCCACGAAAAGATCACATGAACGGATGTACTGCTTATCTTCTCCCACGAAAAGATCACAAACGGCTGAACTGCTTATCTTCTCCCACGAAAAGATCACAAACGGCTGAACTGCTTATCTTCTCCCAAAAGATCACATAAACGGCTATACTGCTTATCTTCTCCCACGAAAAGATCACATAAACGGCTGAACTGCTTATCTTCTCCCAAAAGATCACATAAACGGTTGTACTGCTTATCTTCCCCACCGAAAAGATAACAAACGGCTGTACTGCTTATCTTCTCCCATGAAAAGATCACATAAATGGCTGTACTGCTTATCTTCCCCACCGAAAAGATCACATAAAAGGCTGTACTGCTTATCTTCTCCACCGAAAAGATCACATAAATGGCTGTACTGCTTATCTTCTCCCACGAAAAGATCACATAAACGGCTGTACTGCTTATCTTCTCCCACGAAAAGATCACATAAACGGCTGTACTGCTTATCTTCTCCCAAGAAAAGATCATATAAACGGCTGTACTGCTTATCTTCTCCCACGAAAAGATCATATAAACAGCTGTACTGCTTATCTTCTCCCACGAAAAGATCACATAAACGGATGTACTGCTTATCTTCTCCCACGAAAAGATTACATAAACGGCTGAACTGCTTATCTTCTCCCACGAAAAGATCACATAAATGGCTGTACTGCTTATCTTCTCACAAAAGATCACATAAACGGCTGTACTGCTTATCTTCTCCTACGAAAAGATCACATAAACGGCTGAACTGCTTATCTTCTCCCAAAAGATCACATAAACGGCTGTACTGCTTATCTTCCCCACCGAAAAGATAACATAAAAGGCTGTACTGCTTATCTTCTCCCATGAAAAGATCACATAAATGGCTGTACTGCTTATCTTCCCCACCGAAAAGATCACATAAACGGCTGTACTGCTTATCTTCTCCCGTGAAAAGATCAAATAAACGGCTGTACTGCTATCTTCTCCCACGAAAAGATCACATAAACGGCTGTACTGCTTATCTTCTCCCACGAAAAGATCACATAAACGGCTGTACTGCTTATCTTCTCCCACGAAAAGATCACATAAACGGCTGTACTGCTTATCTTCTCCCACGAAAAGATAACATAAACGGCTGTACTGCTTATCTTCTCCCACGAAAAGATCACAAACGGCTGTACTGCTTACCTTCTCCCACGAAAAGATCACATAAACGGTTGTACTGCTTATCTTCTCCCACGAAAAGATCACATAAACGGATGTACTGCTTATCTTCCCCAACGAAAAAATCACAAACGGCTGTACTGCTTATCTTCTCCCACGAAAAGATCACATAAAAGGCTGTACTGCTTATCTTCTCCCACGAAAAGATCACATAAATGGCTGTACTGCTTATCTTCCCCACCGAAAAGATCACATAAACGGCTGTACTGCTTATCTTCCCCACCGAAAAGATCACATAAATGGCTGTACTGCTTATCTTCCCCACCGAAAAGATCACATAAACGGCTGTACTGCTTATCTTCTCCCATGAAAAGATCACATAAACAGCTGTGCTGCTTATCTTCTCCCACGAAAAGATCACTGAAACGGCTGTACTGCTTATCTTCTCCCACGAATAGATCACATAAACGGCTGTGCTGCTTATCTTCCCCACCGAAAAGATCACATAAACAGCTGTACTGCTTATCTTCTCCACCGAAAAGATCACATAAACGGCTGTACTGCTTATCTCCTCCCGCGATAAGATCACATAAACGGCTGTACTGCTTATCTTCTCCTACGAAAAGATCACCGAAACGGCTGTACTGCTTATCTTCTCTCGCGAAAAGATCACAAACGGCTGTACTGCTTATCTTCTCTCGCGAAAAGATCACCGAAACGGCTGTACTGCTTATCTTCTCCCACGAAAAGATCACCGAAACGGCTGTACTGCTTATCTTCTCCCACGAAAAGATCACCGAAATGGCTGTACTGCTTATCTTCTCCTACGAAAAGATCACCGAAACGGCTGTACTGCTTATCTTCTCCCACGAAAAGATCACATAAACGGCTGTACTGCTTATCTTCTCTCACGAAAAGATCACATAAACGGCTGTACTGCTTATCTTCTCCCACGAAAAGATAACATAAACGGCTGTACTGCTTATCTTCTCCCGTGAAAAGATAACATAAACGGCTGTACTGCTTATCTTCTCCTACGAAAAGATCACATAAACGGCTGTACTGCTTATCTTCTCCCGTGAAAAGATAACATAAACGGCTGAACTGCTTATCTTCTCCCAAAAGATCACATAAACGGCTGTACTGCTTATCTTCTCCCACGAAAAGATAACATAAACGGCTGTACTGCTTATCTTCTCCCGTGAAAAGATAACATAAACGGCTGAACTGCTTATCTTCTCCCAAAAGATCACATAAACGGCTGTACTGCTTATCTTCTCCCACGAAAAGATCACATAAACGGCTGTACTGCTTATCTTCTCCCGTGAAAAGATAAACGGCTGTACTGCTTATCTTCTCCTACGAAAAGATAACATAAACGGCTGTACTGCTTATCTTCTCCTGTGAAAAGATAACATAAACGGCTGAACTGCTTATCTTCTCCCAAAAGATCACATAAACGGCTGTACTGCTTATCTTCTCCGACGAAAAGATCACATAAACGGCTGTACTGCTTATCTTCTCCCGTGAAAAGATAACAAACGGCTGTACTGCTTATCTTCTCCTACGAAAAGATCACATAAACGGCTGTACTGCTTATCTTCTCCACCGAAAAGATCACATAAACGGCTGTACTGCTTATCTTCTCCCACGAAAAGATCACATAAACGGCTGTACTGCTTATCTTCTCCCACGAAAAGATCACATAAACGGCTGTACTGCTTATCTTCTCCCACGAAAAGATCACAAATGGCTGTACTGCTTATCTTCTCCCACGAAAAGATCACATAAACAGCTGTACTGCTTATCTTCTCCCGTGAAAAGATAACATAAATGGCTGTACTGCTTATCTTCTCCTACGAAAAGATCACATAAACGGCTGTACTGCTTATCTTCTCCCACGAAAAGATCACATAAACGGCTGTACTGCTTATCTTCTCCCACGAAAAGATCACAAACGGCTGTACTGCTTATCTTCTCCCACGAAAAGATAACATAAACGGCTGTACTGCTTATCTTCTCCCGTGAAAAGATAACATAAACGACTGTACTGCTTATCTTCTCCTACGAAAAGATCACATAAACGGCAGTACTGCTTATCTTCTCCCACGAAAAGATCACATAAACGGCTGTACTGCTTATCTTCTCCCGTGAAAAGATAACATAAACGGCTGTACTGCTTATCTTCTCCCACGAAAAGATCACAAACGGCTGTACTGCTTATCTTCTCCCACGAAAAGATAACAAACGGCTGTACTGCTTATCTTCTCCCGTGAAAAGATAACATAAACGGCTGTACTGCTTATCTTCTCCTACGAAAAGATCACATAAACGGCTGTACTGCTTATCTTCTCCCACGAAAATATCACATAAACGGCTGTACTGCTTATCTTCTCCCGTGAAAAGATAACATAAACGGCTGTACTGCTTATCTTCTCCTACGAAAAAATCACAAACGGCTGTACTGCTTATCTTCTCCCGTGAAAAGATAACATAAACGGCTGTACTGCTTATCTTCTCCTACGAAAAGATCACATAAACGGCTGTACTGCTTATCTTCTCCCACGAAAATATCACATAAACGGCTGTACTGCTTATCTTCTCCCGTGAAAAGATAACATAAACGGCTGTACTGCTTATCTTCTCCCGTGAAAAGATAACATAAACGGCTGTACTGCTTATCTTCTCCTACGAAAAGATCACAAACGGCTGTACTGCTGATCTTCTCCCGTGAAAAGATAACATAAACGGCTGTACTGCTTATCTTCTCCTACGAAAAGATCACATAAACGGCTGTACTGCTTATCTTCTCCCGTGAAAAGATAACAAACGGCTGTACTGCTTATCTTCTCCCACGAAAAGATCACAAACGGCTGTACTGCTTATCTTCTCCCACGAAAAGATAACATAAACGGCTGTACTGCTTATCTTCTCCCGTGAAAAGATAACATAAACGGCTGTACTGCTTATCTTCTCCCGTGAAAAGATAACATAAACGGCTGTACTGCTTATCTTCTCCCACGAAAAGATCACAAACGGCTGTACTGCTTATCTTCTCCCACGAAAAGATAACATAAACGGCTGTACTGCTTATCTTCTCCCGTGAAAAGATAACATAAACGGCTGTACTGCTTATCTTCTCTTACGAAAAGATCACATAAACGGCTGTACTGCTTATCTTCTCCCGTGAAAAGATAACAAACGGCTGTACTGCTTATCTTCTCCTACGAAAAGATCACATAAACGGCTGTACTGCTTATCTTCTCCCGTGAAAAGATAACATAAACAGCTGTACTGCTTATCTTCTCCCACGAAAAGATCACAAACGGCTGTACTGCTTATCTTCTCCCACGAAAATATCACATAAACGGCTGTACTGCTTATCTTCTCCCGTGAAAAGATAACATAAACGGCTGTACTGCTTATTTTCTACGAAAAGATCACATAAACGGCTGTACTGCTTATCTTCTCCCGTGAAAAGATAACATAAACGGCTGTACTGCTTATCTTCTCCCACGAAAAGATCACAAACAGCTGTACTGCTTATCTTCTCCCACGAAAAGATAACATAAACGGCTGTACTGCTTATCTTCTCCTACGAAAAGATCACATAAACGGCTGTACTGCTTACCTTCCCCATTGATAAGAACATATAAATGATGTGAAATTCAGTTGATACAGAAACGTAATACCCAAACTATTTCTTAAGAAACTAGAGGAGCACTGAGAGTGCAGCTCTCCGCCACGGAAGCTTATACTCGAAACCAGCTTGCCTTTTCCATAATCAATTTAGATCGTAGTCGTAATTTTTGGTCGGCCCTTTGCTCAACCTTGACCTTGACTTGGGACTTTCAAAATTGAATCACTTCCCCGTCTCCACATAACAACTGATCCCTGAAAGTTTCACTACTCAGCGAGTAAAACAATGACCTCCGCCACGGCAGCTTATTGCTCAACCTTTTGCTCGACCTTGACCTTTGACCTAAGACTATCGAAAATTGAATCACTTAATTGTTTCAATATAACTATTAATCCTTGAAAGTTTCCCTACTCTGAGTAAAATTGTGTCCTGGAAGTTGTTCACAAACAAACAAACAGACAAACGAATAAAAAAGAAGGGCATTATTGCATATCTTTTTTTTTTATTACTGATGTTATAAGTGTAAGATCACTGTACCCCTATTGTAACTGTAAATGGCTTTTGCTGAAATAAAGATGACGATGATGATGATGATTATGATTATGATTATTATTATTATTATTTCTCGAAATCCGCTTGCCTTTCCCAGAATCAATTTAGACCCTAAGCGTATTTTTCGGTTGGCCTTTTGTACAACATTGTCCTTGACCTTTGACCTGTAAATGCTTAATATTTTCACTACTCTCAGTAAAATTGTCGCCAGGAAGTTGTTCATGGAAAAAAAAAAAAAAAAAAAAAAATAACCCGAGGCGAAACCATAACCTCTCAACTTCGTTGTCGGAGAAAAAAAAAAAAAACAACACATGGCATGTATCAGATAACAAAACGATCTGGAAGGACCATTAGCTAAGGTGTAGGAGGAAAGGTTTGGCTAATGAAGAGGAGCGAATGCTTGCGTTAAAGTAAGCCGGAGCTGTTTGATCAGAGATTATCAAGAGCTGGATTGAGCCCGTCATCCACTCCATCATGTCGGTGTTTGCTAAACCTTATCCAACCATCATTAGGAGGAAGACGAAGAGGAAGAAGAGAAGGAGGAGGAGGAGGAGGAGGAGAAAGAGCAGGAGGAGGAGGAGAAAGAGGAAGAGGAGGAGGATAGTGACCGGTGAGATAGGAAAAAAAAAAGTGAAAGTAAGATAATAGCAAAAAAGGAATCATGTATAAACAATGTAGGAAAGGGGTAGCAGGTGGGAAGGGCTGTGTGTGTGTGTGTGTGTGTGTGTGTGTGTGTGTGTGTGTGTGTGTCACTATGAGGAAGACGAAGGAGAGGAGAAGAGGAGGAAGAAAACGATAGTGAAGGATAAGATGATAGCAAAAAAAAAAGACATCAAGTATAAACAATATCGGAAAGTGGTAGCAGGAGGGAAGGGTTGGATATATGTATGTGTGTGTGTGCCACTAAGAGGAAGACGAAGAAGAGGAGAAAAGAAGGAAGAGAAGGATAGTGAAGGATAAGATAATAGCAAAAAAAGACATCAAGTATAAACAATATCGGAAAGTGGTAGCAGATGAAAAGGGTTGTGTGTGTGTGTATGTGTGTGTGTGTGTGTCATTAAGAAGACGAAGGAGAGGAGAAAAGGAGGAGGAGAAGAATAGACAAGGATATAACAACAGCAAATAAGAGATATAATGTAAAAACAACATAGGAAAGGAAGACGAGGATAGGAAGGGCTGAATCTATGTGCGTATGTGAGTATCTATCTAAATATTCAGCCGTATTTTATGACGGGACACGTACACTAGTTCCGTAAATAGTTCACTTCTTTTATTATTATTATTATTATTATTATTATTATCATTATTATTATTATTAGCTAGGCTACAACCCTTGTTGGAAAAGCAAGATGCAATAAGCCCAAGGGCTCCGACAGGAAAAAATAGCCCAGTGAGGAAATGAAATAAGGAAACAAATAAACAATATGAGAAGCAATGAACAATCAAAATAAAATATTTTAAAGTAATTATGAAAAAATTCTTTTAGATAATTTCACAGTATCTAATTCAGAGGGTTTGAGAGAAAATCAGATAATATTTCGAAGAAAACTACGGAGGATCCGGCAGTTTTTTCCTTGTAAATCTAATAAAAATATTACAAACGAAAACTGCTATCAGAGGATGCTAAAACACAAATAAGATGTAAATTTATATTTATCTCAAAACTATCCATTATACCTTTTTTTTGACAACGGAATGTCGGAGTGACATGGGAGGTTCTTTAAAAGTGTCTACTACCTTCTCCAGTACTATAAACATACCCCAGAAGACTGGAGGAATGAAAAAATAAAACGGATATTTTCGACAGTTGATTACTCAATATAGAAATGAAGGCACTGTAGCGCGAAGGAATGTGTGTGTGTGTGTGTATATATATATATATATATATATATACACTCCTAATATCTGGATTCTCTCCACATCGGGATCAGAGACCCAAGGGGGAATCAACTCAAAGACAATAGCTTCTGGTCAGCTGGGGAATCGAACCCGGGCCCAAGAAACTTATGTTCCATTGACTTAGCAACTCTGCCACAGAGTTGCTAAGTCAATGTAACCTCGATTTCTTAGGTGCGGGTTCCATTCCTCGTCCGACCAGAAGCTGTAATCTTTCAGCTGATTCCCCCTTGGGTCTCCGATCCCGAGGTAGAGAGAATCCAGATATATATATATATATATATATATATATATAAATACTCAAATACGCTTGGAGTAGAGAAAACTACGATTTTAAATATCATCAGCATCATCACTATCATTATTTTTTTTATTAGCAGTCCCTTTTTCATTATCTTTACTGCCTGCACTTTTTTTTCTCACAAATAGATTCAATCCCTTCGTTCCAACCAACAAAATTAGTTACTACCAATTGTTATCACGAATGTATTATTCATACAAAATAGCAATGAGCTGGTATATCCAGTAAGAGAAAAATTCCCTAGACGCAATCGGAAAGTATTCACACCAAAAGGAAAAACATATGGAGACGTATTATTTCTATTTTTTTGATAAATCATAACCATCCGCCTAGCCAACCATGGCTCTAGTTTCATGGAGAAAGGGCTTGACCGCTGATCACTTATATATGGCCAGTCTCTGGGACATTATCCAGTCTCATGCCACTGCCATTCATGAGTGACCTTTAAACCAGCATTCATTGTATCAGTAATTTGAGACTAACAGAGAGGCAATTTTGAATAAAGTACCAAGAGCACAGGCAACTAAATTTAGCTCAGACCAACATATATCACAAAATGGTACAAATGGTACAATTGACTGACCTGTCGTGAAAAGTAAAATGGCTCAAACTCTTTGTGCTTATTTCCGGGTTGGTTATCTCACCTTTATAATAAAGAGCAAGTGACTGCCTCTATATAGATACACACACACAGATATATATATATATATATAATATATATACATACATTTTCTTACCAATCACACTACCCGGCTGCATTGGCAGACGTATAACAACTAGGTCTCTCCCGTCACTATGGTAGGAGGAGAAGGATTAGTCCATACCCTGACTAGATGGGGTACCCCGAGAGGTAGGGGGAAGGGGGTGGGAACGGTTTAATGTGTGTGCATGTGCGTGCGTGTGCACATAAGCCTAAACATTTAGCCTTCATTTTTACGGGCTGCGTATTCTGGCAATATACATAAATTGGGGACTCGACCAGAAACTAAACATTACTCTATTGCTCAGTGGCATTGCCAGACGTATATCTAATCGATCTCTGCCAGTCCCTTGGATAGAGGGAGAGAGAGTAGTCATACCCTGGTGAGATGGGGGTACACCCAAAGAGGAAAGGGTGAGGGGATTTGGATGAGTTGAATGTGTGTGTGTGTGCATATCCATCTAAATGTTTAGCCGGCATGTCTGACGGGTAGCGTACACTAGTAAACGCATAAATGGGGACTCGATCAGAATCTTAACTACTCTATTCTCTCACAAGAAAATCATACAAACTTCTAATATGGAAGGATTTAAGATAACGGTGAGCAAGGGGAGCTAATTAGGCGCATATTACGAGTACTCGTAAGACTTCCACTCGAGTGCAGGTGATATTATGGGTTAATGGATCTCCCGTATAATGGTCTTGAGTCAACATAAAATAGCAGAGGTATGATAGTCCAAGATTAGCTTGGTGAGTAATATCAACATACACACACACACACAAACTGCAGCTGTAATTAACCTACATTTAACTATGTTAATGATGGACTACCATTACATTACTAGCGTACGCAACCCGTCAAAAAATGACGGCTACATACTCAAATAGATGTTACACACAGATTCAACCCTTCCCCCAACCCCCTTCCCGTTTCCTAACTACAACATGGCAGTTTCGGCAATTTGTGAGAGATTGAGCTATCCGAGTGTACCTTTAGAGTATCATATCAGGGAGTGACTACTTCCTCTCCGTCCTAGTATGGTAAAATTTTCAAGGACAAATTTCCCATTTGGATACTTTTCCAAATAGGGGCTGTAGCTTAGCAAGTAATAATAATAATAATAATAATAATAATAATAATAATAATAATAATAATAATGACAACAACAATAATAATAATAATAATAATAATAATAACAAAAATAATAACAATAATAATAATAAAAACAATAATAATAATGATAATAATAACAACATCAACAACAACAATAAAAATAATAGTAGAATTAATAATATTAATAATAATAATAATAATAATAATAATAATAATAATAATAATAATAATTACGAAAATAGATACCCCGGTAAATAATTACAACACTTAACTTGTAAGAGAAAGATAAAACATTTCAAGGTAATTACCCAGAGTCTTTTAATTTCTTTTTTTTTTGGGGGGGGGAGGAGAATGTTGATAAGCAGTGGAAAATGGAGAATACAATTATCTTCATTACTCGAAGAGACAAAGATAATGAGTCGCTTGCAAGGGAGACAATTTGGTGCCGGTCAATCTTTTTGTCTCAGACATTTCTGCAATGGTGGTTGAGTTTCTTGTTTATTTGTCGTCCTATCTCTCTCTCTCTCTCTCTCTCTCTCTCTCTCTCTCTCTCTCTCAAACACACTAACATTTCTGCAATGGTAGTAAAAATTCTTGTAAATTTTGTCCTCTCGTAAATTTTGTCCTCTCTCTCTCTCTCTCTCTCTCTCTCTCAGCAACACATACCAATATTTCTGCAATGGGAGCAAAAAGTCTTGTGTATTTTGTCCTCCACATTTCTGCAATAGTAGTAAAAAATGCTTGTATAATCTCTCTCTCTCTCTCTCTCTCTCTCTCTCTCTCTCTCTCAGCAACACATACCAATATTTCTGCAATGGGAGCAAAAGTCTTGTGTATTTTGTCCTCCACATTTCTGCAATAGTAGTAAAAATGCTTGTATAATCAATCTCTCTCTCTCTCTCTCTCTCTCTCTCTCTCTCTCTCTCTCTCAAACACACTAACATTTCTGCAATGGTAGTAAAAATTCTTGTAAATTTTGTCCTCTCGTAAATTTTGTCCTCTCTCTCTCTCTCTCTCTCTCTCTCTCTCTCTCTCTCAGCAACACATACCAATATTTCTGCAATGGTAGTAAAAAGTCTTGTGTATTTTGTCCTCCACATTTCTGCTATAGTAGTAAAAATGCTTGTATAATCTCTCTCTCTCTCTCTCTCTCTCTCTCTCTCTCTCTCTCTCTCAGCAACACATACCAATATTTCTGCAATGGTAGTAAAAAGTCTTGTGTATTTTGTCCTCCACATTTCTGCAATAGTAGTAAAAATGCTTGTATAATCAATCTCTCTCTCTCTCTCTCTCTCTCTCTCTCTCTCTCTCTCTCTCAAACACACTAACATTTCTGCAATGGTAGTAAAAATTCTTGTAAATTTTGTCCTCTCGTAAATTTTGTCCTCTCTCTCTCTCTCTCTCTCTCTCTCTCTCTCTCTCTCAGCAACACATACCAATATTTCTGCAATGGTAGTAAAAAGTCTTGTGTATTTTGTCCTCCACATTTTCTGCAATAGTAGTAAAAATGCTTGTATAATCAATCTCTCTCTCTCTCTCTCTCTCTCTCTCTCTCTCTCTCTCTCAAACACACTAACATTTCTGCAACGGTAGTAAAAATTCTTGTAAATTTTGTCCTCTCGTAAATTTTGTCCTCTCTCTCTCTCTCTCTCTCTCTCTCTCTATCTCTCTCTCTCTCTCTCCTCTCTCTCTCTCTCTCTCAGCAACACATACCAATATTTCTGCAATGGTAGTAAAAAGTCTTGTGTATTTTGTCCTCCACATTTCTGCAATAGTAGTAAAAATGCTTGTATAATCAATCAATCTCTCTCTCTCTCTCTCTCTCTCTCTCTCTCTCTCTCAAACACACTAACATTTCTGCAATGGTAGTAAAAATTCTTGTAAATTTTGTCCTCTCGTAAATTTTGTCCTCTCTCTCTCTCTCTCTCTCTCTCTCTCTCTCTCTCTCAGCAACACATACCAATATTTCTGCAATGGTAGTAAAAAGTCTTGTGTATTTTGTCCTCCACATTTCTGCAATAGTAGTAAAAATGCTTGTATAAAAAATCTCTCTCTCTCTCTCTCTCTCTCTCTCTCTCTCTCAAACACACTAACATTTCTGCAATGGTAGTAAAAATTCTTGTAAATTTTGTCCTCTCGTAAATTTTGTCCTCTCTCTCTCTCTCTCTCTCTCTCTCTCTCTCTCTCAGCAACACATACCAATATTTCTGCAATGGGAGCAAAAAGTCTTGTGTATTTTGTCCTCCACATTTCTGCAATAGTAGTAAAAATGCTTGTATAATCTCTCTCTCTCTCTCTCTCTCCTCTCTCTCTCTCTCTCTCTCAAACTAACATTTTCTGCAATGGTAGTAAAAATTCTTGTAAATTTTGTCCTCTCTCTCTCTCTCTCTCTCTCTCTCTCTCTCTCTCTCAGCAACACATGCCAATATTTCTGCAATGGTAGTAAAAAGTCTTGTGTATTTTGTCCTCCACATTTCTGCAATAGTAGTAAAAATGCTTGTATAATCAATCTCTCTCTCTCTCTCTCTCTCTCTCTCTCTCTCTCTCAGCAACACATACCAATATTTCTGCAATGGTTCTAAAAAGTCTTGTGTATTTTGTCCTCTACATTTCTGCAATAGTAGTAAAAATGCTTGTATAATCTCTCTCTCTCTCTCTCTCTCTCTCTCTCTCTCTCTCTCAGCAACACATACCAATATTTCTGCAATGGTAGTAAAAAGTCTTGTGTATTTTGTCCTCTACATTTCTGCAATAGTAGTAAAAATGCTTGTATACTCTCTCTCTCTCTCTCTCTCTCTCTCTCTCTCTCTCAGCAACACATACCAATATTTCTGCAATGGTAGTAAAAAGTCTTGTGTATTTTGTCCTCTACATTTCTGCAATAGTAGTAAAAAATGCTTGTATAATCTCTCTCTCTCTCTCTCTCTCTCTCTCTCTCTCTCTCTCTCAGCAACACATACCAATATTTCTGCAATGGTAGTAAAAAGTCTTGTGTATTTTGTCCTCTACATTTCTGCAATAGTAGTAAAAATGCTTGTATAATCTCTCTCTCTCTCTCTCTCTCTCTCTCTCTCTCAGCAACACATACCAATATTTCTGCAATGGTAGTAAAAAGTCTTGTGTATTTTGTCCTCTACATTTCTGCAATAGTAGTAAAATGCTTGTATAATCTCTCTCTCTCTCTCTCTCTCTCTCTCTCTCTCTCTCTCTCTCCTTCAAACTCGCACCAACATTTCTGCAATGGTAGTAAAAACTCTTGTATACTTTGTCGCCCCCCCCCCGTCTCTCTCTCTCTCTCTCTCTCTCTCTCTCTCTCTTAAAACACGCACCAACTTTTGTGCAATGGAAGTAAAAAGTCTTGTATACTTTGTCCCACCTCTCTCTCTCTCTCTCTCTCTCTCTCTCTCTCTCTCTCTCTCTCTCAAATGCTAAAACATATCCAGAGGTTATGTATATTTCATATGTCTTTAGAAAAAATTAACCAAAAACCACAACAAATACTGTCCCTTTCTAGTCCACTGGAAGACAAATCACTCACACATGTCCTAATTCATGTCTGGGGTTTGGCCAGTTTTCATAACCATACTGGCCACTGCGGATTGGCACTGGTGGAGACCTTAGTCTAATCGCTCACAGTAATCCAATCTAGTATGGACTCGCCTTGACTAGTACAGCTTTGCAGATGGCTGCGATACATAAACCCATTCTTTCATAAAAGGTAGTTATTCTTAAAACTTCTCTCGCTCTAATAAAATTTTCTTCCCTTGAAAATAAAAATGATTAATTATCAATTTTTTTTCTTTTCAGAACATGAAAAAAATAAATCACTTAAATAAAATGTATAACTGAAACTTCTTGCAATATTCAAGAAAATAAAATAATGCTGAAAATATTTCAAAGCCTAAATCAAAGCAACTTATTAGAAACTAAAAATACTTTCGTTATTCGGAATATTTGCATACTATGGCTTTATATATATCATATATGTATTTATGTCTGTATATGTATATAGGTAAATGCATATATATACATATATTTACTGGATATATATATATATATATATATACATATATATGTATATATACATATACATATACTGTATATACATACATATACATATATATATATATATATATATATATCGTCTACATACATACAAATATACATTATGTACAATATATCTTATTATTTATCTTATTAATACATAAATATGTATAGATCAATTGTGTGTAATATATTATATACATATAATACATTCTTATATGCGTATGTATATATCCATATATATATTATATATATATATATACTGTATATACATACAGTATATATATGCATTATATATAAATATATTTACATATAACATGCATGAAATTGAAATTCAATAAAACGGGTTTTTTCATTTACTTATTGTAAAAGACGCTTAACACCAACTTCAGTCCATCCTTATCGGTGTAAAAAAAAAAGAAATATATATATATATATATATATATATATTATATATATATATATATATATAAGAAATTTTTGATGGGTCGCGTACACTAGTATAAAAAAAATTGCAATCCAAAAATTATTGAATATTCCCAAAGCATATGTTGTAAACAGTAAATTAGCTCCTGATTTTACCCCAAGAGCAGAGGGAAATAAATATAGGAAAATATAAAATGGGTTAATTAATATGTTCGAGTATTTCTCCTCTCGTGT
>NC_090725.1:103726273-103785048 GCF_036898095.1 Palaemon carinicauda | reverse complement strand
AAATGGATGATAAAACATTTTTTATGCTTCATATATCTTTAACAATTTGAAACAATGACAAACATTCATTATTTCTCATCTTACACTGCTTCCTAACTAATAAAAGCCATTAGTTTATGCATTTCAGTTCAATATGTAATAATTCTTTATAAATAAATCATTTCAAGAAATGAGCCATTCTTGACTTTAGGACATTAAATGGTTCTGAACTACTTCACATTGTGATTCTCACTCAATACGTGAATTGAGAACATTCAGACGGTTATTTTCCCAAATGACTTACTTCTGTCTTATGTAATATCGTATTGTTTTATGAGAGAGAGAGAGAGAGAGAGAGAGAGAGAGAGAGAGAATTCTGATACTGTTCTGAGAGAGAGAAAATTCTGATACTGTTCTGAGAAATAGAGAGAGAGAGAGAGAGAGAGAGAGAGAGAGAGAGAGAGAGATTGTAATTATCATTCTGACAGAGATTCTGATTCTTATTTTGAGAGAGAGAGAGAGAGAGAGAGAGAGAGAGAGAGAGAGAGAGAACCAGGAAAGTTTTACTTTTTTAAATATTACTGTTGTAACATTCACTTTTATACCTGTGATATTTAAAAAGATAGCCCTGTAACTGTTTATTTTCTAAACTGGGACCGGGGCTTCATAGTCTTGTATTGCAAGACTAAAGCTTGTGGCATATGCATTTAAAACAAGTTTTGAGTGAATACACTATTTTGGAAGAGATGCCTTTAGAATTCTGGCAGCAGAGAGACTTGTTAACAATGACAAAAAAAAGGTCATACAAAAAATATAAAACCTCTCATGTGGATGAACAACATTGTTCGGGAATTGAGAGCGAGGGTAGGAAGCACTTGGTGTATTAACTGTTCCCCCGTTGCAGTAAGAATGCGGACAGTGCATGCAACAGCTAGTCTCAACTGTGCAACACTCAAAGTTTGCAGATAGTTTTGATAATAGATTGATTTGAGGTTTTCTGGCATCCTGATAAAAGCTCAATTTAAGACATATCCTATTAACTATGTCTGTTTGTTAGTTTGTCACCAGCCTAACCCTACAAGTTGCGGATTAATTTGATGAAAATTGAGGATATATCAGAAGTGACTAACTTAGGTGTGATTAGATTTTGGTGGTGATTGGGATCACCACCCGGATCCATGGTTTGTATGTAAATAGTAGAATCATTCATGGTTAATATATGAAAAAGAGAAAAGCTTCGTCCGTAGACTTGAGCAAATTCTGGGTGGCTTTGATTAAGGACTGTTTTGTTGACCCTGGAGATACCCTAACCCTTTCACGTTAAGCTATCCCCACTGAGTGAGATATATATATATATACACATATATATATACAGTATATAATATATATATATATATATATATATATGCTTATTTGCTAAGCTTTCGTGAACAACCTGCTGAAGTATCTGCTTTTCCTTCGCCTTTATACTAAACCTCAAGCTATCTAGAAGCGAGAATGCCATTAATTATATATATATATATATATATATATAGATATAGATATACACACATATAATTACATATATATATAAATATATATATATATATATATTATAGTGAGTGTATTCAGTATAAAAGAACAACTACTGTATAATGTATATAGCTCTTATAATGATTTGGTAATGCCCAGTATGATATAATAATAATAATGATGACAATGAATAAAAAGACTAACAGAGAGTAACCTTACCACCAACATTGTAAACTATAATGTGCAAATTGCATAAAATATTACCAATGGGAATTATCAGGGGCTCTAAATACATATCTAAATGACGAGAAGAGACTAATATCTCTCTCTCTCTCTCTCTCTCTCTCTCTCTCTCTCTCTCTCTCATTTAATTTTTACTTAAAAATAAAGGTAAAAGTTTTGACTATTATTGTTCTTATTTTATCATGAGCTTAAAACTCCCTTTAGATATAGTGTGCTGCTTTAGCTAAAAAATATGTAGAATTTATATAAAATTTCCGGTAATCTGATAACTTTTCATATTTATTATTGGAAAAAAATTGCATTGTTTTAAAAGAAAGCTCTGTAAAGATATCATAACATAGTGACAATGTTTCAACTGTGCTCAACATTTCGTTTTTACTATTCAAAATAGATCTAGAACAAAAATGTAGCAATGTCTTTTCAAAAAATTCCCAGCCTCAAGCTTAACTGTAAGACTAACAATTGTACAGACAAAACTCTGGTTTTATACAGATCATTTCTCTCTCTCTCTCTCTCTCCTCTCTCTCTCTCTCTCTCTCTCTCTCTCTCAGAAGATGAAGAAAAATAATATTGCTTCTCTCTCTCTCTCTCTCTCTCTCTCTCTCTCTCTCAAAATGTACAAACTAAACAACGGTTTAATACATAAGATTATTCTCTCTCCTCTCTCTCTCTCTCTCTCTCTCTCTCTCTCTCTCTCTAAATGTACAAATTAAACAACGGTTTAATACATAAGATTATTCTCTCTCTCTCTCTCTCTCTCTCTCTCTCTCAATGTACAAACTAAACAACGGTTTAATACATAAGATTATTCTCTCTCTCTCTCTCTCTCTCTCTCTCTCTCTCTCTAAATGTACAAACTAAACAACGGTTTAATACATAAGATTATTCTCTCTCTCTCTCTCTCTCTCTCTCTCTCTCTCTCTCAGATGAAGAAAAATAATATTGCTTCTCTCTCTCTCTCTCTCTCTCTCTCTCTCTCTCTCTCTCAAAATGTACAAACTAAACAACGGTTTAATACGTAAGATTATTCTCTCTCTCTCTCTCTCTCTCTCTCTCTCTCTCTAAATGTACAAACTAAACAACGGTTTAATACATAAGATTATTCTCTCTCTCTCTCTCTCTCTCTCTCTCTCTCTCTCAAAATGTACAAACTAAACACCGGTTTAATATATAAGATTATTCTCTCTCTCTCTCTCTCTCTCTCTCTCTCTCAAAATGTACAAACTAAACTCCGGTTTAATATATAAGATTATTCTCTCTCTCTCTCTCTCTCTCTCTCTCTCTCTCTCTCTCTCTCTCTAGATGTACAAACTAAACACCGGTTTAATATATAAGATTATTTTCTCTCTCTCTCTCTCTCTCTCTCTCTCTGTCTCTCTCTCTCTCTCTCTCTCTCTCTCTAAATGTACAAACTAGACAACGGTTTAATACATAAGATTATTCTCTCTCTCTCTCTCTCTCTCTCTCTCTCTCTCTCTCTCTCAAACTGGCGAAAAGTTATGGATTAAAATTCTTTTATTGTTAGCGTGTTATTTGAACTGTTTCCGTTCTTCAAATAATATGATTTTACATGGAAAAATTAAGTTACAATATATCTAAAATATCAGACTTTATAAAAAATATCAGCTTATTTAGCAATTCTTCTATTTCCTAAGGTGAACTTTTACAAGTTTATTTTTAGATGAATCCTTTTTAAAGAAATGAAATGATAACAATAGATACATTAAATTTATTTCTCTTGAGTGAAATAAAAAAAAAAAATTTCTTTAGTGCTGTGAGATTGGTTAATAATCACTGCTTCAGGACATTGTTTTCTATTTGCTGTGTTTAGTGAAACCGTGGGTGATGAATTTATCGGTAAGAAAGTCGGACTGTTTAAGATATACACATATATATATATATATATATTCACATATATAGTATATATATATATATACATATATATATATATATATATACATACAATATATATATATATATATATACATATATATATATATATATATACATACAATATATATATATATATATATATAGATATACATACAATATATATATATATATATATAGATATACATACAATATATATATATATATATATATGCGTGTGTGTGTGTGATGAAAATAATTAGCAAAATGTCCATAACATGAAAACATGGTCGCTGAAAATAACCAAAATGACATATCCTAAATTCGATACTAAAATAATACTGTGAATTTAGTTGTTATCAAAACTACCTGCAAAATTTGAGTGTAGCACAGTTAAGACTAGCTGTTGCATGCACTGTCAGCATTCTTACTGCAACGGAGGAGTAGGTTAATACACCAAGTGCTCTCTACCCTCGCACTCAATTCCAGAACAATGTTGTTCATCCACATGAGTGTTATTATATTTTTTGTATGGCCTTTTTGTCATTGTTAACAAGTTTCAATGCTGCCAGAATTCTAAAGGCATCTCTTACAAAATAGCGTAGTCACTCAAAATGACAAATTCGTAGATAATTTGTATTTTTCCTAACTATACAAACCTTAGCTATTTAATAGGGGTATTACTTTCGACGTAGCTGAAATGACGAGCCATTAAAATTTAACGAGGGTTTACTACCCACACCGCTAGTTAGCGGGAGGGGGGGGGGAGGGTAGCTTGCTAAACACCCCCCCCCCCCCCATCACACACACCTGTGCTTGAGCTCACTTGCTTGGAGGTAGGACTTCAAGGGGGATAGGGCTGGCGGGCAAGTTTGATTAAATAGCTAAGGTTTGTATAGTTAGGAAAAATACAAATTACCTACGAATTTGTCATTTGTCCCATAACCGACATACAAACCACACTATTTTAATAGGGGTGACTCACCCATTAGGAAGGGTGGACGTCCCAGCCAGTACTGGCTTTTTGGCTTTGCCCGGGGGCTCGTTACTTGAGTGTGTCAGCACCCAAGAAATAAGGAGTCCCTGCACCTCGCTAGAACCTTGCTACGCAAGGACTGCGGCCTACGCAAGCTGTGTGTGGAGGCATAACGAAGTGTGACTCGTCCTAGGAAGTTGATCTGAAGTTCTTTAGATGGAAACTTGTAGACTAGGACTCTCCCAATACCACCTCGTCAGGGTATGGGGACGTGACAGTATTAACTTAATACTAGGAAAACAAGGAAACATGGTTTACCTGCAGAGAACCCACGATGCTGCTTTCCCCAAGAGAGGGATGATGAAGAAAAGATAAGGGCCAGTCAAACCTTTTCATTCATGCAGACTAAAACTGGGTAACAATGCCCTCAACCTTCTGCAAATTGTCCAATAAGGAGCCTGAGGTTTTAAACCAGCTGTTGTGCAGCCACCACACGGCCGATAGAGAAAGTATAGAGCCTCCTGTGGGTCACGTCTTGCAGGTAGTGGGCTGAGAAGGTTGTCTGACGCTTCCACACAACAGCTTGAAGGACCAGCATCACTGAAAAATTCTTTTTGAAGGCCAGGGAAGTAGCTACGCCCCTGACATCATGTGCTCTAGGGCGACATGACAGAGGAGGATCTGAATTCAGGGACAGATGACTCACCCTACAAATCCATGCCAAGATGGTGTTCTTGGTAACCCTCCTCTTAATCCTCCCTGTGCTAACGAATAAGGCTGGCACATGAGGATGAACTGCAGCTGTTCTTTTAAGATATAGCCTCAAACTCCTTACTGAGGATAGTAGGAGATGGTCTGGGTCATCTGTTACAAAACGGAGACTAGAAATCGGGAAGGAGTCGAATCGAGGATCCGCTACTCCAGGATTCTGAGTCTTAGCAATGAACTCAGGGACGAATCCGAACGTTACCTCCCCCCATCCCCTTGAATGGGCGATGTCATACGAGAGACCATGAAGTTCGCTAACAAGCTTGGCCGAAGCCAAAGCTAGTAGGAACACCGTCTTCCATGGAGGAGGTCTCACTTCCGACTGAGGGCAGGTAAGTTCATAACTTCGTATGAGTAGGGAAAGTTCCAGCGAAGAAGAAATGTCCATTCCTTTCAACCTGAAGGCTAGACTTAAGGCTGAGCGATAGCCTTTCACTGACGAGACTGAAAGGTGCATTTCTTCCCGCAAATACATGAGGAACTCCGCTATTGTTGGAATAGTGGCATCGAGTGGAGAGATACCCTTCCACGACACCAACCACAGAAGATTTTCCAATTTGCCTGGTAGACAGCTGCGGATGACTTTCGCAGATGTCCTGACATCCTGACCGCAACTTGTTGCGAAAATCCTCTCTCAGCGAGGAGATGCTGGATAGTCTCTAGGCGTGAAGTCATGGCGAAACTACGGCTTTGTGGAAGATGCTGGCATGAGGTTTATTGAGTAGATTGTGCCGTGGAGGAGCTCTCTCGGTAGCTCCGTTAGGAGTTGCAGAAGGTCCGGAAACCATTCCGCAAGATGCCATAACGGAGCTATGAGGGTCATCGAAAGATTGACCGATGTTCTGGTCTTGTTGAGCACCCTCCTCATCAGACAGAACGGGGGAAAGGCGTAAACTTCGACATTGTCCCACCGTTGTTGGAAGGCATCTTGCCAGAGAGCCTTGGGGTCTGGGACTGGGGAGCAGTACAGCGGAAGCTTGAAGTTCAGAGCTGTTGCGAACAGATCCCAGTCGGAGAACCCCACAAAGTCAGGACTTTGTTGGCTACTAGATGATCCAAAGACCACTCGGTACTCACTATCTGAAACGCTCTGCTTAGATTGTCGATGAGCACATCCCTCTTGCCTGGAATGAAACGAGCCAATAGCGGAATCGAGTGGAATTCGGCTAATCTCAGCATCTCTACTGCAAGATGGGATAGCTGCTTTGAAAAGGTACCTCCTTGTATGTTGATGTAAGCCACTACTGTGGTGTTGTCGCTCATAACCACCCCAGAGTGACCCGCCAGGTACTGTTGGAACTCTGACGGGCCAGAAAGACGGCCTTCATCTCTAGAAGATTTATATGGAGGCACTTTTCTGATTCTGACCACAGGCCTGAGGTCGTGTGGTGCAGTACGTGGTTCCCCCACCCTTTCTTGAGGCGTCCAAAAACAGCATCAAATCGTAGGTTCTCGTCTGTCACCCACCACTGGAGGTCTGTCCGTTCCGCAGGTCCCATAAGGATCATGATGTCCGGGGAATCGTAACCTTGATTCCACCGGGACTTGAGCCGCCACTGGAGGGATCTCATCCTGAGGCGACCGTTGGGAACTAGACGAGCCAAAGAAGAGAGGTGACCAAGGAGACGTAACCACGATTGGGCTGGAAGTTCTTCTCGTCTGAGAAAAGGGCTTGCGACCTTCCTCAGCCTTGCTATCCTGTCATCTGATGGGAAGGCTTTGTGGAGATTGGTGTCTATAACCATGCCTAGATATACCAGCCTTTGAGTGGAAAGCAGAGAGGACTTCTCGAGATTTACCATGATCCCCAGATCCTGGCAAAGTCCCAGTAGTTTGTCCCGGTGTTGAAGAAGGGATGACACCGAGTCTGCTAGGATCAGCCAGTCGTCCAGATAACGGAGGAGACGGATGCCGATCCTGTGTGCCCACGAAGATATTAGGGTAAAAACACTGGTGAAAACCTGCGATGCTGTGGAGAAATCGAAACACAGCACTTTGAACTGTATCTTAAGTACTTCCTTGAAGACGGATGGACTCGGATCTGGAAGTATGTGTCCTTCAGATCCAGTGTACGCATGAAGTCTTGCGGTCTCACTGGTAGTCTGACCGTGTCTGCGGTCTCACTGGTAGTCTGACCGTGTCTGCGGTCTCCATGCTGAACAGAGTTCGTTTGACAAACTTGTTCAGAGCCAAGAGGTCGATGACTGGTCTCCAGCCTCCAGACACCTTCTTTACAAGAAAGAGTCGACTAAAGAAGCCTGGGGATCCATCGAGGACCTCTTGGAGAGCGCCCTTCTTCAACAGGGTCTGGACTTCTGCCCGAAGGGCTTGCCCCTTTGCCGATCCTATGGCAAGGGAGCTCAATGACACTGGATTCGTCGTCAGGGGAGGTAGAGATGTTGTGAACGGGACGCAATATCCCCGACTGCATTACGGAAATCGTCCAGGAATCGACCCCGAGTTGCTGCCACCTGTCTGCGCAACTTTGTAGGCATCCCCCCACTGGTGGACATGCAGGGGGACTGCCAATCATCGCGTTTGTGGCCTCGTCTGCTCCCTCTAGGATTCTTACCTCCTCTGGAGGACTTTTTGCCTTTCCTGTCTTTGACAAGAAAGGGCTTAGACACCACTGTCTTCGCTGCTGCCGTTGGTTTTGTGGTCTTGATCGGACGGGACTGCTGGGGTGCTGGAGGCTTATAGGGCTTGGATGTCAAAGCCCTATGCAGGAAGGGAGTCTTGATGGGACTTCTCCACCTCTCAGCAGCCTGTTCCACATCCTTAGGCTCAAACAAATTTGTTCCTTCTAAGGAAGAATGCCTGAGCCTATTTACCTCGGCGCTAGGGACCTTCTGATGGAACCTCTCAGCCACCGCATCTCGACTTTCAGGATGCTGTTTGCCCACAAGTTCGAGACTTGGTGGGCCAGAAACTCGATCGTGCCAGAGAGGAGGAACGTCTCCATAGCTTTCCTGGTACATTCTTTGGAGAAGTCCTCAGAGCGTATCAGGATACCTAAGGTCCCTAACCAGATATCCAGCCACGAAGTGGCTTGCATAGCGCACTTCGCAACCTTCTCCTGGTTAAGGATCTCGGTTGCCGAGAACAAGACCTCCTGGTTGGAGAGTCTCTCAGAGGGACTCCCTAGTAAGCTCTTCCAACGAATGGTGGAGAGGAAGAGCTAAACAAGGCTCCTCCAAGACCTCGAAGTACCTCCTTTGCTGTACGCGAGGAGGCGGGAGAAGCTTGTTGCCGGCACTGGTTGGAGGACGACAACTCAGAGAATTGAACAGCGATCTTGTCCCTGGTACTCTTAACCCCCTGAGACCAAGGCAGAGCTGCACTGGCCTTAGAGGGTTTTTGAGTACCAAATATGCAGTCCAAGACCGTGTCTTTGCCCTCTCTAGGAGGGATCTCTGGGTCGGCAAACCCATTAAGAGCCCTCATAAGAGTCAGCAACCTGCCAAAATGCATGCTCTGACTCTTATAGTTCTCCTCCGGATGTTGGACTTGCAGCGAAGTCTCCTGTCCCCAAAGGCTCTTCTTGGGGAGATTCGCGGACATTCTCCGAGAGGCTAGCTGGCTCCGTCCTAAGTCTTGTCGGGCATTTTGGTATTATCTTCGAGTCCTTCGACTCCCTCCTGGAGGGATGTAGGACTCTAACATAGACGGTGGCAAGTTCTTCTCAGCCCCTACCCGGGAAGACTTTTCAACGCGAGGTGGGGTTTCCTCATTGGTGCGATGGGGAACGTCTCACTTCACGTGACTCCCCGACAGGGAAGGAGAAAAAGTCTGGGGGGTGAAGGAACCTGCCTCGAAGGCCTGCGAGGAGTCAACTTAGCTCTCGGAGAAGTCACCGCGTCCGGAAATCCTCTTTTTCTCTTCAGAGGGGTAGAGACAGCCAAGGATCTGTGCCCCAACTCAGAGAGAACAGGCTTGAAAGCCTGCATAACTGCTCTGATTAGCGGCCCGAACCTTGGGTGTTGATTGACAGCAGCGCTGTCAGACACTCCCTTTGGAGGGACAAGGATCGACGGATCCCTGGGAGGAGTTTCCATAGGGGGGTTCGCCTGAAAAGAAGAGATCCTGGACCTTTCTGGATGCTTCCCTTCCGCCGCAGAGCGCGCTGTTATGCGCTTGCGAGGGGAATGCGGCGATGTTGACCTTGCCGTGCGTTGTCCAGCAGCCTCGCACACGGGAGGGCATTGACGCTCGCGCAATGGAGAATACCAAGGGTCGCGCGCGGGAGACTGCTGATGCGCGTGCGTGCGTGGGCGATTGCGAGGGCAATTGCGAGGGCGAGCGGGCGATTGCGAGGGCGAGCGGGCGATTGCGAGGGCAAGCGGGCGATTGCGAGGGCGCGCGGGGCGATTGCGAGGGCACGCGGGCGATTGCGAGGGCGCGCGGGCGATTGCGAGGGCGCGCGGGCGATTGCGAGGGCGCGCGGGCGATTGCGAGGGCGCGCGGGCAATTGCGAGGGCGCGCGGGCAATTGCAAGGGCGCGCGGGCGATTGCGAGGGCGCGCAGGAGTGATGGCGTGTTGGAGCGCGCGCAGGAGTGATGCCGTGTAGGAGCGCTCGCGGGAGACTGTGGATACACAGGAGAGTGCGCAGGAGACTGATTGCGCGCGCGCGGCGAATGTTCGCGCTCACAGGATAAGGTCGTTGAACACGCAGGCGTGGGGGCAATAGTTCGCGCGTGCGCAGGAGAGATACCCCTGGCGCACAGGCGCGCAGCTAGAGCCTGTGCGTGTGGGCGCGCGTCAGTATGGTGGCGCGCAACTGTAGGAGAGAATGGATGCGCTCGGGCGCGAGAGGGTGACTGCGCGATGGTGAGTGCTGGCATGTAGGAGACAGCAGTTGGCACGTTGGCGAGCGCTGGCGCGTAGGAGAAGTTGGGTGCGCAGGAGAGATCGCTGTGTGTGGGCGCTGGCATGCGGGAGAGCACTGGCGTGCAGGAGAGCGCTGACGAGTTGGAGAGCGCTGACGCGTAGGAGGGCGCTGACGAGTAGGAGGGCGCTGACGCGCAGCAGGTTGCTGGCGCACAGGAGGTTGGTGGCGCGCTAACGCGCAGGTGAGAACAGGCGCGCTACCTCAGGCAAAGCCTGACGCGCATGTCCATCATGGCGCATAAGGGACATATCATATGCACGCGATGGCTCATACGCCCTTGATGCCCCTCTGAAGAGGGCGCGCGGGCGATTGCGAGGGCACGCGGGCGATTGCGAGGGCGCGCGGGCGATTGCAAGGGCGCGCGGGCGATTGCGAGGGCGCGCAGGAGTGATGGCGTGTTGGAGCGCGCACAGGAGTGATGGCGTGTAGGAGCGCGCGCGGGAGACTGTGGATACACAGGAGAGTGCGCAGGAGACTGATTGCGCGCGCGCGGGCGAATGTTCGCGCTCACAGGATCAGGTCGTTGAACACGCGGGCGTGGGGGCAACAGTTTGCGCGTGCGCAGGAGAGATACCCCTGGCGCACGGGCGCGCAGCTAGAGCCTGTGCGTGTGGGCGCGCGTCAGTATGGTGGCGCGCAACTGTAGGAGAGAATGGGTGCGCTCGCGCGCGAGAGGGTGACTGCGCGATGGTGAGTGCTGGCGTGTAGGAGACAGTATTTGGCGCGTTTGCCAGCGCTGGCGCGTAGGAGAAGTTGGGCGCGCAGGAGAGATCGCTGTGTGTGGGCGCTGGCATGCGGGAGAGCGCTGGCGCGCAGGAGAGCGCTGGCGCGCAGGAGAGCGCTGACGAGTTGGAGGGCGCTGATGCGTAGGAGGACCCTGACGAGTAGGAGGGCGCTGACGCGCAGCAGGTTGCTGGCGCACAGGAGGTTGATGGCGTGCAGGTGAGAACAGGCGCGCTACCTCAGGCAAAGCCTGACGCGCATGTCCATCATGGCGCATAAGGGACATATCATATGCACGCGATGGCGCATACGCCCTTGATGCCCCGTAACAGGGTTGGATGCCTGACGAGCATGTAAGTCAGGTTTCGTAGGCGCGTAGCGCGCATCAGCTCTCAGGAACGGCGACGGCAGGTCAGCAGGTCTGTCGGGTGGAAGGTCGACGTGTCCTTTGCAAGGATGACCTTCCACCGAAGGGGATCGCGAACGATCCGGTGAGAGGTCCAGGACCATAGCAGGAACAGTTGGTGAACGCTGACAAGGCTCCTCTGCGGCGGACTGCAACAGAGATGGTGAACCAAAGAGGCGCCTCCTCACCGCAAGTGAAGGAAGGCCTCTCTGGCGAAGAGGAAGGCAAGCCTTGCGACGGATGCGCCCTCTGGGGGCCGTTGGATCAGCAAGCTGACCTTCTGCAGTCCTCCGAAGAGGAGTCTCTGTAAGTGAACTCCCCCGAGGGAAAGAAACACCAGCAGGAGAGACTGTTGGACTTACTTTCTCCCTCCCTGGTTGAGCAGGAATGGGAGAAACTAAGCCTTCAGCTACTGCGGGATGTGAAGAGGCAGAGGTATTAGGAGATACCGCATTGGATACCTCTGACACCACAACGTAGACAATTGACAGAGGATCAACCTCTGCCAAAGTCGGCGATTGCTTGACAGCGGCACCCAATCGGATGTAGTCAAGTAATGCTTCCTTGGAGGGCGAACCCTCGAGCCCCAAGGAAGACCAAAGCTGAAAAAGATTGGTTAATGACACATCCTCCCCCGGGGGGAGAGGTGGAGCTACCTCGCTAGGGGAGGCAACCCCATCTCTCGAACCCGAGTTTGGAAAACAGAACCATGGTCTACGTTACCACTCAACGACCTCTCTAAAGAGACCGCTTGAGTGGGAGCTTCGGAGGAGGTTTGGGCAACGGAAAAAGTCCTTGGGTTTTTCTCCTTTTCAAAGAAACCTTCGAAGGAGAAAGATCCCGCTTGGACTTCTTCTTACGTCGCCGAGAAAACCTCTCCCACTGGGAGGTAGACCACTCGCTACACTCACCACACTTTCACACCGTTGACCTCTAAAGTAAGGGCAAAGGGTGTGAGGGTCTGTCTCGACCGCCGACATGAATGTTCCGCAGGGGCGGTCAGGTAATCCAGGACAGGTGCGCATAATCGCAGAGGCCAACTTCACACACAAACCTGTCAAAGAAAAAGCATTAATGGCAGCCAAGATAGAGGCGAGGATGAGAGAGGACACGTCCATCTACCATCTGAGCCGAGAGCAAAGTGAGCTCAAGCACAGGTGTGTGTGAGAGGGGGGGGGGTTTACAAGCTACCCTCCCCTACCCCCACTAACTAGCGGTGTGGGTAGTAAACCCTTGTTAAATTTTAATGGCTCGTCATTTCAGCTACGCCGAAAGTAAAACCCCTATTAAATAGCGTGGTTTGTATGTCAGTTAGTGAACAAACTTGTTTCAAATGCATATTCCGAATGCTTTAGTCTTGCAATACAAAATTATGAAGACTCGGACCCAATTTAGAAAATAAAGTGTCGGGGCTATCCTTAAATATCACAGGAATTAAAACAGTAACATTTACAAATGTAAAACTTTCCGGGTACGCATCTCTCTCTCTCTCTCTCTCTCTCTCTCTCTCTCTCTCTCTCTCTCTCTCTCTCTCAAAGCAATACAATGTTATGCAAGACGAAACTAAATCATTTGGGAAATCAACCGTCTGAATGTTATCAATTCAGGTATGGACTAAGAGAACCATTTTGAAACTATAAGAGAGATTACTCGATTGCCATACGTGAATGAGATCATAGTGAGGGGTAGATGGAGATGGTTTGGAGATGCTCTTCTCACTTCTCAGCAGAGATTAGTTCACCAACCGTTTAACTGGGCTCCACAAGGCACGAACAGATTAAAAAGACACTGGCCTACATGACTGAGAGCCATGTAGTGTGAAGTAGGAGATGATGAATGAAGTACTGAATTAAAATCTTAAGATAAAAGACGACTGGCGAAATCTGACTGAGGCCCTTTGTGTTAATAGGCGTAGGAGGAGATGATGATGAGTTCAGCCTCATTCTGGTGTTTAAAGTCAAGAATGGGTCCTTACTTGTTATGATTTATTCCTTACGAATTATTATATATGAAAATGAAATGTAAAAAAAAAAAAAAAAAAAAAAAACGTTATTGTTAGTTAGGGAGAAAAGTATGTTGGCAAATTCATTGATACTTATGACCCAAAACCAAGTTTATGGTTATCCACAAGTTACGCCACGTCTCTTCAAATGTAACATTAAGTACACATTTAAATATACATGCTGTAATTTGCGTATATTACACATATACACGCCCAACCAAATATATATACATACATACATACATATATATATATATATATATATACACTGTATATATATATATACTGTATATATATATATATATATATATATATATATATATATATACTGTATATATATACATATATATATATATATATACAGTATATAAATATGTATATATATAAATATACATACATATATATGTATATACATACACACACACACATATATATATATATATATGTATGTATATATATTACACACATACATACATATGCGGGTGTATTGTAGCACAATCATACTTGCAATTCACTTTTAAAAAAATACAAAAAACTAACAACTTTAAACGACCAGTATCTTTAGCAAAATACATATCGCACTAAAAGAAAAAAAAAAGCCTGTTGAGTTGGCAGGCGATGTATAAAAACGAAACTGAGGAAGCACTCACTGCCCCCTCTATCAATTCCAGAACAATGGCCTTCATTTCAAGTGAGGGTTTTGTATTTTTTGTTTACCCTGGGACTACCAACGTCTGGCCGAAAAAGGGGTTCGAAGACTATTATCGTCAAAACCAGCTATTTATTTTTCATAAACTTGTATATGGGAGTATGTTCCTAAAGGCTTGGTGCAGAATGCTTAAAGGTTCATAGGTAACTCATGAATGGCAGAGGCAAGGGACAGTGACATTGCCCTTAGCAAGCAGGACAATGCCATAGAGACTGACCTTATATACATATAATCAGTGCCCAAGCCCACTCTCCATCCAAGCTGAGACCAGGAAGGGCCAGACAATGGCTGCTGATAACTCAGCAGATAGACCTATAGGCTTCCCCAAACGCCCCATCCTTAGCTCACAAGGATGGTGAGGTTGCAGCAACCAAAAGAACTAATGAGTTTGAGCGGAACTTGAACCCCAGTCCGGCAATCACCAGGCAAGGACGTTACCAACAGGCCACCACAATTGCTTATATAAAAATACTCATATGTGCATATATGTAGCCAATCAATTAATATATTACTGTGTATATACAACACAATAACAGTCTTTTCTAGTCCACTGTAGGACAACAATCTCAAACATGTCCTTATTCATGTCTGGAGTTTAAAGGTTTCGAAGGCCGCTCATGAATGGCTGAGGCAAGGGACAGTGACATTTCCCTTACCAAGCAGAACAATACCCTAGAGACTGACCATACATAGATATGATCAATGCCCAAGCTAGGACCAGGGAGGGCCAAACAATGGCTGCTGATGACTCGGCAGATAGACCTACGGGCTTTCCCAAACGCCCCATCCTTAACTCACAAGGATGATGAGGTTTCAGCAACCAAAGAAACTAACGAGTTTGAGCGGGACTCGAACCCCAGTCTGGTAATCACCAGGCAAGGACGTTACCAACACGCCACTACAATTGTTTACAAAAAATAATGAAATGTGCATACATACTGTACAAGAAATCAATTAATATATTACTGTGTACATACAACCCTTTCTATTCCACTGCAGGACAAAGATCTCAGACATGTCCTTATTCATGTCTGGAGTTTGGCAAGTTTTTAAAACCACGCTAGCCACTGCGGATTGATGATGGTGGGCCTTTTCTGTCTGATCGATCACAGCAAACCAACCTATTATGAACGGTCCTGACTAATGTAGCTTTGCTGATCATGGTGATAGGGAATCACTTTCAGCACGTTAAGGTATCCCATGTATATATATATATATATATATATATATATATATATATATATATATTATACATACATATATGTATATATTTATACATATACGCTATATATATATATATATATATATATATATATATATATATATATATATATATATATATATATATATATTATACAGTCTGACTTTCTTACCAGTAAATTCTTCACCCACGGTTTCACTAAACACAACAAATAGAAAACAATGTCCCGAAGCAGTGATTATTAACCAATCTCCCAGCACTAGAGAAATCTTTTTTGTTTATTTTACGCAAGTCAAATAAATTTAATGTACCTATTGTTATCAGTTCATATCTATAAAAAGGCTTCATCTAAACAAAGTTGTAAAAGTTCACCATAGGAAATAGAAGAATTGCCAAATAAGCTGATATTTTTGATAAAGTCTGATATTTTAGATATAATGTAACTTCATTTTTCTATCTAAAATCATATCATTTGAAGAAAGGAAACCGTTTAAAATAACACAC
This sequence comes from Palaemon carinicauda, assembly GCF_036898095.1. Classification (NCBI taxonomy): domain Eukaryota; kingdom Metazoa; phylum Arthropoda; class Malacostraca; order Decapoda; family Palaemonidae; genus Palaemon; species Palaemon carinicauda. Next base: position 103,769,267 of record NC_090725.1, on the reverse strand, counting down.
TAACATAAAAGAATTATAATCCATAACTTTTCCCCATTTTTAGAGAGAGAGAGAGAGAGAGAGAGAGAGAGAGAGAGAGAGAGAGAGAGAGAGAGAGAGAGAGAGAGAGAGAGAGAGAGAGAGAGAATATCTATTAAACCGGTGTTTAGTTTATACATTTTGAGAGAGAGAGAGAGAGAGAGAGAGAGGAGAGAGAGAGAGAGAGAGAGAGAGAGAGAGAGAGAGAGAGAGAATAATCTTATGTATTAAACCGTTGTTTAGTTTGTACATTTAGAGAGAGAGAGAGAGAGAGAGAGAGAGAGAGAGAGAGAGAGAGAGAGAGAGAGATAGAGAGAATAATCTTATGTATTAAATCGTTGTTTAGTTTGTACATTTAGAGAGAGAGAGAGAGAGAGAGAGAGAGAGAGAGAGAGAGAGAGAGAGAGAGAGAGAGAGACAGAAAGAGAAAGAGAGAGAGAGAGAGAGAGAGAGAGAGAGAGAGAGACAGAGAGAGAGTAATCTTATATATCAAACAGTTTAGTTTTAAATTTAGAGAGAGAGATAGAGAGAGAGAGAGAGAGAGAGAGATAGAGAGAGAGAGAGAGAGAGAGAGAGAGAGAGAGAGAGTAATCTTATATATCAAACAGTTTAGTTTTTAAATTTAGAGAGAGAGAGAGAGAGAGAGAGAGAGAGAGAGAGAGAGAGAGAGAGAGAGAGAGAGAGAGAGAGAGAGAGAGAGAGTAATCTTATATATCAAACAGTTTAGTTTTTAAATTTAGAGAGAGAGAGAGAGAGAGAGAGAGAGAGAGAGAGAGAGAGAGAGAGAGAGAGAGAGAGATAGTAATCTTTTGTATCAAACCGTAAATTCGGCAATTTGTGGGCGATTATAGTTTTCAAGTGTACCTCTCGGGTACCCACTCTCACCAGGGTATGACGAATCCCTCTCTCACTTGCTAATCTCCGTGACGATATATATATATATATATATATATATATATATATATATATATATATATATATCCAGACACTTGTTAATTAATATATAGGGGAGGAGTATTATGCTGGACAGTAGCAATCATTTCAAGAGCAATATACAGTGTACAGTAGTTGCACTTTTTATACTGAAAACACACACACATACATGTATATCATCATCATCTCCTCCTACGACTATTGAAGCAAAGGGTCCAGCACTATTATATATATATATATATATATATATATATATATATATATATATATAAATATATATATACATATATAATATATATAGATATATATATATACATATATATAATATATATAGATATATATATATATATATATATATATATATATATACATATATATAATATATATAGATATATATATATACATATATATAATATATATAGATATATATATATACATATATATAATATATCACATGTGGCGACGATCTCTACCTAGTCAGTATGTTTTATGTAAGGAACAATACTCTAGGACTGTAAGGCACTGCGGGGACGGTTGGGGGGGCCATACCTGGAAAGTGTTTCTCGGTAAGTATGTTAGGAAAAATACAAATTACTTAAAATTTGTGATTTGTTCCGACACAGACACTTACCTCGAAACACTTTGCATAGGAGACTTACACCTTAGGAGGAGGGAGTGCCCGTAGCCCAAGACCCCAATGGACAGTAGGATAAACTACACAAAAAACTCATTAAGTGTGGTAACACTTACCCTTCTGCGATTTTCTTCCTTGTTCTTGTTCCATAATGGCGATTCTTGAGGCTTGTCTAATGAGCGATAGCTCTGAGGACAACTGATAGTACGAGAAAAAGGGGGAAAAGGTGACAACGAAAAATAAGCCTCCCCGTGTCTAGAACATTTGTGGTTCCCTATCGAGGCCGGGACTTAATTCGTCAATCCGAATGGAAGGCTGAGATGACCGGCCCGACCGAAAGCCCATCCTGGGAGTTCCTCGTACCGTCCTTGAGATAATGATCAGTGAAATGTCGACCGGTTAGACCAAGTCCCTGCTCGAAGATCCTGAGCCACCGACATGTTCTTTACAGATGAAAGGACGGTGCCTAGAACCCTAACATCATGAGCCCTTGGTTCTCTTGGCACTGAAAACCCCTCATTTTAGGGAGCTTGTCTAATTCCTTGTCTGACCCAAAAGGAAACTGTATTCTAGATGTTCTTTTTCGTTTGACCCCAGGAAACGACGAGGTTCTTGATAGACGGACGGGGCTTCGCCGTTCCTTTAAGAAACTTCCTAATCACCCTGACGAGGCACAATTTCAAACCTTCCTGGTTTACCTCATTTGGGATTGCTGGGATCGTAAAGCTCTCACACCTCGGAACCCAAACTGACGGATCCTGTGTCTTGGCGACGAAGGAGGAGACTAACTTAAGGGGTCTCTTCTTCCAACCTCTAGAAAACTCCTCCTCATACGAAAATCCTTGTAGCTTGCTCACCCACTTAGCTGAGGCTAACGCTAACAAAAAGAGCACTTTGAATGAGAGATTCCTGCCTACAATGTCTCTTAAGGGTTCGAAAGGTGGTTTTAGGAGCATATCCAGAACCCTTGCCAGGTCCCAATTCGGGATTCTCGGGGCAGAAGGGGCCTGATTGCTCGAAAGTCCTGATGAGCATGGACACCTGTCTTGAAGAACCGAGAACTATACCTCTCAGGAGAAAAACTTTACCAAGGGCAGTTCGCACTCCCTTAATCGCTAGGATTGTCACGGCCAACTTATCCCTGAGATGGACCAGGAAATCCTCTATAATGGGCATGGATACTTTTAATGGTTCTATCTTCTTGTCCTTGTCCACTTGACGTACATCGTCCACTTGGACTGGTAGATGGCCGTAGAGGATTTCCTCAGGTAAAGGGGCATCCTCCTACCTGTCTTGCTTGAGTACCTTTGTCTTTTCAGGAGGAACTGGATAACCTCCAGGCGAGAAGACGAAGGGCTTGTGGGTTTCGTGAAACCCTTGAAAATGTGGTCGTCTCCATAGATCTGGTATGTTGGGAAGAGTCCAGGGAGGGAGAGCGGCGAGAGTCATTAGGTCTGCGAACCACTCTCTCTCCGACCAACAAAGGGGCTACCAAAGTCATTGTAAGGTTGGTTGCTGCCCCCATGTTGAGGACTCGACTTATTAGTGAGAAGGGGGAGAAAGGCGTACACGTCTAGATCGTCCCATCTGAGTTGAGACACGTCCTCCAATGCCGCCTTCGGGTCTGGGACAGGTGAACAGAATACGGAGAGTTGTTCGTCCTCCTTGTTGCAAACCGATCCATTACTGGGTACCCCCACATCTGAATGATGTCGCTTGCCACTCGCGGATGCAGGGAGCACTCCGATGCAACTATTTGTCCTGTTCTGCTGAGGCCGCCTGCTAGGACGTTCTTCTTCCCCAGAATGAAGTTTGCTGTAGGGTTGATTTCCTCTTTTCCTTCCCAATCCAGGATCTGAAGGGCCAGTCTGCACAACTATTTTGATCTCAGCCCTCCCCCTGAAAGGGCAGACTCGAACTGGGAAAAGAAGGTGACTGCTGATGTCGCCCTTCCGTCTGAGAAACCCTGGCAAAGGATGTCCAGGGTTTCCCCTGTCTTGTAAGTCCCGTTTGGTCCACTTTCCCTCGAGTGGTAATTACTTTGTGGCCTCAGGAAGGGAAAGTGAGGACTCCTTCTGGGCGGTGTAGGCTAGAACTTGTTCAAGCCGGAGGTCCCCGTCTCCAACTCCTGTAGGACGGGTTCCACCAGGCTATGTAGCCTTTAATCAAGTCGAATACCCTCCTATACGCGGAGTCCTCCATCGCCGACGTCGTCTCACCAACCACTTCTTCCGTCCTGCGCTGGGGAGAGTCATGGTCCCGGGCCCTTCGTATCTTCTTAACGTATGCAACCAAGGTTGCATTGTCCGACATCAGGGCCACTGAATTCCCTTCCAAGTCTTCCGTGAAATAATTGCAGGTTCCCTGGACTGCTCTCATCTCTAGGACATTGCTTTGCAGGGACTTCTCCCTTTCTGTCCAAGTCCCATTCGCTGTCTTTTCCCCGGAGGTGCGTTCCCCCTCCTTCTTTCTACCCGTCCGTAAACTGGCGGATTCTGGAGGTTGGGAGGACAGGGGCATTCCTTTTAGAGTGCGTGACCGATCCTGCCACCATTCTACGGCTTGTCTGGTTCCTTGCCGGACTGGCACCACTTGTCTGGGGAACTTCTCTGGTTCCAACTCTCCTTTAAGTTCCATTGAACCCTCCTTGGGATCTGTCTCCCATGCGGAACTAGCCTCTCTAAGGACACCAGATGTCCTACCAACCTCTGCCCCTCCTTCATTCTTCTGGGATGTCCTCGAAGGAAGGGAAGGAGAACTTTGTCCAGGTTGTTCAGACTGCCTATGGGTGGAAAAGGTCTTGACCTGTGACAAATCCAGGGTTATTCCCAATGTAAGTCATTCTGTTGGTTTGGGTCAACTGAGATTTAGCCGGTCTTCCGGGGCACCTTGTCCTACCCCTACTAGGACTCCTTCTCACTAGTCCCAAGTGGACGGCCTACAAAGGCCTAATACTTGCCTTGTGCTCTTGGGCCCTGTAGCAGTTTGGCTGAACTGTGACCTTTGGAGATGTCCTTATTCGGGTGAACACCTTATCAATGGCTATGCCCAACTTTACGTCCCTCTCCTCGGAAGGAGCCAAAGATGAATTCTTCTAGACAGGTTCCTCCATAACCCTGTTAAGGCCAGTTCGCCAGTCAATTACTTCTTCAGGTATTGGCTGCTCAATTTGTGTCCCCTTATCAAGGAGATCACCCTCCAAGATTCGTGATGAGGTGTAGATTCAACACGGGCACCTCCGCTCCGACGGGACCTGCGGCTAAGACCTTCCGGAGAGATGGGCACCTTTGTCACTTAACGAGCCTTTGATAAAGGCACAGGCTCCTCCGTGGAGGGGTGCCACGGAGGGATCAGAGCACGTGTAGAGTCAGCACGGGCCCTCCCCGCTCTGAAAGAGTCTCGCGGTTAAGCCCTTCCAGGTGAGAAGGGTGCCTCCGTCATTTTGAGCCTTCGAGGTGGTGACGGGCCCCTCCGTGAAGGTGTCAGAAGACTCCTTCCTCGGCCTGACTCATCGAGGCGGCCCCGGGAGAGCCTCCAACAGAGCTCGTGATTGTAGACAGGACTTTGAGCTGACACTGGACGGGCATTGCCATGGCATCCAGAACCTCCGTCCTCTAGGCGGAGTCCTCCGTTATGACGGGCATGGTCATGGTGGAGAGGGCCTCCGTCCTGTAGGCGAGGCCCCCGTTATGACGGGCATCTCCATGGTGATGAGGGCCTCCGTCCTAAAGGGGGAGTCCTCCACTAGGATGGGTCTTGCCGTGGCGACAAGGACCTCCACCCTGTAAGCGGATTACCCCGTTGGCATGCCCTCATTGCCGTAGACCAGGTACTCCGTCCGGGGTTGAAGAGCTATGGCGACGGGCACCTCCGCCCTAGGTTGTGGACTGAGGATGGGCACTGCCGCAGAGGCGAGAGTCGGGTATAGTCGTCTATTTAGCGGTCTTACACCTATTCGACGGGGACCTTGACGGGACCCTCGGCTCATTCTACCCCCTTAGGCCGACGTTTCCTACCTCCTCGAGGTCCTGGACGACGGGACGGGATCTTCCGTGAAATAGTTCGACGGAGGCCCCCCGTCCCCAACTATCATCTTGATGGGGAGACTTGTCGAGGCTGCCCATCCTAGGAGACGGCTCCCTCCACTGAGCGGATGGAGTGGCTCTAGGACGGGACTAGGTCTACAAGACGAGGTCCTCCGCTCCTCGGCTGTCTCCCTGTCGAGGCTCTTGGAGGCCCTTCTAGGAGGACTGTCTCCTGCTCTCTTAGGTATCAAGCCTGAGGTCCTAGTTAGGTCCCTCAGCTTGTTGTCTGGGAACGAGACCCATTATCCTCGAGGCCCTGGACGACAGGACGGGTTCCTCCGTGAAATAGATCGACGGGGGTGCCCGGCCCCGTCTACCATCTCGATGGGGAGACACGTCTAGGCTGCCCATCCTAGAAGTCGGTTCCCTCCACTGAGCGGATGGAGTGGTTCTAGGAAGGGACTTAGGCCTACAAGACGAGGTCCTCCGCCCACCGGCTGACTCTCTGGCGGGGTTCTTGGCTTGTATGGAGGGGAACGGGGACTTCCCGTCCCGAGATCCTGTGGGAGACCGCAAGGGGAGTTCCTCCACACAGACTGATCCCCATTCTCCTGGAGGACCTGGACGACGGGACGGGCTCCTCCATGAAACAGATCGACGGGGGTGCCCGTCCCTGTCTATCATCTCGATGGGGAGACCCGTCTAGGCTGCCCATCCTAGGCGACGGCTCCCTCCACTGAGCGGATGGAGCGGCTCTAGGAAGGGACTTAGGCCTACAAGACGAGGTCCTCCGCCCACCGGCTAACTCTCTGGCGGGGTTCTTGGCTTGTATGGAGGGGAACGGGGACTTCCTGTCCCGAGATCTTATGGGAGACCGCAAGGGGAGTTCCTCCACACAGACTGATCCCCATTCTCCTCGAGAACCGGGACGGCTCCTCCGTGAAACAGATCGACGGGGGTGCCCGTCCCTGTCTATCATCCCGATGGGGAGACCCGTCTAGGCTGCCCATCCTAGAAGACGGCTCCTTCCACTGAGCGGATGGGTTGGCTCTAGGAAGGGACTTAGGCCTACAAGACGAGGTCCTCCGCCCATCAGCTGACTCTCTGGCGGGGCTCTTGGCTTGTATGGAGGGGAACGGGGACTTCCCATCCCGAGATCCTGTGGGAGACCGCAAGGGGAGTTCCTCCACACAGACTGATCTCTCTTCCTCCTGTGTCGTCTCCGACGTTCCTCGCTTGAAGGGCCCGAAGGATCGAGCCCCGATGCGGATCCAGGGTGAAGGACTAGCATAGGACCTCCTCCATGTCCAGTGGGGACCTCAACGGCGTCCTTGGTACATCCCACGCCAGCGGATCCCTCCGCAGCTGAAGCGCCTGAGGCCTCTACCCATGAATCTGGTGATAAGAAAAAAGGAACATTATTAGGCCACATGGGGTCCTCCGCCGAGACGCCGTCCCTACGAGAGAGACGTGTCCCTCGGACCCCCACACACTCACCTGTAGGCGCCTGATCTGCCCTGAACAAAGAAGGTTCCCCCCACAACATCTCTCCCTTGGGAAGGAGGCACCAACTTCTTACACTTCAAGGACTTACCTCGTCCCCTACTCTGGGTAGGGGAGAAGAATGCACTCAACCTGCCCCCTCTCCTGCCGATGTCGCAGGGGAAGACATGCTAGTTTCCCTAGGAGACCTCTTCGAATCCGTCTTCATCGTGCCGCATTTCCCCCATCGGACCTCGCGCCAACCGGCACATCCGGGACACGTGTCTGACGGCGAACTGGCTTTGACAAGAAAGCCCAACACGAATACCCGGCTCTAGGCCCAGGACAACGGCGATCGTACTCTAAAGCACACACAGAGATCGCTAGACCCAAGCATAAAGCAAGGCAAAGCACTAAAACGCCAATAAAAGCACAAAGGAACGATCCTAAAAGAACACAGATAAGGCACTAATCACTCGTGAAGGAATCGAGACCATGTAGTAACTACATAGTAACGCGCACAAAGGGGGTCGCACAGAGAATGAGGAGCGGTGTGTGTGAACACAACGCGACCAGAAAACATACTGACTAGGTAGAGATCGTCGCCACATGGCTGACCTCGGGCATTGCCCCAGGTCACGTTCTCTTCCGCTAACGGGTCACGTTGGATATAGTAGGGTAAACTACGCAAAACTCTGGTCGTTAGAGAGGAGCCACCAGTGACTCCTATGCAAAGTGTTTCGAGGTAAGTGTCTGTGTCGGAAAAAATATAGATATATATATATATATATATATATATATATATATATACATATATAATATATATAGAAATATATATATATATATATATATATATATATATATATATATATATAATATAAGTATATATATATATAATAATATAATATATATATGTGTGTATATATATATATATATATATATATATATATATATATATATATATATATATATATATACAGTATATATATATATATATATATATATATATATATATATATATCCCTTTCTGAGTGGGGATACTGGGGATAGGTTAAAGTATTGAAAGGGTTTGTGTATTGCCATGATCAACAAAACTTTTCTCATCAGAGCCACCCATACTAGTTTGGTTTGATGTGATTGACCAAACGAAAATCTTCCACCATCGTTAATCCACAGTTAGCCAGCGTGGTGATGAAAACTGACCAAGCCCCAGACATGAATAAGGATTTGTCTGAAGCCTTTGTTCTGCAGTAGACTAGAAAAAAATTTATTTGTTTTTTTGTGTATATATGCATATACATACGCATACATATTCAGTACATATATATATATATATATATATATATATATATATATATATATACATATATATATATATATACACGTGTGTATATATACATCCACATATATATACATATATACATATATATGTGTATATATATATGCGTGTGTATAAAGAAGAATATACACACATGCATATATGTAATATATATATATATATATATATATATATATATGTACAGATATACTGTATACACACGTGTGTACATATACATCTATATATATATATATATATATATTCTAATCTTATATACACACATTTATACACACAAATACACATACACACACACACACACATATATATATATATATATATATAATATATACACATATATATATATATATATATATATATATATATATATATATATATATTACATACATATATAAAACACATATTCATATATGTGTGTATATAATGTAGATTCGTATATAAGATAAGAATACATATAAAATCTTATATTTTTTCCCCAAAAAAACTCAAAATATATACAAAAAAAACATGTCAGATGGATTTCCCCTTTACCACAGTGTCTGGTTATAACAAGCAATCACGAGCACAGATTGAAAAAGTAATTAGTTTCTGATTGGGCGGCGTCATTACGCTAAGTAATGGGAGAAAAGGTTTAATATATCACCTGAGCATCTGGTAATATAGAAGAAACTGGGACATTTCTTATATTAATAATGTATTAATATAAACTATCTAAGGCTTTATATGACTGAATATACATAGTTGATTACTTATGTACGGTTGGATACAGAGATTCCTGGTACACCTTGCTCTGAGAACATTCACTAAGCTGAACCCTTCCTGCATAGTGTAAGTTCCTGTGTTAAGCTCCGCCCAACGCCTATATTGTGGTGTCCAATGTGGTAACGTCCCTAGTGAAAGCCAGACTGATGTTCAAGTCAAGCTCAAACTCGTTAGTTCCTTTGGTCGCTTCAATCTTACCATCCTTGTAAGCTAAGGATAGGGGGTTTCGGGGAGACTAAATATCTATCTACTGAGTCATCAGCAGCCATTGCCTGGCCCTCCTTGGTCCTAGCTTAGGTGGAAAGGGAGCTTGGGTGCTGATCGTGTGTATATGGTCAGTTTCAATTGCATTGTCCTGCTCGATAGGGCAATGTCACTGTCCCTTGCCCATGCCATTCATGAGCGGTCTTTAAACCTTTAAACTGTTCGGTTACTCGCCATGCAGTAGGGGTGTGATAAGAGTGCATCTCTCTGGAGCGAGGTGTGCCCGGGACTTCTGTGTCCAACTGTATGTTAATGTTAATAAGCATTAGCAGCTTTTCATCCCGTGAATTGTGGTGTCTTTAATACAAATAAACCAAATAAATCTATACCTTTGGAGTAATAGATATAACTAGAATAGCACTCCAAGAATGCAGACTTCCACCACGGCATCTTATTTCTCGAGACCATGTTGCCTTTCCCAAACTCAATTTAGACCGTAAGCGTATTTTTCGGTCTACCTTTTGCTCAACCTTGACCTTGACCTTTGACATAGGACTTTCAAAATAGAATTAATTCCACGTCTCAACATGACAACTATTCCCTGAAAGTTTCACTACTCTGAGTAAAATTGTGGCCAGTAAGTTTTCACAAACAAACAAACAAACAAACAGGGGCGAAACCATAACCTCCTCCCAACTTCGTTGGCGGGGGTAATAAAAGGAAATTCAGGACCACAAAAGTGCGTACATTTACATACAGCACTCCTACAGTAGTTGAATTTCATGAATACATGAAGTTACGTCGGCGATTCGCACACAGCAAAACCTTCTAATTCTTTGTCATTACTATTAATAATGGTTTTTCTCCTGTACCTTCATTTACCAATGTACATTGCCGTTCGTTAACTTTTACAACCTTTGCTCAACGTATTCTTTTCATTATGGTTTTTTAGGCCGCTCATGAATGGCACAGACAAAGGGCAGTGACATTGCCCTGGTTAGCATGTTAAAAAGATGTTTGCATCAGCAAGAGATTTGACTGCGTCAGAGAGGTTTGAATAGGTCAAAAAGAGGTTTGACTGGGTCAGAGGTTTGACAGGGTCAAAAAAAGGATATAGAGGTTTGACCAACTAAAAATGTTTGACTGGGTAAAAAGTAGTTTGTCTGGGTCATAAAGAGGTTTTACAGGGTCAGAGAGGTTTGACTGGGAGAAAAAGAGGTTTGACTGCATTAAAGAGGTTTGACTTTGTCAAAAAAAATTTGACTGGGTCAAGAAGATTGATTGATTGATTGATTTAAAGAATTTGACAGGGTCAAAAAGAATTTGATTGGGTCAAACAAGGTTTGACTGGGTCAAACAAGGTTTGACTGGGTCAAAGAGGTTTGACAGAGTCAAAAGGAGGTTTGACAGAGTCAAAAGGAGGTTTGACAGGGTCAAAAAGAGGATATAGACGTTTAACCGAGACCAAAAAAAAAGTTTGACTGGGTAAAAAGAGGTCTGACTGGGTCACAAAGAGGTTAGATTGGGTCAGAGAGGTTTGACAGGAGAAAGAGGTTTGACTGCATTAGAGGTTTGACTGGGTCAAAAAAGGTTTAACCGAGTCAACCAGGTTTGACAGGGTCAAAAAGAGGATATAGAAGTTTGACAGGGTCAAAAAGAGGATATAGAAGTTTGACCGAGCCCCCCAAAAATTTGACTGGGTAAAATGAGGTTTGACTGGGTCATAACGAGGTCTGACAGGGTCAGAGAGGGTTGACTTGGAGAAAAAGAGGTTTGACTACATTAAAGAGGTTTGGCTGGGTCAAAGAGGTTTGGCTGGGTCAAAGAGGTTTGACAGGGTCAAAAAGAGGTTTGACTGGGTTAAAAGAGGTTTGACTGGGTCAGAGAGGGTTGACTGGGTCAGAGAGGGTTGGCTGGGTCCAAGAGGTTTGACTGGGTCTAAAGGAGATTTGACTGGGTCAAAAAGGTTTGACTGGGTCAAAGAGGTCTGACTGGGTCAGAGGTTTGACTGGGTCAAAAAGAGGTTTGACTGGGTCAAAAAGAGGTTTGACTGGGTCAGAGGTTTGACTGGGTCAAAGAGGTTTGACTGGGTCAGAGAGGGTTGACTGGGTCCAAGAGGCTTGACTGGGTCAAAAAGAGGTTTAACCGAGTCAAAAAGAGGTTTGACAGAGTCATAGGTTTGACAGGGTCAAAATGAGGTTAAACATGTTTGACTGGGTCAAAATAGGCTTGATTGTGTCTAAAAAGAGGTTTGACTGGGTTATAGAGGTTTGACTGAGTCAAAAAGAAGTTAAAGAGGTTTGACTGGTTCACAGAGAGATTTGACTGAGTCAAAAAGAGGTTTGACTGAGTCAAAAAGAGGTTTGACTGAGTCAAAAAGAGGTTTGACAGGATCAAATTGGGTTAAAGAAGTTTGACCGAGTCAAAATAGTTTTGACTGAGTCAAAAAAGGTTTGACTGGGTCAATAGGAGGTTTGACTGGGTCAAAGAGGTTTGACAGGGTCAAAAAGAGGTTTGACTGGGTCAAAAAGAGGGTTGACAGGGTCAAAAAGAGGTTTGACTGGGTCAAAAAGAGGGTTGACTGGGTCAGAGAGGGTTGACTGGGTCAGAGAGGGTTGACTGGGTCCAAGAGTTTTGACTGGGTCTAAAGGAGATTTGACTGGGTCAAAGAGATTTGACTGGGTCAAAGAGGGTTGACTGGGTCAGAGGTTTGACTGGGTCAAAAAGAGGTTTGACTGGGTCAGAGAGGGTTGACTGGGTCCAAGAGTTTTGACTGGGTCTAAAGGAGATTTGACTGGGTCAAAGAGGGTTGACTGGGTCAGAGGTTTGACTGGGTCAGAGGTTTGACTGGGTCAAAAAGAGGTTTAACTGGGTCTAAAGGAAATTAGACTGGGTCAGAGGTTTGACTGGGTCAGAGAGGGTTGACTGGGTCCAAGAGGTTTGACTGGGTCAAAAAAAAGATTTGAATGAGTCTAAAAAAGATTTGACTGGGTCAAAAAGAGGTTTGACTGGATCAGAGAGGGTTGACTGGGTTAAATAGAGGTTTGACTGGGTCAAAAAGAGGTTTGACTGAGTCATAGGTTTGACAGGGTCAAATCGAGGTTAAAGATGTTTGACTGGGTCAAAATAGGTTTGATTGGGTCCAAAGAGAGGTTTGACTGGGTCATAGAGGTTTGACTGAGTCAAAAAGAAGTTAATGAGGTTTGACTGGTTCACAGAGAGGTTTGACTGAGTCAAAAAGAGGTTTGACTTACCCAAAAAGATGTTTGACAGGATCAAATTGGGTTAAAGAAGTTTGACAGAGTCAAAATAGGTTCGACTGAGTCAAAATAGGTTCGACTGAGTCAAAAGAGGTTTGACTGGGTCAATAGGAGGTTTGACTGGGTGAAACAGAGGTTTGACTGGGTGAGACAGAGGTTTGACTGGGTGAAACAGAGGTTTGACTGGGTCAAAAGAGATTTGACAGGGTTAATAGAGGTTTGACTGGATCAACATGAGGTTAAAGAAGTTTAAATGGGTCAAAATAGGTTTGACTGGGTCAAAAAGAGATTTGATTACATCAGAGAAGTTTGACTGGGTCAAAAAAGTTATTTGACTGGGTTAAAAAAACGTTAGACTGAACCAGAAAGAGGTTAGACTGGGTCAGAGAGGTTTGACTGGTTCAGAAAGAGATTTGACTAGGTCAAATACATTTCACCAAATCAAAGAGGTTTCACTAGGTCAAAGAAAGCTTTGACAGGATCAAATCGATTTGGCTGGGTCAGAAAGAGGTTTGACATGGTCAAAAAGAGGTTTGACTCAATTAAATAAATTTTGGCTCGGTCAAAAGGAATTTGGCATGGTCAAAAAGTGACTTGAATGGTTCAAAGGTAGGTTTGAATTGATCAAGAGGAGATTTGACTCGGTCAAAAGGAGGTTTGATTGGGTCAAAATAAAGTCTGGCTGGCTCAAAAAGAAGTTTGAATTGGTCAAAAAGAGGTTTGGCCAATTAAAAAGAGGCATAACATGGTCAAAAAGTTATTTAACAGGGTCAAATACTTTTGAATGGGTTAAAAAGAAGTTTAACTGGATCAAAAGAGTTTGCCGCAGTCCAAGAGGTTTGATGGTGAATAATAGGTTTGATGGGGCCAAAAAGAGCATTGAAGAGGAGAAAGAGGCTTGACCAGATCAAAAAGATGTTTGACTTGGTCAAAATGAAGTTTGACCATGTCAAAAAGTTTTGACTTGGTCGTAGGTGTTTGACTGCGTCAAAAAGAGGTTTGACTTGACCGAAAAAAAGTTTGACTTGGTCAAAAGGTTTGACTGAAGCAAAAAGTGGTTTGAATGGGGCAAACAGTAATTTTACCTGTTCAACCGCATGACTGTCAAAAAGAAGGCTTGAATTAATGAATAGGTTTTACTCAATATACACGGTCCAAAGGTAAGACTTTGTAAAAACAGTTTGACTGAGTTAATAGGAGGTTTGAGGGGGTCAAATAGTTTTGACTCTGTCAAAAGAAGGTCTACCCGGGTCAAAGAGGTTTGCCCAGAACAAAGAGGTTTGGCTGGGTCAAAGAGATTAGGCTGGGTCAAAGGAGTTTGGCCGAGTCAAAGGGGTATGGCCGGGTCAAAGGGGTTTGACCGAGACAAAGAGGTTTGACTGAGACAAAGAGAACTGACCAGGTCAATGAGGTTTGGCTGCATATCATAGAGGTTTAACAAGGTCAAAAAGAGGTTACACTAAGTGAAAAAGTCATTTGACAGGATAAAAAGAGGTATGACTCAGTGAAAAGGATTGAAAGGGACAAAATGTAGTTTTATGGGTCAAAATGTAGGTTGACTTGGTCAAAATGTAGTTTGACCAGGTCAAAATGTAGCTTGACCAAGTCAAACGGAGGATTGGCCGGGCCAAAAGGAAGTTCGGCAAGGTCAAAAGGGAGTTTGGCAGGGACAAAAGGAAGTTTGGCAGGGACAAAATCACAAATTTTAAGTAATTTGTATTTTTCCTAACAATACTTACCGAGAAACACTTTCTAGGAGATTACTGGTAACTCCTCTCCGACGACCAGAGTTTTACGTAGTTTCCCCTACTTCCATGTTCTATACCGTCCTGAATAACGGGAGATAATATGACCTGGGGGCAATGACCGATGAAGGTAGCGCGTCTTTGAGAAGGTATCGCCAGTAAGTTTTATGTAAGGAACAATACCACGAGGTCAGTGGGGCACTGCGGGGACGGTGGGGCCATAACTCGAAAGTGTTTCTCGGTAAGTATTGTTAGGAAAAATACAAATTACTTAAAATTTGTGATTTGTTCCGACACAGAGACTTACCTCGAAACACTTTCTAGGAGACTTACACCTTAGGAGGAGGGAGTGCCCTTAACCCCTGACCCCGATGGACAGTAGGGAAAACTACGTAAGAGACTCATTAAGTGTGATATAACACTTACCCTTCTGCAATATCTTCGTTGTGCTTGATATGGCGAATTTCCGTCTTGTGTAATGAGCGATATTTCTTGATGACGACTGATGTACGAGAAAGTTAGAAAAGGGGGGAAAATAGAACTCGTCTCCTTGTGTCTAGATACTTTATGTTTCGCGATTGAGCCTGGGGCTTGAGCCGTCAAACCGAATGAAGGGCTGAGATGACCAGCCCGATAGAAAACCCGTCTAGGGACTTTCTCGTACAGTCCTTGAGATAATGTGCAGTGAAGGTCAACTGGTTGGACCAAGTTCCCGCTCGAAGAACCTGCGCTACTGACATGTTCTTTTCGAACGTTAGAGAGGTGCTAATGCCCCGAACATCGTGAGCCCTGGGTTTCCCCGGTGTAGGAAGACCTTGTTTTAAGTAGGCTTGCGTGATCACTTTCCTGAGCCAGAACGAAACCGTATTTTTGGATATGTTTTTCTTTGTTTTTCCCCATGAGACGAAGAGATTCTTGATAGACGGGCGGAGGTTTGCCGTTCTCTTAAGGTATTTCCTAATAATCCTGACCGGGCATAATTTTAGGTCCTCCGGGTTTCCTTTATTCGGGATTGCCGGAATAGAAAAGCTCTCAAACCTCGGATCCCACACCGAGGGGTTCTGAGTCTTGGCGACGAAGGATGTGACAAACTTAAAGGTTACCTCCTTCCATCCCCTAGTGTGTTCCACCTCGAATGACAGTCCGTGTAGCTCGCCCACCCTCTTAGCTGAGGCTAATGCTAGCAAGAAGACCGCCTTGAGCGTGAGATTCTTGTCATCAATGTCCTTCAAGGGCTCGAATGGTGGTTTCCGTAACATGTCTAGGACTCGCGCTAAGTCCCAACTCGGGATTCTAGGGGTGGAAGGGGGGCATGATTGTTCGAACGCTCTGATAAGCATGGAGATATGCCTGGAGGAGCCGAGATCTATGCCCTTGAGAAGAAAGACTTGACCCAGGGCCGCCCGAACTCCCTTGATCGCTGGGACTGACATGGCTAACTTGTCCCTGAGATGAACCATGAAGTCGGCTATCACGAGCACCGACGCTTCCAAGGGCTCTATCTTCTTGTCCCTGCACCACTTCACGAATACCGCCCACTTAGACTGGTAGACGGCTGTGGATGATTTCCTCAGGTACAGCGACATCCTCCTGGCTGTCTTGCCGGAGTACCCTTGCTTCTTCAGGAGCCGCTGGATAATCTCCATGCGTGAAGACGAAGGGCTTGCGGGTTTCTGTGAAACCGCTGAAAGTGTGGCTGTTTTAATAGGTCTGACCTGTCGGGTAGAGGCCAAAGAGGTAGAACGGTGAGGTTCCTTAGGTCCGCGAACCATTCTCTCTCCGGCCACCAAGGCGCTACCAAAGTCATCCTTAGGTTGGTTGCTGCCCTTACTCTGTTGAGGACCTGTCTTATCAGGGAGAAGGGAGGGAAGGCGTACACGTCCAGACCGTCCCACTTGTGCTGAAAGGCGTCTTCCATTGCCGCCTTCGGATCTGGGACGGGAGAACAAAATACGGGGAGTTGAGCGTTCAACCTTGTTGCAAACAGATCCATTACCGGGGATCCCCACATCTGTATAATGTAGCTTGCCACTTGTGGGTGTAGGGACCATTCTGTCGCTACCACTTGCCCCACCCTGCTGAGGCCGTCTGCTAGGACGTTGTTCTTCCCCGGAATGAACCTTGCCGTCAGGATGACGTCCTTCTGTTCCGCCCATTTTAGGATTTGAAGGGCTAGTTCGCACAACTCCTTTGATCTCAGTCCCCCCTCCTTCTTCACGTAAGCCACCACCGTTGCATTGTCTGACATTAGGGCCACCGAATGCCCTCTCATGTCCTCCTCGAAGTGGTTGCAGGCTTCTTGGACCGCTCTCATTTCCAGGATATTTGTGTAGGGACTTCTCCCCTTCTGACCACGCCCCCTTTGCTGTCTTTTCCCGGAGATGGGCTCCCCACCCGTCCTTCGATGCGTCCGTGAAGAGAAGGACCTCCGGAGGTTGGGAGGACAGTGGCATCCCCCTTAGGGTGTTCGACCGATCCTGCCACCATTCCAAGGCTTTCCTGGACTCCTGAAGGAGTGGCACCACAATGTCCGGGGAACTTTTCTGGTTCCAGTGTTCTTTTAAGTTCCATTGAACCACCCTTAGGTTCTGTCTCCCGTGAGGTACCAGCTTCTCTAGGGACACCAGGTGTCCTACCAACCTTTGCCAATCCTTCGCTCTTCTGGGGCGACCCAGAAGGAAGGGCCGGAGCACTCGATCCAGGTTGTCCAGCCTTTCCGTGGCTGGGAATGCCTTGACCTGTAATGAATCCAGGACCATTCCCAGGTACGTCATCCTGTTGGATGGGGTTAGCTGCGATTTCTCCAAGTTGACCACGATGCCCAGGGTCTTGCACAATTGAAGAAGATCTTCGCCCTGTTGTTTCAAGTCTTCCTTTGAGGATGAAAGGAGTAACCAGTTGTCCAGGTATCTGATGAGTCGAATGCCCCGTTCGTGGGCCCAAATGGAGACCGTTGTAAAGACCCTCGTGAATACCTGGGGGGCTGTTGAAAGACCGAAGCACAGGGCCTTGAATTGTAACACCTGGGCACCCCACTTGACCCGGAGAAACTTCCTGCTCGACGGATGAATGGGCACTTGGAAGTAGGCGTCCTTGAGGTCTATAGAAATCATAAAGTCGCCCTCTCTCAAGGATGCCATGACCGTTCTTGGAGTGTCCATTTTGAAGGTTACTTTCCTGAGAAACCTGTTGAGGGCTGACAGATCTATTACAGGTCTCCACCCTCCTGTCGCTTTTTCCACTAGGAACAGGCGGCTGTAGAACCCCGGACCCGGGAATGTCACTGTTTCTAAGGCTCCCTTCTGCAGCAACGTCGTGACTTCTTCGTCCAACGCTGCCCTCTTCGCCAGGTCCTTGGGCACCAACCAGTCCGCCTGTGTTGCTGGAACCAGAGGGGGTGTCTCTTCCATGAAAGGGATCCTGTAGCCCTCTTTTAGTACTGTTACTGTCCACGGGTCTGCTCCGTGGAGCTTCCATGCTTGCCAAGTGAGTCTGAGGCATCCCCCTACCTGAGGCTTGGGCAGGGGAGGGGGGCCTCCCATCTTATCTCCTACGGGAGGAATGGCCTGCTCGCCCCCTCCTGGAGGAGTAGAAAGAAGACCTATACGTTGGGGGGTTAGAGGATGATCCTCTTCGGGGGGGAACCACAGAGGAAGGCCACTGTCCTGACGAGGGTTCCCTCCTTCCTTGAGTTGGTGAGGCACGGGCGGCCATGGGTGCTTCTGTCACTGGCCTCCTGAAGACGGGGCGGCGCACCGTCTGTGGCTTCAGGGCAGGTAGCTCCCTCTTTTTGGCCAACTTCTCCACGACCTCTTCCGCCTTCTTCGTAGGAATAAGCTGCTCCCCCCAGACGGAGCAGGTCTTCAAGGCTTTCGCTTCCCTGTCGGGAATCTTAATGGGAAGGTTCTTGACTAGGGCGTCTCTTCTCCGGAGAATCCAGTTTGCGGAGAGAGCCAAAGACTGAAAGGTCAGGAATTTAAGGGCGCGGCTACCTGACCCCAGCAACTCATTCAGAGCCTCCCGTTTTGCAGGATCCATGGAGTCTGTAGGAATCTGGGTGCCTACTAGGGTGGTGGCCCACCAATCCAGCCAGGAGGCCACATTAACCAAGTCCTTAGACATCTCCTCCATCATTGCCGACTCGGAAGGGGAGAAGAAGGTAGATGCTGCCGATGCCCTCCCGTCGAAGATGCCCTGGCACAGGATGTCTAAGGTTTCCTCGGTCTTGCAAGCACCGGTAGGCCTATTTTCCAAAGAGTAGTATTTCGTTTGCGACTTCAAACCCTGTAGGAGCTTTGCTGAGCTGTGACCCCTGCAGGAGTCGCTATTGCGGGATATGACCTTATCGATGTGAGTCCTTCCAATCCCCACGTTACTGGCCTCGGGAAGGGAGAGAGAGGACTTTTTCTGGGCGGGGACGGCTATGAACTTGTTCAGGCCTGAAGTCCAGGGTTCTTCCTCTTGAGTGGCGGGTTCTATAAGGTTGTTATAACCCCTAATTAAGGCAAGGACCCTCCTGTACGCGGAGTCCTCCGTCACCGACGACTCGCCCTCCCCTCCTTCCGACCGATGGCGAATCGTGATCTCGGTCTCCGCCGTGATGGCGGGGTCCACGGTTCCCTTTACCTTCGACGTCCGCCGTCTCTCTCCTCTTCGAGGCCTTTTTCGGCGAAACGGTGTCCTCCGTGAGATAGTTCGACGGAGGTGTCCTTCCCCTTCTGGGTTCTCGATGGGGGGACCTGTCGAGGCTGCCCGGCCTAGACAACGGCCCCCTCCGCTGGGCGGAATAAGCGTCTCCAGGACGGGTCTTAGGCCTGCAAGATGTAGCCCTCCTCTCATCTGGTGATTCCCTGGCGCGGCACGTGGAGGCCCTTCTAGGAGGACAGTCTCCTGCCCGCTCAGGTGTCGAACTAATAGACCTGGAAAAGTCTTTAAAGTTGTTCCCTGGGACGAACACCCACGTCCCTTTCGGAGAGACTGGTCTCCTGCTTTTGGGTGTAGGGGAACGGGGACTCATCCTGTCCCGAGATCCTGTGGGAGACCGCGAAGGGGAGTTCCTCCGCACAGACCGATCTCGTTTCCACGTCCCTACCGGGGAGGCTGGTCTCCTGCTTTTGGGTGGAGGGGAACTGGGACTCACCCTGTCCCGAGATCTTGTGGGAGACCGCGAAGGGGAGTTCCTCCGCACCGACCGATCTCGTTTCCTCCTCTGTCGTCTCCTCCGTTCACTGCTTGACGAATCCGAAGAGTCACGTCCTGACGAGTAAGACTTACCCCCGTATCGGGACCTAGCACGTGACTGCGTTTTCTTGGGGCTACGCCGTACCCCTGACGTAGAAGGAATGGGGAGACTCTCCTGTAGCGAAGTCTTCGGCGGCAACCATCCCGACGGGCCCGCCAAACCGGGGAAGGCCTCGCCTAGGCCTTCCTCCATGTCCAGTGGGGACCTCATCGGAGTCCTCGGTACGTCCCAAGCCAATGGATCCTCTTGCGGGGACTCCTCTCTGCCGACGCCGCCCTCCGTCGCTGATGCCCCTGGAACTTCCACCCAGGAACCTGACGAAGAAAAAGGGACACTATTAGACCACATGGGGTCCCCCGACGAGACGTGGCCCCTAAGAGAGAGAGCCACGTCCCCTGGACCCCCACTACACTCACTTACAGGCGCCTGAACTGCCTTGGCCGACGAAGGACCGCCCACAAATTCCCTCTCTTGGGAAAGCGGAGCTAACTGCCTGTTCTCCCTGGACTTACCTCGCCCCTTACTTTGGGTAGGGGAAGACGGCTGTACCCTACCTGACCCTTCTCCTGCTGAAGTCGCAGGGGAAGAAACGCTAGTCTTCCTAGGGGACTTCTTCGATGCCTTCTTCTTTTTGGTACGGAATTTTATCCACTGGACCTCCGGCCAATCGGCACATTCGGAACACTTGTCCAACGGCGAACAAGCTTTACCCCTACACGAGGTACACAACGTATGCGGGTCAATATCGGGCTTGGACAGATTTGCCCCGCATGATCTACCAGCTCTAGGCCCAGGACAACGGCGAACGTGCTCCATAACGCAACACAAAGGGCCGTAGACACAAGCAAGCCAAAAAGGGAAAGCACTAAAACACTAGGAAAGCACAAGGGAGTGAAATCAAAAGCACGTAGGTAAGGCACTAAACAAACACTAAGAGATCCCGATCACGTGGGAAGCACGTGGAACCAAACACAAAGGGAATTGCACGGAGTATGAGGAGCGTCGTGAAGCACGTGTGCTCACGAACCGACCAGAAAACTTACTGACGATACCTTCTCAAAGACACGCTACCTTCATCGGTCATTACCCCCAGGTCATGTTATCTCCCGTTATTCAGGACAGTATAGAACATGGAAGTAGGGGAAACTACGTAAAACTCTAGTCGTCGGAGAGGAGTTACCAGTAATCTCCTAGAAAGTGTTTCGAGGTAAGTCTCTGTGTCGGAACAAAGGAGTTTTGGACGATCAATAGGAGTTTTGGTGGATCAAGAGGTTTGACTGGGCCAAAAAGAGGTCTAGCCCAGTCAAAAGTAGGTTTATCTGGGTCAAAAGGTTTTGCTTGGGTTAAAGGGACATTTGATTGGGTCAAAAGGTTTGACAGGGTCAAAATGTAGCTTAACCAAGTCAAACGGAGGTTTGGCTGCATCAGAGGGAGGTTTGGCCTGGTCAAAAGGAAGTTTGACATGGTCAAAAGGAGGTTTGGCCGGGTCAAAAGGAGGTTTGGCCAGGCCAAAGGGAGTTTTGGTGGATCAAGAGGAGGTTTGGCTTGGTCAAAAGGTTTGGCTGGGTCAAAGGGAGTTTTGGCCGAGTTAAAGGGAGGTTTGGCCAGGTCAAAAGGTTTGACTCGGTCAAAAGGTTTGACTCGGTCAAATGGAAGTGTGACCATTTTGAAAAGTGGTTTGACAAGGTCCAAAGGAAGTTTGGCCGGGTTAAAGGAAAGTTGGGCCAGGTCAAAAAGAGGTTTGGATGGGTCAAAAAAGTTTTGGATAGGTCAAAAGGAGGTTTGGCCAGGTCAAAAGGAGGTTTGACCGGGTCAAAAAGAGGTTTGACCGGGTCTATAGGAGGTTGGCCTAGTCAAAAGGTTTGACAGCATCAACTAGAGGTTTGATATTCAAAAAGGGGGATGGCCAGGTCAAAAGGAAGTTTGACCAGGTCAAAATGAAATTTGAACAGGTCAAAAGGAAATCTGACCTGATCAAAAAGAGGTTTGAGCCAGGCAATAGGAAGTTTGACCTGGTCAAATGGAGGTTTGACCCAGTCATATGAAAGTTTGACCTGGTCTAAAGGAGGTTTGACCAGGTTAATAGGTTTAACCCAGTCAGGAGGAGGTTTCACCCAGTCAGAAGGAGGGTTGACCAAGTCAGAATGAGGTTTGACCCAGTCAGAAAGAGGTTTGACCAGGTCAGAATGAGGTTTGACCCAGTCAGAAAGAGGTTTGACCAGGTCAGAAGGTATGACCCGGTCAATATGAGGTTTATCTCGATCAATAGGATGTTACACCCGGTCAAACGGATGTTTAACCCAAGCAAAAGGAGGTATGACCAAGTCAAAAGGTTTGATTGAGGCTTGACCAGTTTGATTGAGGTGTGACGGGGTCAAAAGAAGGTTTGATAAGGTCAAAAGGAGGTTTTGCCTGGTCTATAGGATGTTTGGCCGGGTCAAAAGGGTTGACAGGATCAACGAGAGGTTACAGTAAACAAAAAAAAAGGGGGGGGGGGTTTGCTGGGTCAAAAGGTTTGAAGTATCAAAAGAGGTTTAACCTGGTCAAAAGGAGGCTTGGCCTGGTCAAAAGGAGATTTGGCCCAGTCAAAAGGAGATTTGACCTGGTCAAAAGGAGGTTTGGCCGGATCATAAGAAGGCTTTACCAGGTCAAAAGATTTGGCTAGGTCTAAAGGTTTGGACGGGTCAAAAGAAGGTTTTACCGGGTCAAAAGATTTGGCTAGGTCTACAGGTTTGGACGGGTTAAAAGGAAGTTTGGCCGGGTTAAAGGAAGGTTGGGCCAGGTCAAAAAGAGGTTTGGCTGGGTCAAAAAAGTTTTGGATGGGTCAAAAAGAGGTTTGGCCAGGTCAAAAGATTTGGCTAGGTGTAAAGGTTTGGACGGGTTAAAAGGAGGTTTGGCCGGGTCAAAAGAAGGTTTTACCGGGTTAAAAGAAAGTTTGGATTGGTCAAAGGGAGGGTTTGCCAAGTCAAAGGGAGGGTTTGCCAAGTCAAAGAGAGGTTTTGCCAGGTCAAATGGAGGTAGGACCAGGTCAAAAGGAGATTTGACCCAGGTAAAAGGAGGCTTGCGCCGGTCAAAAGGAAGCTCGGCCCAGTCAAAAGAAAGCTTGGCCCGGTCAAAAGTAGATCTGAGCTGGTCAAAAGGAGAATTGACCGAGTCAAAAGTAGATCTGAGCTGGTCAAAAGGAGAATTGACCGAGTCAAAAGGAGATTTAAGCTGATCAAAAGGAGATTTGACCCAGTCAAAAGGAGATTTGACCACGTCAAAAGAAGGTTTTACCAGGTCAAAAGGTTTGGCCAGCTTAAAATGAGGTTTGGCCGGGTCAAAAGAAGGTTTTACCGGGTCAAAAGATTTGGCTAGGTCTAAAGGTTTGGACGGGTTAAAAGGAAGTTTGCCGGGTTAAAGGAAGGTTGGGCCAGGTCAAAAAGAGGTTTGGCTGGGTCAAAAAAGTTTTGGATGGGTCAAAAAGAGGTTTGGCCAGGTCAAAAGATTTGGCTAGGTGTAAAGGTTTGGACGGGTTAAAAGGAGGTTTGGCCGGGTCAAAAGAAGGTTTTACCGGGTTAAAAGAAAGTTTGGATTGGTCAAAGGGAGGGTTTGCCAAGTCAAAGAGAGGTTTTGCCAGGTCAAATGGAGGTAGGACCAGGTCAAAAGGAGATTTGACCCGGGTAAAAGGAGATTTGACCCGGGTAAAAGGAGGCTTGCGCCGGTCAAAAGGAAGCTCGGCCCAGTCAAAAGAAAGCTTGGCCCGGTCAAAAGTAGATTTGAGCTGGTAAAAAGGAAATTTGACCCAGTCAAAAGTAGATCTGAGCTGGTCAAAAGGAGAATTGACCGAGTCAAAAGGAGATTTAAGCTGATCAAAACGAGATTTGACCCAGTCAAAAGGAGATTTGACCATGTCAAAAGAAGGTTTTACCAGGTCAAAAGGTTTGGCCAGGTTAAAAGGAGGTTTGGCCAAGTAAAAAGGGAGTTTGGATGGGTCGAAGGGAGGTTTTGCCAAGTAAAAGGGAGGTTTGGCCAGGTCAAAATGAGGTAGGGCCAGGTCAAAAGGTTTAACCGGGTCAAAAAGAGGCATGACCGGATCAACAGTGTTTGACTAAGTCAAAAGGAGGTTTGGTTGGGTCAAAAGGAGGTTTGGCCAGGTCAAAAGGAGGTTTGGCCAGGTCACAAGATTTAACCGGGTCAAAAAGAGGCTTGATCAGATCAACAGGGTTTGGCTAGGTCAAAAGGAGGTTTGGCTAGGTCAAAAAGAGGTTTGGCTAGGTCAAAATTAGGTTTGGCCGGGTCAAAAGGATGTTTTGGCCGGGTTAAAAGGATGTTTTGGCCGGGCCAAAAGGATGTTTTGGCCGGGCCATAAGGACATTTATCCAGGGCAAAGGGAGACTTGACAGGGTGAAAAATGAGGTTTGACCCAATCAAAAGGTTTGACAGGATCAAAAGTTTGTTTGATCGGGTCAAAAGGTTTGACATGGTCAAAAGTATTTTTGTATGTCAAAAAGAAGACTGACTTGATCATGCAGGTCAGTGGTTCCCCTTAATCTACCTGGCATCTACTACTATTAGTACCGTGTTAAACGATTCAATGGATGTAGTAACAGAGAAGTTCAGAGAGATCACTACAGTATTACACTTTGTGTTACACTTCAAGGAGGCAGTTTCTATGCTCCTATGGGAACTGTCAATCGTTTAAAAATTTACTCCATAATACAAAATCAATTGATCTTAACATTAGGTTTTCAATGTTATTCAAGGGCCTTAACTCAGTCCACAGTGCATCGTTGAACCTAAAGTCTAAAATGTTATTTTCATTAGTAAAATAAATTTTTGAATATACTTACCCGATAATCATGTAGCTGTCAACTCCGTTGCCCGACAGAATTCTACGGACGGGATACGCCAGCGATCGCTATACAAGAGGGGGGTGTACTCACCAGCGCCACCTGTGGCCAGGTACTGCAGTACTTCTTGTTGACACCACCTCAATTTTTCCTCGGTCCACTGGTTCTCTATGGGGAGGAAGGGTGGGTCAATTAAATCATGATTATCGGGTAAGTATATTCAAAAATTTATTTTACTAATGAAAATAACATTTTTCAATATTAATCTTACCCGATAATCATGTAGCTGATTCACACCCAGGGAGGTGGGTGAAAACCAGTGTACATGTATATCAAGAAGCTAAGTATCCCGTATTTCATATTATCAGTTATTCAAAATAACAATGAAATTATAAGTACCTGGTAAGGAAGTCGACTTGAACCATTACTCTGCCTTTAATAAGTTCGTCTTCCTTACTGAGCGCAGCGTTCCTCTTAGGAGGCTGAACAACTCCAAGGTGCTGAAGTATAAAGGGCTGCAACCCATACTAAAGGACCTCTACACAACCTCTAACCTAGGCGCTTCTCAAGAACGAATTGACCACCCGCCAAATCAACTAGGATGCGGAAGGCTTCTTAGCCTACCCTAACAACCCAAAAACAACAATAAAAGCATTCAAGAGAAAGGTTAAAAAAAAGGTTATGGGATTAAGGGAATGTAGTGGCTGAGCCCTCACCTACTACTGCACTCGCTGCTACGAATGGTCCCAGGGTGTAGCAGTTCTCGTAAAGAGACTGGACATCTTTGAGATAAAAAGATGCAAACACTGACTTGCTCCTCCAATAGGTTGCATCCATAATACTCTGCAGAGAACGGTTCTGTTTGAAGGCCATCGAAGTAGCTACAGCTCTCACTTCGTGGGTCCTTACCTTCAGCAAAGCAAGGTCTTCATCCTTCATGTGAGAATGAGCTTCTCTAATCAGAAGCCTTATGTAATACGAAACTGCGTTTTTGGACATAGGCATCGAAGGTTTCTTGATGGCACACCATAAGGCCTCTGATTGTCCTCGTATAGGTTTTGACCTTTTAAGATAGTACTTTAGAGCTCTGACCGGACAAAGAACTCTCTCTAGCTCGTTACCCACCATGTTGGAAAGGCTAGGAATTTCGAACGATCTAGGCCAAGGACGTGAAGGAAGTTCATTTTTTGCCAAAAACCCGAGCTGTAAGGAACATGTTGCTGTTTCGGATGTGAATCCTATGTTCCTGCTGAAGGCGTGAACCTCACTAACTCTTTTGGCTGTTGCAAGGCAGACGAGGAAAAGAGTTTTGAGAGTAAGGTCTTTGAAAGAGGCTGACTGGAGAGGTTCAAATCTAGGAGACATAAGGAACCTTAAGACTACGTCTAGATTCCAGCCTGGAGTGGACAAGCGACGTTCTTTAGAGGTCTCGAAAGACTTAAGGATGTCCTGTAGATCCTTGTTGGAGGAAAGATCCAAGCCTCTGTGGCGGAAAACTGATGCCAACATACTTCTGTACCCTTTGATCGTAGGAGCCGAAAGAGATCTAACATTCCTAAGATGTAACAGGAAGTCAGCAACTTGGGTTACAGAGGTATTGGTAGAGGAAACTGCATTGGCTCTGCACCAGCTTCGGAAGACTTCCCACTTGGATTGATAGACTCTACGAGTGGATACCCTCCTTGCTCTGGCAATCGCTCTGGCTGCCTCCTTCGAAAAGCCTCTAGCTCTAGAGAGTCTTTCGATAGTCTGAAGGCAGTCAGACGAAGAGCGTGGAGGCTTGGGTGTACCTTCTTTACGTGAGGTTGACGTAGAAGGTCCACTCTTAGAGGGAGAGTCCTGGGAACGTCGACCAGCCATTGCAGTACCTC
Organism: Palaemon carinicauda; assembly: GCF_036898095.1. Taxonomy (NCBI): domain Eukaryota; kingdom Metazoa; phylum Arthropoda; class Malacostraca; order Decapoda; family Palaemonidae; genus Palaemon; species Palaemon carinicauda. Next base: position 103,742,923 of record NC_090725.1, on the reverse strand, counting down.
TGTGAACCATTCTCTTGCAGGCCAAAGGGGAGCAACCAACGTCAGCCGTGTCCCTTCGTGAGAGACGAACTTCTGAATAACTCTGTTGATGATCTTGAACGGCGGGAATGCATATAGATCGAGATGGGACCAATCCAGCAGAAAAGCATCCACGTGAACTGCTGCCGGGTCTGGAATTGGGGAACAGTACAATGGGAGCCTCTTGGTCATGTAGGTGGCGAACAGATCTATCGTTGGCTGACCCCACAAGGTCCAAAGTCTGTTGCACACGTTCTTGTGAAGGGTCCATTCTGTGGGGATGACTTGACCCTTCCTGCTGAGGCGATCTGCCGAGACATTCATATTGCCCTGAATGAATCTCGTTACCAGCGTGAGGTTTAGACTTCTTGACCAAATGAGGAGGTCCCTTGCTATCTCGTACAGCTTCCTCGAATGAGTCCCTCCCTGCTTGGAGATGTATGCCAAGGCTGTGGTGTTGTCGGAGTTCACCTCCACCACCTTGTTTAGCAGGAGGGACTTGGAAGTTCATTAAGGCTAGATGTACTGCCAACAACTCCTTGCAATTGATGTGAAGCGTTTCCTGTTCCTTGTTCCAGGTTCCCGAGCATTCCTGTCCGTCCAAGGTCGCGCCCCAGCCCGAGTCTGATGCGTCCGAATAGAGATGAAGATTGGGGGTCTGAACAGCTAACGAGAGACCCTCCTTGAGAAGGATGTTGCTCTCCCACCAATTGAGAGTAGTCTTCATCTCTTTGGTAACAGGAATAGAGACCGCTTCGAGCGTCATATTCTTGTCCCAGTGAGCTGCTAGATGGAATTGAAGGGGGCAGAGGTGGAGTCTCCCTAACTCGGTGAACAGGGCTAACGATGATAGGGTCCCTGTTAGACTCATCCACTGTCTCACCGAGCATCTGTTCCTCTTCAGCATGCTCAGTATGCACTCTAGGGCTTGGTTGATTCTTGGGGCCGACGGAAAAGCCCGAAAAGCTTGACTCCGAATCTCCATTCCCAGGTAAACGATGGTTTGGGAAGGAATAAGCTGGGACTTCTCTAAGTTGACCAAAAGACCCAGTTCCTTGGTCAAGTCCAAAGTCCAACTGAGACTCTCCAGACAGCGACGACTTGTGGGGGCTCTTAACAGCCAGTCGTCTAAATAAAGGGAGGCTCTGATGTCCGCCAAGTGGAGGAATTTGGCAATATTCCTCATCAGTCGCGTAAACACCATAGGTGCTGTGCTTAGGCCAAAACACAGGGCTTGGAATTGGTACACAACCTTTCCAAAAACGAATCTCAGAAAAGGTTGGGAGTCTGGATGAATGGGGACGTGAAAGTAGGCGTCTTTCAGATCCAACGAGACCATCCAGTCCTCCTGCCTGACCGCTGCTAGGACCGACTTCGTCGTCTCCATAGTGAACGTCTGCTTGGTGACATAAGCATTGAGCGCACTGACGTCCAGCACCGGTCTCCAACCTCCTGTCTTCTTGGCCACCAGAAAGAGACGGTTGTAGAAGCCCGGGGATTGATGATCCCGGACTATCACCACTGCCTCCTTCTGTAACAGGAGCGACACCTCTTGATGTAACGCTAGCCTCTTGTCCTTTTCCTTGTAGTTGGGAGAGAGGTTGATGGGAGAAGTGGTCAGAGGGGGATTGCGGCAGAATGGTATCCTGTAACCCTCCCTTAGCCACTTGACAGACTGGGCGTCTGCACCTCTTCTTTCCCAAGCTTGCCAGAAGATCTTGAGTCTGGCTCCTACAGCTGTCTGGAGAGGAGGAGAGTCAATGTTTGCTTTTCGAAGACTTGGTACCTTTCTTGGACCTGCCCCTGTGACCGTCTGGGCGGGTACCACCTCGGCTGGGGGCTCTGCCACGAAAGGGCGGAATAAATCTGGTAGCAGGAGTATCAGCCACTGGGGTGCGGTAAGTTCTAGGAACTGAAGGAGCAACCTTAGCCTTCCGTGCTGAAGAGGCCACAAGGTCATGCGTGTCCTTCTGAATAAGAGCCGCAGACAATTCCTTGATAAGATCCTCAGGAAACAGGAACTTAGAAAGAGGAGCAAAAAGTAACTGTGACCTTTGGCAAGAGGTGATACCAGTGGAAAGGAAGGAGCAAAGTTGTTCCCTTTTCTTGAGGACTCCTGATACAAACATAGAGGCAAGTTCGCCGGAACCATCGCGAATTGCTTTGTCCATACAGGACATGATCAGCATGGCCGAGTCTTTGTCAGATGGGGCAGTCTTCTTGCTCAAGGCCCCCAGGCACCAGTCGAGAAAATTAAAAATTTCAAAGGCGCGAAAGACTCCCTTTAAGAAGTGGTCCAGGTCAGAAAAGGTCCAGCAGACCTTAGAGCGTCTCATAGCCGACCTTCGTGGAGAGTCAACCAAACTTGAGAAGTCAGCCTGGGCAGAGGCAGGGATCCCCAAGCCTGGTTCCTCTCCTGTGGCATACCAGACGCCCGCCTTAGACGTCAGCTTAGGAGGTGGAAACATAAAAGACGTCTTTCCCAGTTGCTGCTTGGACTGCAACCATTCCCCTAACATTCTCAAAGCTCTCTTTGAAGCTCTAGCGAAGACGAGCTTAGTGTAGGCAGACTTAACAGGTTGCATGCCTAGAGAGAACTCGGATGGAGGAGAGCGAGGGGTAGCAGAAACAAAGTGATCCGGGTATAGTTCTCTGAACAGAGCCAGGACCTTGCAAAAGTCAATGGAGGGTGGCAATGACTTGGGTTCCTCCACGTCAGATGAAGGATCATCCAGGTGAGCAGCTTCATCCTCAGAAACCTCATCACCTGAGGGTTGAGAAGCGAGAGGTAAAGCGGTATGCTGAATGGCTGAATCCTGAAGAGCGGGTGCATGCGCACTTGCGGATTCATCCTCAAGTCTCTGTTGAAGAGGATGAGGGCTGGTAATGACAAAGTCATGAGGCTGGGATGAAGGAGGTTCTGCGGAGGTCTGAGGAGCAAGCGTGGTGAGAGGCGACTGTTGTAAAACATGAGGCTCATGCTGCATAGACTGCGGTTCAAGTTGAATGGGAAGAGGCTCAAGCTGAGGAGAAAGTGGTAGATGCATGCGTTGAGGTGGCTGACTCATAGCATGAGGTTCCTGCCTCAAGAGTTGCGCTTGCTTCAAGGGTTGAGGTGGCTGCGCAGAGAGAGGCTCTTGTCTCACGAGTTGAGGTTCTTGAGGTGCTTGCCTCGAGAGTTGAGGTTCTCGCCTCGAGGAAAGTGGAGGTGGCTGCTGCGAGAGTTGAGGTGGCTGCCTCAAGGATGGTAGAGGTTGTCGTACCTCAAGAGGTTGCTGCCTCGAGGATGGTTGTAATGCAAGATACTCCTGCCTCAAGGGTAGAGGAGGTTGTTGTAAAGCATAAGGCTCCTGCCCCCATTGTTGAGGAGGTTGCTGCGTGGTAAGAGGCTCCTGCCTCAAGGAAAGTGGAGGTTGCTGCACAGCGCTGGTATCTGGCAACTCCCAACGCTGCAGCTCACGCATGGAGGAAGCTTGAGGAACCTCAACATCATACGTCTGGCAGATTGGACTGCGCAGAGGAGGAGGAGCGCTCGCAGGAGGAGGTGTATTAACCTTCTCTGCCTGAAACTCCCGCATCAACACCGCAAGCTGCGACTGCATAGTCTGCAGCATAGCCATCTTAGGATCAACAGAAGTTGAGGTCTGTTGAGGCATAGCCTTAACAGAAGTTGAGGTCTGTTGAGGCATCGCCTTACCTCTCTTAGGAGGCGTGCAGTCACCTGATGACTGCGGCGAGTCCGAGCTAGCCCAATGGCTACACCCGGGCTGTTGGACTCGCGCGGTCTGGACTTTACGCTTAAGAGGTCTTGAGACCTGAGTCCAGCGTTTTCTCTTTTCTACAGACGAGGAAATTAAGGGCTCAATCGTCTGAGAGTGGAAGTGACGATCTCTATAAGATACGCCCGCAACCACTGAGGATACTACTGTGCGCCGATCAAGGCCTGCCGAACCCTTTTGCCCTTCGACATTGCTTCTCCCCTGGGCTTGGGAGCTTGCAAGAGGTCCCGGACTGGGAGGACGACTGGCACGCACAGAAGTATCCTCACGCGCAACACTAACACTGACACTAGCACTAGGCACAGCACTGGCACTATCACTTCCCACTGCACTTTTCACTTTAAGTTCCTTGACGTCTGCCAAGAGGAACTTGTGGTCACTCACTACCGACTCCACCTTATCGCCTAAAGCCTGAATGGCACGTAAAACATCCGACATATCAGGCTGAGCACTAATAGTAGGTTCGGGGGTAGCCACTACAGGGGGAGGAAAAGGATGAGGATCATGGGGGGATGAATAAAGCAAAGAGCGAGCCGAACTCCTCCTAACTCTCTCCCTCTCTAACTTAGTCGTATATTTAAGGAATTGAATAAAATCAAATTCCGAAAGACCGGCACATTCCTCACATCGATCATCCAACTGGCAGGATTTTCCCCGACAGTCGGAACAAACGGTGTGAGGATCAACCGAGGCCTTCGGAAGACGCCTAACACAAGTGCTAACTCTACATCGTCTTTGGGTAGGTGCTTGTGAATGGTCGGACATCTTGAATCAGAGAACAGTCAAAGGGGGTTTCCAAATTAAAGCAAAGATCGTTATACCATAAATCAAAATTAATCCAAAAGCTATCTAAGCTAAGGGAAAAGCTTCCTGTATAGCGAAAGCTGAAATCTCAGAGCAATACTTCACCAAAACCGTGAACAAAGACTCCAAAATTATAAGCGTATCCATGTAGGTCTTGCCGGAAGCACGACAGAGGAAAAATTGAGGTGGTGTCAACAAGAAGTACTGCAGTACCTGGCCACAGGTGGCGCTGGTGAGTACACCCCCCTCTTGTATAGCGATCGCTGGCGTATCCCGTCCGTAGAATTCTGTCGGGCAACGGAGTTGACAGCTACATGATTATCGGGTAAGATTAATATTGAAAAACTAACTGCATTGCTAGAACATATCTAAAACAGATAAGCAGATTTCCTTCCAAATCTGTCTACCTTTTCAAGCGAGGCCAATATTCCATTGATCACCTCTATATCTTTAATGCTGCCAGCAATATTGACATATTGCATATCTCATGAGTGGACAATGATGCAACACATGTTGCAGCTACTGTAATGCTGAGACAGCTTGTTACTGTGATTTGAACATGTTAAGGGCTTGACAAATTGACAAGGAAATTGATGGATATCTGTCCGGCATCGCCTAACGGTATTTCAATGGCGCCCCGCCATTGAAATACCGTTACAATAATTCTGGGCGGGCCACGTTACAATAATTCTGGGCGAAAGTCTGATTCAAGATGCCATGCTAGGCCTGGATAAACACACTGAAGATTCCTTAATTTATCTCTGGTTATTAACACAATAAGGATCCACTACAATCTGACTGGCACTGTGATACATGATGTCCGTTAATACTACGGACTGCAAGATTAATCTATGACCAATATGTGATACACAGTCAACTATGACCAAATACTTAATACATAGATATTGCCTAATGCCTACAACAAGTTAGGAGATAGGGCTAATATCGGTATTATTGTAGTTTAATACAGGGAAATGTAACCTAAGAAAAAAACTACTTTTTTCTGTAGAAAAACATCTGTTCTCTTCGAAAATGACACTAGTTTCTGTCGGAAATGAATAGTTTCAGAAATATATATGTATATATCCACCGATAATGGGGAACCTCCAGTGGGAACTCGGGGTTTTGCGTGGGGAAAACATACTGGGGAAATGGTATATAATGGTAAAACAAGCCTTTTCTTCTCTATACATTACCGTCTTGGATGTATAATAAACCAATGAAAAAATACGCCAATTATCTACAGTATATCCTATACTAACGGTATATTTTTCATTTATTTGTTGACATTCTAGGGGTCGATTTTAGTTGGTCTCATTCGTTCGTTTGTACATGGCAGTTTTCGATCTTCTATGCATAAACTCCTCTCACCTGCACATCAACTCCGCCTTCACCAATAGGGTTACTTCTTCTCTTATAACCCCTACCCATTTTCCCCCGACGTCATTTTACACGCCACATTCAAGTATTCTACTTCACCCGGTTTATTAAAGTATTTTACTTGATCCAGTACAGCTATACCATTCCTTTTATGTAATACCCACATATACATAATACGTTTGACCCAAGAATTACATGTTTTATTATACGTTCTCTTATAAAATCACCTCATTTTATATTCCCATTAAATATTATTTATTATACACTCCATTTTATGTTGATATTATTCCTTTATACATTTTGTTATTACCTTGTCATGCCAAAATTTCACATAAATACTTACTCTGGACAAGTTTCCCATTCTAGTTCATTAATATTTACTTTCTAGACTCTGCTGTTTTTCCGTTAACCAATCACAAACCCAAACGTATGGAAAGTTTGCACAGGGAGGTTAATATTTCCTACCACCCTTCCCTTATCTCTTCAAGTGGTCTCTCCATACCCTTTCCAACAAATCCTTTTCCGTGGAAACCTTTGTCCAAGTCAGGTCTTTGTTGTTCAAGTGAGGTCTTTTTGCGTATTCTACGGTGGAAGTTATAGAAATTTGTAGTGGCTGCAGTATTCCGTACTTAAAAGCATTTCCAAAATTTCATAGTGAATTCTTTGATACGTCATCCAATGTTGATAATTTTCTTAAATCTCCTATCATAATACCCCAACGATTACAGTGTCCCAGGTGCCGTCATAGAAATTAAGTCGTCACAGTCACAACACCCCGATGACCCACAAGCTTCATCATCCTGGTCATAAAAGTAAGTCCTTCATTTCTTTAATTTTAATGTGTTAGTTTTACTATCTTTTTAGCATTTGCAGCTCAACATCACCACTTGCCAGTACTGTACATACGAGCTTGATGTTTTATTTTCCTGCAAGCGAAGCGAGCCATAGGTGGATACAAAAACCATTATATTTAGTGTTGCACAGCTCAACATCACTGCTTGCCAGTACATAAGTGCTTGATGTTTTTGTTTTCTGACGAGCGAAGCGAGCCCACGGCACAACAAGAGCCATTATATTTAAACATTTTAACAGAAAATATATGTTTTCCTCTAGTAAATAACGTGATTTAACTGGTTTTCACCTTCATTTCAACCGCAACAACAACAACCAGTTCGGCTACTTGAAGTTAGTCGAACTGGTTGTTCTGTTTTCTTACGGTTGAAATGAATGTCAAAATCGGTTAATTCACATTATTTGCTACAGGAAAACATATATTTTCTATTCGAAATGATACCCTGTAGCCTTGTAAAACTTTACCCTAATGTCATAGATTATGTTAGGTTAGTTTTCAATTCTTGTAACATCCACAACAATTAGGCAATTTCTACTCCTCTTTCCAGTGTTAGAGACTGCAGCAGGCACCGAGTTATATTTTTTCTATTTACTTCCAGGTTTTAAGCTTTTTGACCATTATGTAAGCAAGAATGTCTAAATTTATTAGAAAGTTTTACGATTCCAATAACGATCACCGTTCAAGTCCTTTTGCACCCCATAGAGTAATAAAACTGCACATTAAGTAATACCGATTATCTATACAAATTAACTAATGAAATTCAGTTTAACAAATTAACTAATGATATTCAGTTTGTCAAAATTGAACAAATTAATTCTAAATAATCAGTTTAATATTAAATCAAAATTAAATGTCTGCAATTCTTTAACTACACATTACTTACTGTACATACTATTTCAGGTAAACAGCGTGAATTCAGTTGTGCTTTCTAAAACATCAAGACAAGGCATTTCAAAAGAAAAATTTCAATATCAAAAACACTTATAAATGTTCCTCAAAAGTTATGTTCAACAACATAACAGGCAAACGTTCATGAGTCTGGTAACACTCGGATCACAACTTCCCTTGATGACAGCGGGTTATTGAATTTGACTAACCTTAGCATGGAATGGAGATGAAAATGTACGGAAAGTGTTCCAAACCGTTCTGTAATCGAACCCAGAAATTTTTGCTCCGAACCTAACATCCTAATCACCCGACAGCATTGCTGATCAGTGAAAATTGCCAGGATATAGTTATATGTGCTCATAATATTCCATGAAAACTTGAGTAAAAACAATTTAGAACAACTGAAGTGGACTTTGTAGGTAAAAGATCAATACCGTATTATCTAATGTAATTTTCTTACCAACACTGTTCACTCTAAATACTGTGTGTAGTGTCATATACGTTAGCAAGAAATGACACATCTATCACAATTTTATGGATATATATGAGAATAAACAAAAAAATATACAGTAATTTTACGGATATACAGTATATACGAGAACACTGTAATGTAAACAAAAACCCCTATAACTAAAATTAAAAGATATAAACCATATTAAGCCCAAATTTCACCAACTCACCAATATTGTAAGACTAAATCAACATCATAGATGCATGATTGACACATTTAAACATAACCTTAGAAAATGATTAGATAACAACAGGAGAATCCTTATACAGTATACTCCATGCCAAGTACACAGCTCTAAGGTATGAATATTACTAAGCCCAAGTTAGCAGCTCTAGGGTAAGTATGTTACTAGGGTCTAAAATAATCAACGCAAACATAAGAAAAAGGTTACTTCATGTTTACCACAAACAGATGGGAGAAGAGGATACAGGTAAACTTTGTAGATTAGTTTTACACTGGACCTTGGGTAGGCCAATCAGAACTAAAGTGAAAATACGACTAAACCTACTGTTGCATTTATGAAGTAAAAGAGCTTAGACAGTAAGGGAGAAAAAAGGAAGTTGGAACGGAGGTCAGAAGATAATGTATATTTCAAGGTAGAATACGATTTACCTTACCTATATATCATATGAAAAGATAAACCATAAATTAAACGTTAATTCTCTCCGCTTCTCGTGCAAGACTTTTACACACATTACCAAAAGCAAAATTTGGTTTTCTAATCCTAAGCTTATGTCATTAACATATGTGATCATGAACATATATATACAAGGAGGTTTGTTCAAAATTTAACCTCCTTGAAAAATATAAATATTAGACTGTAATAGATTACGGCTTCTAAGTTAGGTTAGGTGGTGTCGAAAATATATGATACATAAATTACTAGCGAAACTGGCATTTGCTATAAGAAATAGACGAGTGCTGGTTATTTTGGCATTTTTCTCTATACAGTATATTTAATGGGGGTTGGAGCATAATAACTTGCATATCAGTAAATTAAAATGAGAAGGCTAATTCTTATTCTAACTCCATTGTTTACATTTGGGAGACTGTTGGTGTGCATGCATTGCTTGCTATTGTTTTTGCCAGCTGTTCTATTTTTTGTATGACAAAATTACTTGGTTTTTTAACCAATTACGAGCTTCCAAATACTTATGCACAAATTCCCGGCTATTGTTCTACAACAGCCATTTTTTTCCACCCTTCACTTCAGTTTCAACTTCACTACCATCACATAAAGATGTCTCCAAAGAGAAAGTGCAATCTATTTAAAAATTTGGTATAATTATTTTGGAAATGTGTAATTTCATCTATGTCGGCAACTGGTTAAGATAAAAATGCTCTCCGTTCAGTGTATAGCTATTGTTGCTCACGTGAAAGAAAAATTAACTTCAAAATAAAAACCTACAGGGCTTGCGAGCGCAGCTCGACATTTAGGCCTACCGCTTGCCAAAACATAGGAACAGTGATGTAATGTTAATTTTGTAAGCGCAGCGAGCCACGACGGATCAAAAATCCTTAGAAGTTTAAGAATATATTTCCAAAATAATGACCCACAGGACTTGCGGGTGCATCTCAATATGTATCGCTTACCGGAACATAGGAGCATTGGTGTAACATTAATTTTGCAAGCGTTGCGAGCCATGGCGCTGAGCAAAAATCATTAGATGGACATGAAGTGAATCATAGATAATTATGTTACTTTAATTTTCAGCTACTTACATGAACCATATATTTTTTTAACTGGTTCTCTTGAGTTTATTTTGCATTTCAGATAACTATTATTGCTGTAAATTCCTCGATTTTGGCGTGTCCTCACCCAAAAAGCCCATTGATTTATACTGGGTGTCCCATAATGGTCTTTATGTAAGACGTCCGAAAACTCATAGACGGATGATTTGCCCCAATAATCATGGTCAGAAATGGATAAAACACAGGATAACGAGTAGGAAAAATATATGGTTCATGTATTTGGCTAGAAATTAAAGTATCATATATTCACCCATATTGAAAAATATGAATGTACCCCCATTATTTGCATGAGAACAGTTCAATGTACTTACAAACACACCAGAAACATTTATTTTCTTCATTAAAAATATTGTGCTATATTATATAGTTACCCACATTCTAATTACTGAAGCCTACCCGTGGTTAGGCTAGCCCACTATGTTTCCAAGACAGTAAATACAATTTGACCCAATTAATTGCATGACAACAGTTCAAAGTACCTACAAACAAACAAACCAGGAACACTTATTTTCTTCATTTGAAATATTGTGCTATAGTATAAAGTTACCAGGTGGTAGGCTAGCCCACAAACGTTCTACTGCCATACAGAACTTCCAGTTATATTCTGCAAGATACAGTAAGTACAGGATATGTTCAGAAACGCATTCACGAAGAAATCTAAATCAAGAACAGCCTGGGTGAACATCAACTATATAAACCATGAAAATGAATAATTTATAAACATCATTTGGGCACTGTCACTTACCTTACCTTGCAGCTGCATCCAACACCAATAAGCTCTCCTTGACCCCAATGGATTAGTAAACGATGAATGCCATACTTCATTTGTAACACTATCCTACTTGCAAACACCAATTCGATTAATATATATATATATATATATATATATATATATATATATATATATATATATATATATATATATATATATATTATATGCACAACACAGCAAAATTGACAACTGACGGATGGCGGTTTACACAAACGGAAGCAGGCGTAAATTATAGATAGCAGAAACGTCTGAACTTGGGTAATGACAAATGAGTCCCGAGAAGCGCAAATCGGGTGGTTGTAATTAATCAGAAATTCAGAACATAGTTATTTTCTTGAGTAACTGCATATGTCAGTAAACAGATATAGATTTCTGAATGATTTTTCCATTAGTTTTCACGCTACACAATGATAAAAACAAAACAATTAAGCTCATTTATATTTAGTCCAGTAATATAAAAACTAGCTATTCTTAAATTTTGCGTTTGTTATGGTTTCATTGTTATCCTCTTTAATATAAGTCCGAGACTCCGGGACCCTTTTCCCTACACTTGACCAGTGTTGCCAGAAATTGAGATTTATCCCTAGATTTAGGAATTTTGGGTGTCTGATGGGGATATTCTGTACAAATTTCTATGAAGGGGAGACGAAGATGAGTTAACCTTTATAGTATTTTCTATATTAGCAAAGCCTACATAATCAGAAGGAAAAATATTTTTTAAATGGGGATTTTTGTGGTTATTTTGGGGATTATTATCATGTGTTTTGGGGATTTTTAGACTAAACCATCTGGCAACGCTGCACTTGACAGTTGTTTATATCCAGTTATCAACATCAAAGTGCTTTCTTTCTATTTCACGATTTACATGATCTTTTTAGGGAAAAGTTCTGTTAAAGATTTAACAAAAGCATACTAGCATAACGTATATTATTCCTGACCTGTTTTTTTTAATAAGACTGGGCCTCTAATTTAAGAAAACGTTTCAAGATAATAGAAAGGAGAAAAGTTAATTGAACATTCTATACTCGAGATCATCCAAATGTGAGTATAAGTATGTTGACGATGACGTAGACTAGTATTGGATTTAGTAGACTCAGGGGTATTTTTAACATTAATTTGATCTCAAAACTGCTCTTGTTTAGGCTGTGATCTATATTTTCATAAAATTATGCGTTCAATTACCTTTATATTAAAGTAGGTCTATACCTTATTTCCAGTATTACATTTAGCATATGGTTTATGTATTAAATTTGATAAGATAATAAATTAGTTCTCGGTTACTTTATGAAGCCGTCAGGTTAGTTACGTCCAGACAGTATGATATTCTTTTGTGCTCAGAAACTTTGGTTTTTAATATGAGGCACTCATCTGAGCTCCTTATAACTGGTTTTAAGAAACCAATAATGTTGAAACGTGATGCCAACCGTAGGGCCAGGGGAATGGCGGTGTATATTAGGACCGTGTACCCTGCTTCTCATAAGTCCTGCTATCAATGTGGATGTCATGAGATTCAGGTAATAAAAGTTTGTGGCAGGCATAACAACTTTTATTTGTGTTCGATCTACCGGATTCCAGACATGGATGATTCTATCTTCGATTGTCTTCTTACCATTATGGCTAAAATACAAGAAGATGATAGAAAGGCTTCTTTTGTCTTTGTTGGTGATTTTAATGCTCACTATAGGGAGTGGTTAAGTTCTATCTCTCCTACCAATTGCCATGGCTTAAAAGCTTTAGACTTTGCCTCTGAATCAGACTGTGAGCAAATCATGAATGAAGCTACTCACAGGTCTGGTAATTGCTTGGACCTCATATACACCAACTCCCCTGGCGTTATAACTAGTAAGGTTGGTTCTCCAGTCGGGACATCTGATCATGCCTTGATTTCATTAGTAGTGAAGACTGAGCAGCCTGTTCCTGATATATCATACTCTTGTAAAATTTATATGAAATCCCAAACAGAGTGGAATGGGATTTTGCATGATCTTTTGTGCTTGAATTGGTCACAATTATATAGTAGTGTAGATCGTGTTGTCCCTTTGAATGAGAATCTAGTCAACATAATTGATAGGCATATTACTTCTCGTGTGCTAAGGTACCGAGTGAAGGGCAAACCGTGGTTCAATGATGATTGTAGACATGCTTATTTGGAGAAGCAGGAGGCCTATCATCTTTGGAAGGGTAACAGATCAGATTTGACCTGGAACAACTATACTCAGCTTCGAGCTTTTGCTCAGAGAGTTTATGCCTCAACTGAAAAGGAGTACAATTTAACCATAAAAGTAACCCTTTCTGGTACAACTCAGGAACATAAATGGTGGTCTACCCTTAAATCTGCACTCTTAGGTGTAGATGCAACAGTTCCTCCTTTACTTAAACCAGATGGCTTAGTCACTCACTGTCCAAAGGAAAAGGCAACCCTTTTGGCTGATGTTTTTGACAGTAAACAGGGTAATGAAAAACTTGAACTTCCTCATTCCTGTTTTCCTAAGGCTAAACTAACTAGTTTAGCTTTTCGATCTCATGAGATTAAAGCTCTGTTGATGGACCTTGATGCTTATGGAGGTGTAGACCCAATGGTATTTTTCCTTTGTTTTTTATAAAGATAGCAGATTTCTTAGCTCCAAAGTTATCTGTTATTTTGCGCAAGTTAGCAAGAAGAGGAGCTTTTAGCACTTGTTGGAGAATTGGTAATATTACTTCTCTATGTAAATGTGTTTGTGGTAGCTCAAGTCCCACTGATTACCGCCCAATTTCCATAACTCCCATATTATCTAAAATTTTTAATGTCTTCTGGCAAAACGTCTTAACAGGTTTGCTGAAGGTAATCATCTATTCCCTAGTTTTCAATTTGGTTTTCGTAAAGGCCTTGGAGCATGTGATGCTCTTCTTACAATTTCCAATGCTGTACAGAAATTCCTTGATTGTGGCCAGGAAGTTCGTATGATTGGCCTTGATTTTAGTGCTGCCTTTGACCGTGTTATTTATGGGACCCTTGTTTTCAAACTGAAACAGTTGGGAGTGGGTGGGTCGTTTCTTAGCATTATTATTGATTTTTTAAGTAATAGATCTCAAAGAGTTGTTGTTGATGGGCACCATAGTGAGTATAGGAATGTGGTATCCGGTGTTCCACAGGGTAGTGTTCTTGGCCCATTACTTTTCATACTATATACACATGACATGTGGTTTGGCCTAGAAAACAAGCTTGTTGCATATGCAGATGATGCTACTCTCTTTGCATCAATTCCATCCCCTGAATGTAGATCTGGGGTAGGTGAATCTCTTAATAGAGATTCAGCTAAAATTGGTGCATTGTGCAAATTATGGGGTATGAAGCTGAATCCTAACAAAACTCAAAGTATTATTGTAAGTAGGTCAAGGACGGGGGCTCAACATCCGGATCTCCATATTGATAATGTTTCTTTAAATTTGTATGACTTAAAATTTTAGGTGTGATTCTCGACAGCAAATTTACTTTTGAGAAACACATTAGGTCTGTGTCTTCTTCAATTGCACAAAAAATTGGCTTATTGAGGAAGTCTTACAAGATTTTCGGTGATCAATCTATTCTGAAGAAGTGTTTTAATTCTTTCATTCTACCTTGTTCTCCTGTCTGGTGGTCAGCTGCTGATTCTCATCTTAATTTGTTGGACAGAAACTTACGGTCTATTAAATTTCTTATTCCTGATCTAGATATTAATCTTTGGCACCGTCGTTCAATTAGTTCATTATGCATGTTGCATAAGATTTTTCATAACTCTGACCATCCTTTACATTCAGATCTCCCTGGACAATTCTATCCTGTTCGTAATGCTAGGCAGGCAGTTAATTCTAATAGCCAGGCCTTCTCCATCATGAGGCTCAATACTACACAGTATTCTAGAAGTTTTATTCCAGCTGTGACCAAATTGTGGAATGATCTTCCTAATTGGGTAGTTGAATCAGTAGAACTTCAAAAGTTCAAAATTGGAGCAAATGTTTTTATGTTGACCAGGCTGACATGAGTCTTTTTATAGTTTATTTATGACAAATCTGTTTTTGACGTTGTTGATAGTTTATATATGACAAATCTGTTTTGACGTTGTTACTGTTTTTAGAATGATTTATTGTTAATTTATTCTCATCATTTATTTATTTCCTTATTTCCTTTCCTCACTGGGCTATTTTTCCCTGTTGGAGCCCTTGGGCTTATAGCATCTTACTTTTCCAACTAGGGTTGTAGCTTGGCTAGTAATAATAGTAATAATAATAATAATGGACCCTCTGTTACTTGTATGAGTATTCCCCTGGCTCTGTACATGTTGAGTACACGTGATGGGATGGAAGACCCTTATCCCAGCTCAGTTTGTAGTTAGGTCAATCCAGAGGCCTGTGCTTCCCCCCATAAGGGATATACCGTAGTTCTGCCTTGAGAATTGCTTGTTCCCATTCTAGCAGATGACTTTGACCTGAAGAAATTGTGGCTTTGTAAACATCCCAAGAACGTTTGAGGAGGCACTCAGTAGTACTAGTGAGTGACCACAGTACTGTAATAGCTTACGACAACAAGTATGGATGTATGGTCTCACTCCTCATCTGGGTAGCTAGCCCCACCGTAAAGCTATCAGCATAGCACGATCCAGGCAAGAGGAATACAGTACCAGACACGCTCAGTCACCAGGGCAGTTTGAAAGATCAGAGTAGTCTCTACATCCTTTATTAGGGGAAAGGCTTCTTATGGTGTCACGGGGATTGACGTGGTCATCTCACATCTAAACAGGAAGATCACAGTGTTTTGCTCTGCCTTTTCAGACCTATGGGTGGTTTTTGAGGATGTCATCTAACACCCATAGAACCATCTGGATGCCTACATCTTTCCCTATTCTGCCTGATTTGCCAACTGATCAACCAAATACTGATTTGGCCAGGATTCAAGACGACCCTACTGGCTCCCAGCTCACTGGATATTGACCTGCTCATCACACAGCTAAACAGGAAGCATGTGGTATTCTGTTTCCCATTCTAGAACCATAGGCGGTGCTCAAGGGTGCCTTCCAATACCCACAGCACCATCTGGATTCATACACCTTTCCCGTTTTCATCTTGATTTTCCATTCAGATGAACCGAATGTTGATAACACCAGGTCTCAAATGACTGGCATCGATTTGTTAACTCTTTATGTCGAGGCTCCAAGAGAACTCTTCTCTGTCAGTTGCTCCTTCTGAGGTACCCCAGGTTATCCCTCAAGTCCCTTTAACTTCACGTTTGGAGACTATTTGGATAGCTGTGATGGTTATCTGCAGGTCTCTACTAGAGAAAGAGGCCTTCTGTAATTGGTGTCATAGAAGGCATTCTTCTGCAGTTGTAATATCTTTAACACAGATAATGAACTGTCCCATCTATCTCCGCAGCGTTTTGGAAGCCAGATAGCGTCTATTAGTATGCTGTCATTCATAACGAATCATGGGGCAGAAAATCGGGTTTTTGTGTATATAGCAACAGCATGATTTCATCTACTAGCCCCATATTTCAGCTCTCGTTCATACAAAGTTAGTAAGTACAGCTAGTCCTCTTCTATCTTCAGTCATGAAAATATTCAAACACAGCCTGTCATCTAGGTGTGGGCTATCTTATTATAAGATGCTGACTAAGATTATGCAGATAAAGTTGAAGATGAAATGTTTTATTAGCTGAAAATGACAGAAATGACTTGCATATTTCCCAATAAAGTAAACTTCATCAAACAGCATGACAGGAGACACATGATATGAGACAGAGGGTCCCAAAGCTTGGCATCTATGGTATTTTCATTTAGTTTCCGGGAATATCACTTTCATGCAAAATCAAGATAGTTTTGTATGTTGGGTTGTATTGATTTAATTGAGAGAGAGAAATGGGTAGAACAGTTTTTCT